>NW_028283600.1:305977-611954 GCF_059441095.1 Idiotropiscis lumnitzeri | reverse complement strand
CATGGGTATTTCTTGTTTCGTGGACTAATACTGTGCGCAAATGCAAATGCTCGGCCTTTTATCACAAAAAATGTCCGAAGGGCAAGATCTTAATTCCTCCTCTAATATAAAACCTTCCCGAAGAACAAATCGTATAATTCTAACTTGCTAGATTTAGTCCAATGCACGATACATTTAGGCTAACTCGACGTCGCTCCAGTCAGTAAAGCACGCTTTATAGTTCACCAAAATGCATACCGTGAAATTCTTACCTTGTTTATGCGACGAGGATATTATCCCGTAAGGAGTTACACTGACGCTGTACTGCTTCTTTTTGTATTTCTCTGTTCAGGTCGTCCCTCCCGCATTTCGCCCAAAGTCAGACGGGATAGGCGGCAGCACCTCCCCGCAAGCCAGTACAAGATAGGCGGTGTGGAAGATAAAGATAACACGTCCCTCCGTTTGGATCGGGTATTGTGTTTTCTTTAGAGCTTTTGGTTCGTGTGCACTGTGCAACACAGTCTGAGCGCAAATACAAATGCTCGGCCTTTTATAAATAAAAAAAAAATCCGAAGAACAAGACCATCCTCGTCTAATATAAAACCTTCCCGATGAACGAACCTTATAAAACTTGCCCTCCGTCACAGCAAAACAATTTCTGCAACAATTTCATAATCCATTTGTAAAAAGACAACGGTAAGATTTCGTCCAGTGTACGATCAGTTTAAGCAAACTGGGTTTAGCTAGTCAGTAAAACACTCTTTATAGTGTAGCAACGTTAGTAACGCTAAATTCTTACCTAGTTTATGAGACGAGTGCTGTACTTGACTATTTTTTGTAATTTATTATTATTATTTTTTTTTAATGCTTTATAGAGCAAATTGCACCTATGACAGTTGTTATTACCACAGAAGCCATCTCAAATGGTTGCAAACTCTGAGGGTGACTTTGAACCGGAAGTCCCGCCTCAATCGTCATCTGATTGACAGCGGAATCCTGGAGCCAGAGAAGAGAAAAGAATCAGACACGAAGTTGAAGAAGCGAAAAAAAATAAACATCGAATCTCCAAGTTCTCGCAACGAGGGTGACTGTTGGGGTCTGGAGAAGTGACCGGGAGATGGAGAGCCCCGTATTTTGGTCTTGGTAAGAGGGTAACTCACTTGATGTTGACGAGGGAACCTATGCCGCTATGCTATATACCGACGTGAGAAAACTACGGCCCGGGGGCCACATGCGGCCCGTTAAACGTTTTAATCCGGCCCGCCGAATTTGAAAAAAAAAAAAAAAACCTTGTTAATGTTTTATTTTCAAAATAGTGTGGTTTTTCAAAGACAAGCTTTTGTTCACTTTCATTTAAAATTAAATGTATTTTTTTTCTCAGATGAGATGAGGTTACCAAAACACTCCATCCATCTGCTCCTGGTCCAGCCCCTCTGTCAAATTTTAGAACCCATTGTGGCCCGCCAATAAAAAAGTTTTCCCACCCCTGCTATATACTATAAGCTATGTTAATGTCGTCAGGCCATTATAGAGTATTTCTTCTGACATTTTGAAGGAGAAATAATACTCAACGTTTTATTTTTTTATGATGTTTGAGGCATTCTGACTGAAATACAGTTCAATTGAGGTTACCAGTAGTCATTTCCATTACCTGTCAATGTAAATTAGAATGTAACTTACTACAGTGAACCCTCGGTTATCGCGGTTAATGGGGACCGAGACCACCCGCGAAAACTGAAAATCCGCGAAGTAGCGGCGCACCTTCAAAAATGCTTAAAAAAAAAAAAAGTGCGAAGTAGCGGCGCACCTTCAAAAATGCTTTAAAAAAAAGTGCGAAGTAGCGGCGCACCTTCAAAAATGCTTAAAAAAATAAATAAATAAAATAATAATATATATATATATATATATATATATATATA
This sequence comes from Idiotropiscis lumnitzeri, assembly GCF_059441095.1. Lineage (NCBI taxonomy): Eukaryota > Metazoa > Chordata > Actinopteri > Syngnathiformes > Syngnathidae > Idiotropiscis > Idiotropiscis lumnitzeri. The sequence goes on along the minus strand of NW_028283600.1, from coordinate 610,056 downwards.
TATATATATACGGGTAGAGAGAGAGAGGGTGAAATTCATGTTATAACAAAAAAAAAAAATTATTAAAACATTTTTTTATTCCCCAGCCATTATTTTTGTATTTATTCAATTACTTCTTTTTGTATTTATTTAATTACTTCGACTTTTACCTGCTGGTACGCCGTCCGGTGTGCCCTGGCATTCTTCATTTATTTATTCATTTATTCATTCATAACTGACAGCCTCGCGCTCCGCTCATGCCCGGGCGGAAGGTGTTCCTCTTCGGCTTAACAACCACGCACGCCGGCCGGTCTCCTCCGGAGCTCTCGCACGGTCCCGAACGGAGCGAAATGTCGCCCCGCTAGTGCCCGGGCGGAAGTTGTTCCTCTTCGGCTTAACTGCCACGCACGCTGGCCGGAGCTCTGGTACGGTCCGAACCGCGCGAAACGTCGCCCCAAATCGTGCCCGGGGGAACGTGCTCTTCTTTGTCCACTCTCCTCTTCGCCCACGTTCTTCTTCGGCGGACGCCGGCCGTCTAACCACTCCAGCGCCCCGTCGTGCCGCTCGGCGAAACTACAATGCCCCCGAATATTTTTTAGACCCGCGAAGCACTGAACCCGCGAAAGGTGAACCGCGAAGTAGCGAGGGTTCACTGTATTGCAACCAGATACCTATAAAATGTCATTTAATTTGCACTGTTTTGATCGCCACTGTTTTGCTCATTGAACAACAAATGAAAAGATGAATCATACACAGTGTTTGTAAAGATAATTGTCAATGTTTTATTAAATGAAATTCCAATGTAAAATTGTGTAATATTGTGTTATATAATGGGTCTACAACATACATTTCTCACAGACAAGTAGAGCTTTTTCTCATGAAATGTGTTGAAAAAAAACTAACATTTGAACATTGTTTTGCGTTACAACATCCGTGTTTACTGGTCATAAATTATTAACTTAAGTTTAATATACACTACACGAGCTGGGTAGCCACCACGCCTCAACCACCATAACAAGTTCGCTAACCCTTTAAGTCGAACGAGGTAGCTAACATATCGGGTTCAATTTGTACCAAAAATATGCTGTTGTGCCTTGTGTCTCTGTATATGTCGTCATGACGTGTCATTTGACAAAGCCTTGTGTCGATGTTAGTTGTCGATGTAACAGTCTATGTTAGATGTCAATGTATGTCTATGTTAGATCTCAATGTGTCGATGTTAGATGTCAATCTATGTGTCTATATTAGATGTGTTTATGTTAGATGTCTATGTAAATGTTTGTTAGATGTCGATGTGTGTAAGATGTCTATGTAGAGGTTGGTTAGATGTCGATGTCTATGTAAATGTTTATGATGGATGTCGATGTGTCTGTTAGATGTCCGTGTTTGTTAGATGTGATTGTAATGGTTTATGTTATAGACGTCAATGTAAGTGTCAATGTTAGATGCCCATGCATGTTTGTTAGATGTCGATATATGTGTCATTGTTACATTTCAACGTAAATGTTGTTCGTGCAAGTTTCCAGTCCTCCAGCCACGTGACATCATGCGCGTCAAAGTGATAACTCGTACATTTCACGGAGGGAAAAAAAACAGACACCATTGGTAGTTTTGACCGGGAAAAAAAAAATCATTTATTTTTTTCGAACACCTCATGTCTCTTTCAGCGTAAGAATAAACATGACACGACCAAAATAAAATATACCAACACAGGCAAATATTTAAGGAGCACTCAAGAGATACACTTCAGCTCATTTAATCCCACCTATTTTTACTAACGCAAACCCTTCAATTCTAGCGCCCACAGAATAGTGTGCTATAATGCTATAAAAATATGGAGCCTTTACCTGACAGCGTTTGAATATAACTGAATTCCCGTTGCTCACGAAAAACTGAGAAACTAAGAACAAACATTTCAAGCACAAGCTTGACTTGACTTCAACAGTTCTATTTTTTCTTTTGTGACAGCTCAGACATCAAAATAATGCTTTCCTTCTATAAAATAAAAACAGCATGACAAAAGGTGCTGAAATAAACTATATACGGAAGTGCGTGAGTGACAGTGTGTGCATGTGTTTTTGCAACGCATGTGTACACCCCGCCATACAAATTACACAATTCGTTGGGTATGTGGTATACACTAAAACAATTGCCTTGGAGCAAGTGAACACAACACGTCTCACACTGTATACATGCTGTAGAAGGGCTGGGCGATATGACCTCAAATCAATATCGCGAGAAATCGAGCAATTTTACCTCGATAACGATAAATGCACGATAAATTCCCACGTGGACTAAAATCAAAATAAATGCAGGAATTGCATATTGACTGTTTTTTTTATTGACCAACTGGTACACTTTACTTTCAATGAAAAATAAAAGTACAAAAATCATTTGTATGAACATTCCAAATAGCTTGCAGGGTTCGCGGTTAACTTTAAAAACTGCTTGCCCATAGGGCAAGTGCCACTAAAATTTGCCTTGCCCGAGTGGCCAAATTACTTGCCCGACTTGGGCAAGTGACAATTTTTTTTCTCTAAGAATAAAATGTTTATGGTTGTAAAATGTGCGCCACAAATGTAAATAAACATATAATCTGATAAGCATAAATTAATCTTGTTTTCATCATCAACCATGAAACCCTACTCACAAGAGCAAATGTATCATCCTGTGCAGTTATTGAAAATGTTAATTGTAGTTTTAATAATTAACAAATCTGCATGTTAAATTGGGAAAATGATATTACAGCAATCCAGATGATCAATTTTAAGTCCAGGAGAGCGTATTAATTGTGGAATCACATGAGTAAATTATGAGTGTGGCAAATTTGTGTATTCCTTTAAGACCAGTGCCTGTGGTGCTGCCTCCATAAGTTTCATAGCATAAACAGAACACAGTCACTGACACTATGTCAGGTCACATCATGGAGCTAATGAATTAACAGCCAATAATCAAATATTACTCCCTTCCTTACTCACAACTGAATTGTCTACTTAAAAATATTCGAGCTATTTTAGTCATGTCAGAGGAATCCGAAATGTTCGGATTTGAACGAACTCGTCGCCACTCGTAAACATGCGCAGAAGGTAAGAAAACTTCCGGCTGTCAATTTTCGGCCAAAATATCGTAGGTTTTTGTTGTGTTTTTCAAACTTCAAATGAGGATGGTACGACAGCGAGTTCCAATACTGCGGGATTTATTGACGTCCACTTTAACTCGACATTCACTGAACTAACTGATTCCCGTAGCGCCCGCCCATTACCCCCGATAAGGCCAATGGACCATACCAAAACATAAGGGGTTGTCTGGGTTAAACCATCACCATACAGTGCACACAAACAGATCACACCACCGTTTTCGTCAAAATTAAAGATATTTGGCTGCTTTAAAAAATGCTTGCCCGGTCGGGCAAGTTGCCCATAATTTTACCTTGCCCGTGGCCAAATTTCACTTGCCCCGGGCAATCGGGAAGCGGTTAACCGCGAACCCTGAGCTTGCTTTGCATGACTTGAACAATGTCACAAAGAAAAAGGGTACCTCTTGCGAAATCTTTTTCTGCAAATAGATTGCGCCAAGATGCTCTCATGATGTAAATAATGGCAAATAAAAAAACGCGAAATAAAATGAAAGAAAATGTCAATGCAAGCCAAATAAACAAGTGGGTATTATCGGGGAAAATGTGCCGTCTCGAGTACTCTGCTGCGCAGTCGCCACTTGTCATCTATGTAATGCACAGTTAGGCTCAATCAGGGATCCATGTTGCGACCCGACCACAAGTCGGATGTAGATGCAAAATGCTTGACATGTCTAAGCTCCCGGCCCGATGTAGTCCATATCGGGAAATACGGCTTTCATGAAGCGTTTAAATCCTGTGCGCGCCACGTAACTAGAGGAGCTTTATCTTTAGCTATGTGCTAGGCTATCGCGTCCACCTCTGAGACGTTCTCTCGTATGGTGTCGCCTCCGTTCATGGGCTGTTGTCACTTGTCGAACCTTGCTTCTCACTTTGAACTTTCAGCACAGCATGGTTGTGTTGTGGGTGGTGAGAAAGCTTCTGGATTTGAATCGCCAGCAACGAGAGCGACAGACGGGTGGAGTCACATGACTAGAGGCGCTGTAGCGGTCTTAAAGGGGCATGAACATTGCCGCAGACAAAAGGCTTTTCTTTTTTTATTCATCGAATTTACCGACATGGGCAAAATGATTTCGGTCATTGTAATAAATTTCGGTAACGGTAAATTTTCGGTTTATCGCCCAGCCCTATGCTGTAGCATGGCTTTCTTTGCCGTGGGTGTCAAATATTTTACTTTGTTTTCAGAGTGCTTACAGACCTCTTGGTTTTGCCTCAAAATAATTGTCTGCAAAGCAGTCTGTGCCATCCGCATCATTGATGTGCAGGAGTAGCTTGTTGGTAATAAATAGCTGCAAGAAGTCCGCTGTTTGCCGCAGCATCCAGTGGTCCAGCGCTCGCAGTGAAAGTCTTGTCTGGCAGCCCGAACCATCCCCAAACATTTCGAGATGCACGCCCACTAAATTCCAGAAATATAAACATGGACAAACTTGACATTCTTCCAGATTCTGTCTCTTTGCATTGTTTTGAAGTTACTCCTGCAACTTTTCCACTTCTTCGATCCTCCCCATTGTCTGAAAAAGAAGTGTATATTTTGATTTGAAATAATGACCTCAACATACCAATACATTTGTTTATCATCTGAACTGGATTATTTTGAAACAACATTTGGGATGGACATCTGGGATTTGTTGTTGTGTATATTCAGAGTAATCCTTTTCTTGTATATAGCTAAAGCAATAGTCGCTGGCCTTGAAAATGGGTACAAGACTTGACCAAATTAAGATGCCATAAGGTCTAATTTGCCCCTTCTCTACCACAACCGATTTAGAGGCCATTAGTAACAGATTTGAGAAGACTACTTTTAAAGATATGAAGCCAGAGCTCGGCACCGGACCCATTTTTATTATTTATTATAATTTTAATGTATTATTGAGCAAATGACACAATATGTCAGTAGTGATTACCACAGAAGTCATGTCAAAATAGTGCAAATTCTGAGGTCGACTTCAAATCAGACAGGCGGAGACGAGCGCCAGAGAAGAGATGAGAATCAGAAGAGATGTTGAAGAAGCTAATAACAAAAAAAACAAAAAAACACATCAAATCTCCATGTAGTAGCAACGGGGATGGCTCATGGGGTCAGGAGAAGTGAGCGGGAGATGGGGAGTATGAGGTGCCGTTGGGGACAAAAGTCAGGAATCGCTTCACACTTCTGAAATGCACTCTTACACACCAGTGAAATTGTTGTTGCTCATGCATACTTATGAAACGCTATCATACATACGAGTGAAACGCTCTCATACACACTAGTGAAATAGTTGTTGCTCATACACTCGTCAAATGCGCTCATACACATAGGTGAAACATTCTCATACACACCAGTGAAAGGCGCTCAGGCACAATTGTGAAATTATTGTTATTCATAAATACAACTGAAACATGCTCATGCCCATACACAAGTGAAATGCTTTCATACAAACACCCACACTGTTGAAAATGCTGTCATGAACACAAGATCGCTTACAAATACTAAAATGTAAAAATTAATCATTTATTTAGCAGGGATGCATGGTGGGCGACTTGTTAGCACGATGGTCTCACAATGCAGAGGTCGCGGGATTGATTCCGGCTTTCCTGTTTGGAGTTTGCATGTTTCCCACACGCCTGCGTGGGTTCTCCGGTTTCCTCCCACATTCCAAACACATGCATGGCAGGTTGTTTGGACACCCTAAATTGGTGTGAGTGTGAGCGCGGATGGTTGTTTGTCTTTGTGTGACCTGCGATTGGCTGGCAACCAGTTTAGGGTGTACCCCACCTACTGCCCCAAGATAGCTGGGATAGGCTCCAGCACCCCCCGCAACCCTTGTGAGGAGAAGCCGTACAGATAATGGATGGTGGGATGGCATTCATAATGGACGGCCGCCACGGTGGGCGACTTGTGAGCACGATGGTCTCACAATGCAGAGGTTGTGGGATCGATTCCGGCTCCGGCCTTCCTGTGTAGAGTTTGCATGTTCTCCCAAGCCTGCGTAGTTTTCTCTGAGTTCGCCAGTTTCCTCGCACATTGCAAAAACATGCATCCATTTACTCTGATGCCAATGTTTTCTGTACCTTATGGCAGATTTTTCTCTTTGCCGAAGACTATTAGCACTTGTAGAGCGAGGACCTGTGCCACAGTCGTCAACTGCACCCTAAAATCAGATCATTTTGTATTTTAGACATTACACACTACACAGTTAAAGATGGTCCAAAAAAGAAAAATGGATTAATGTATTTCAACTTACATAATACTCTTTAAAGAGCTGACCAGCTCATTCCCAGAGGTACGTATTGGGGCGTATTGGTCGTCTTTACAGAAGACTCCAGGAGGTAACTCAGGTTTGACCTTCAGCCACAACAGAGTGTTGGGTGTGAGTGCTTCCAAGTCGTTGAGGTCGGAAGATGTCCTTGTGATAGGCCTGCTGTTTATAACTGCTTCAGCCTCACCAAGCAAGGTATATTGACTTTCTTCACCCGAAATTTGTTCTTTTACAGTGACATTCAGGATTTTTCTCACAGACCAAATAAGTCGCTCACAGCTTCCTCCGTGGTGGGAACCTGCTGGGGGATTGCTATGCCACTGAATACCTTTTTGCAGCAAGTGTTTCTCGATTTACTTAGTGTTCCATTCTTTGATTGATTTCTTCATTTCACTGTCAGCTGATCTAAAGTTGGTTCCGTTATCAGAATACATCTCTCTCACTTGTCCTCTTCTGACAAGAAATCTTCGGATTGCGTTGAGACAAGCATCTGTGTCACGTGAAGATGCAATTTCCAGATGTACGGCTCGTACAGCGAGACATGTAAAAATCACGCCGTATCTCTTTACTTGTCCTCTAACCCTACTTACTTAGAATGGACCAAAATAATCAACGCCAATTCTCTTGAAAGGCGGATCGTCAGGTAGCACTCTTCTGATGACTCTAGCAGCTCGAGGTATCCAAAACTGTTGATGCAGATTAGCCATCATGTGGTTCCTTCCAGCGTGAGCTGTAATCTCATGAATGTATCTCAGGACTAGCTTTGTGTTATGTGAATCCTTGGCAAGATGGCTTGCTGTTTTGCTGTTTCAGGCATGGCTGCGTGGCTCAACTGTCCACCAACCCTCATGACACCATCTTGAAGTACTATATTGAACTTGTAAAGTGGGCTACTTTTCTTCACCCTTTTTTGTTTTTCAAATATGGCTAAATCTTTTTTGAAACTTCGCCTTTGACAGTATTTCACAAGTTCTCTTTCTGCTTTATCCAAGTCGTCGCAGGTCAAATACTTTCCTTTGACAGTTCTCTTGAATAAATTCATCTTGCCTTCTTCACCTAATGTGATTAACTCCTTTCTATTTTCCTTTACTCTGTCAGTAAGTCTTTCAGCTTTAGAAACCAGGCTACGGCCTGCTTCAATGCTGTCCAAGACGAATAATGGTTCATCCACTGGCCCAGAGAATCTTTGGGCTACAGTGACTGAATTACATGCACTTGAGTCACTCATTTGACCTCCAGGTCATTAATTGGTAATTTGAAGTGGTTTTTGTGTTTAACTAAATTCCTGGACACTGCCTGATTTTTTTCAGAGCTGTACAACCACTAGAAAGGGTGGTTCCCACAATGTGAGTTTTGCTCAGGTGGCCCAACAATGTCACAAAAACAAGTAGGGGTGTGTGTGTGTGTTTGTATAAGCTACATGTTGGGGACCAACATCGGACAGCACACCCACTGTAGGGGACCAAAATTTTTGTGGGGACCAAAAATCTGGGCCCCACAAAAAAGAGCATTGAATTCAGTGATAAGAAGCTCAGGGGGAGGTCCTGTCAAAGTTTCAGGGCTTCCCAGGAAGGTCACAAAAACAAGACGAGTGTGCTAGAAATGTGTGTGCGGAAAAATTACTCAGGATCGCTGTCTAGTGGTCGGTCCCGGTACTGCACTTAGGCACACTTCACACACTCGGCTGGTCTGCGCATGTGCAGGACAGTCTGCTTTATGTCAGGCAGCCACCCTCCCCTCCCCCACAGCCCAACCCGAAAAATTGAGATGTTAGTTAAGTATTTATTCCTATTATTGAGTGAGATTACATATTTACTTGGCAGCTGGCACAACAGCTAAGCTTGGAGCACAGTTATTGCAAAATAAAATAAATAAACAGTAACAACAATAACGATTGTTAATATTGTTATACTTTATAGCGTAACCTATTTATACAAATTTTCTGTATGCAATTTCAAGTGCAACTAATATAGTTGTGCATATAGATAGCCACCAAACTCCATACATTAGATAAAAATAAGAGCCACGATGTTAACCAATTAACAGTTCAAGAAAAAAGCAGACATCCAAGAACTTGCTTTGTTACTTTTGCGTGGCCAGAACTACAAACCCCAAAGCAGAGCAAACCCAAAACATCAGAGAAAGTACAATACTTTTGTCAAGGAGTGGTGCTGCTGCTTTGCGATCGCTGCCACCATAGTGAACGCGCTCCCACATTCGTGCACACGCACACATGCCACACACCTGTTTTCCACGTCCTGTCAGTCCACTCCGTCGGTCCGCATTTATTTCGTTGGTCAGCCATCACGGTTGGGTGCGCACTAGATCGCTGTTAAACCATCTTCTACGCCACAGTCCTCGTGTTCAACAAACATTTCTCCCGAATTCGCCTACCATGCACAACTCTCCACTTTCAAACCGAGCGCCGCTGTTACTTCCGGGTTTTTAGCGCCAAGCACTTGACGCTAGCGTGTGACGTCATGGCGAAATACTAGGTTTTAAAATAAAAATTTTCTTTTTTTTGTACAGTCTAAGTGCATGGGGTTATGATAGATCGAATGAGTATACCTTTATGTACTCACTAACATTTATGTTGATCATAAAATGTTGTTTTGATGAAGAAAACTGTTATTTTTTAGAATCAATTGGCTTAGGGCATTGGGCAAACTACGGCCCGGGGGCCACTTGTGGCCCGTTAAACGTTTCAATCCAGCCCCCCAAACTTGAAAAAAATTAAATGAATAAGCCTTGTTAATGGTTTATTTTCTAAATACTGTGGTTTTTCAAAGACATATATATTGTTGTAATGCTTTTGTTCACTTTCGTTTAAAATTAAATGTATTTTAGGACTCATTGTGCCCCCCCCCCCTCCTAATCAAAAAGTTTGCCCATCCCTGGCATAGTGGATGGGCCGAGGAGTTTAAAAGGCACACATCATGCATTTTTCAGTCAGTTTTAGCCAGGGCTTGGTATGGGGAAGACCAGCTGGTTTACATGTAATCATTAAATTTTCCCAAGTTTTATTTAAGTTAATTGGACAAAACAAAAAAAACGCAATATTCTTCTGCCAGAGAGTATGTAATATTCTTCTGCCATTTTATTGTAGAGGGCCATTTTGAGCCCCTAACAATATTATTCAACCAAGAGATCATGAGTCGTCGCCCACTTACTTTCTGAAGTCAGCTGGGATGTCACGGCTGTGACCCTCGTGAGGATAAAGTGGTTCAGATGGAAAAGTAGGACTAAGGGCTTTTTCTCAGGTTTCCATGCGCAAATCCATGTATATTAGGTTAATTGGAGACTCTAAATTCTCTACTCATCAAATGACATTCGTGACCCTGATGGATAGATAAAATAGATTATTAATCTGCCATGGGAAGTCCAAGGTGTCTGGTAGAAAGAAATGCATTCATACACTCATTACACAGTCAACCAAGCAAAGACACAAAGCCTAGGGCAGGGGCGGGCAAACTTTTTGATTGGAGGACCACAATGGGTTCTAAAATATGACAGAGGGGCCGGACCGGGAGCAGATGGATGGAGTGTTTTGGAAACCTCACCTCATCTGAGAAAAAAAATACATTTAATTTTATATGAAAGTGAATAAAGGCATTCCAACAATAATATTTGTCTTTGAAAACCACAGTGTTTAGAAAATAAAACATTAACAAGGTTTATTCATTAAATTTTTTTCAAGTTCGGCGGCCCGGATTAAAACTTTTAACGGGCCGCATGTGGCCCCCGGGCCGTAGTTTGCCCTCGCCTGGCCTAGGGCATAAACACATACATGTAATATCCAATCCGCTTATTCTCACAAGGATAGCGTGCTGGAGCCTACCCAGCTGTCAACGGGCAGTAGGCGGGGCACACCCTGAAGTGGTTGCCAGCCAATCGCAGGGCACGCAAAGACGAACAACCATCTGCGCTCAAACTCACTCACAAATGCAACCTCCACACAGGAAAGCTGGGTCCCGGGATCGAACCCTGCACCTTGGGACTGCGAGCCGGATGTCCTAACCAGTCTTAACTCATTAAATACCAGCCATTTTCACTGGAGCAACCCACTCAATCCCAGAGTTTTCCTGGGTTTTGACTAATATTGCAAGGCCCACAGAATATTGTATTCTAATGCTATATAGACATGGAGCACACCCGAAGAAAGATGAGACTCTCTTCTTTCAACAGAAAAAAAATGTTTGTTCCTATCTTTTTCCATTCTTGAACAATCGGCATTTGAAAATAGCTAAATTTCATGAAAACTCCAATCCCTGGGGAAAAAACTGAGAAAATGAGCTTTTTGTAAACTGATGCATTTTGACCATAATTTGAATTTTGACACTATTATTTATGGCTTTTATGACACCTCTAACATCTAAATAATGCATGCCTTCTATAAAATAACAAAAAAAAGCACAAAAAATATGTTTTTGATAAAATAAATTTATTTGCACATAACACTAAACGACTGAACTGTTGAACTATGTACAAAAATGAAATACATCAGTGTCATACATACTTTTTTTTTGTGTGATATAAAATAAAACAGTTGCCTTGATGCAAGGGCACACAACATAGTTCACACCACATTCTTGTTTCACTCCGTTTGCCTTTGCGCAAACAGACCCGACACTTTCGTTGTGGTCTGGCTTTGCTGGTCCGTGGAAAATAGGCGAGCTTGTGTTTGTCCACTGGGGTTTGTGTGAAAATAATTGTCTGGGAAGTGATTGCTGGCATCCGCGATGTGCTGCAGAAGCTCATCCGTGAGAAACAGCTGCAGGAAATCAGCTGGCTCCTCAGACTCCAAATGGGCAGCAGCATTCAGTGGTCCAGGGGTTGCTGTAAAGTCGATTTTCCTCGGTTGCCATCCAGTGTGACGCCATCCGGAACCACTGCTTCCTGATGCACAACCTGTAAATTACAGAAATATAAACAATTGGAAATATATATTTATTGCTGCATTTTATTGCTGGCGTGTGAAGTTTCATATTATAATTTACCTTTCTTTACACCAACAAGACGAGGAGGAACTTTCTTGCCGCGGGATGCACAATCTGTGAATTTTAGAAAGTATGCATGATTACCACACCATTCAGTATTGTTGTTTCCTCGTCGGGGAGGAGATACGCTCGCGTCTAACTGCACATTTATGCGACATTTTCTGCCCGCAAGATGCATGATATGTACAATAAAAGCATGAGGGGTAAAACCACATGTTCAATGGTAACTTGCGAGCGCTTACCTCCTCGTTCGGGGGGATCTGGTGAGGACTCTCAGCTGCTTTGGCTATTGTCCGAAGGCAGGCGATGCAGGCCGCAAGGCACGCGCACCCTCTTTAGACGCCTGTTTGTTGTGACGACGACGAAGCGTCATCCTCTCAACCAAAGCGTCTCCATCGCCTTGATGCTTTCAGGAAGCTTTTTTTTACAAAAAAGCATTCCTCGATCGTCATTTGCTTGGAGGATTTCATTGCTAACGCTACTAATGCGACTGCTGCTAGTGCTGCCGATGCTGCTGCTACCCACGCTGCTCTCCACACTTATAAGTCTACCCCAGGATCCCGCCCCCCATTTGTACCTCTGGCGCAGATTCAAGGCGGATCTTTTGCACCTCTGCCCCCTGCTGGGTGATTTTTACATGATTCACAATGCGGACAAGGCTGATTCTCAGTCAGAGGTTGCATCAGACCCTTATGTACACTATGACGTAAAAAAGACAGGAAACGTACTTATACGTCTTTGGTAGAGGGCGCCATTGCATTAAAAGACGTCTTTGTACGTCTAAGGGAGTAAATGAGTTGAACAAAGTACAGGGTCCTTCACCTGACTACAGATGATCTTCTGGGGACTTTATTTGGTTTTAATCACTTTTGGGGTCTGTATCTATGCACACTCCCTGGTTTTGCTACCTTCCCGGGTACCACATACACACTGCTTAGTTTCTCTGCCTTCGTGGGTACCACATACATATTGCTTGGTTTCTCTGCCTTCCTGGGTACGACATACACACTGCCTGGTTTTGCTACCTTCCTGGGTACCAGTCACACAAACGTCAGACGACTCAGCACATACCGACTGTCTCAGCACTACACACTTTCACTCCAAGGCAGTGCTGTGAACCAACTTACTGACAAGAGGTAGTATTTAGAATTTTAAAAAGTGCTTGAAAGGTTTTGTTCATGTAAAACCAACAGATTATGACATTATTATTATTATTTAAATCAGTATTAAACAGCATCAGCATAGGTTAAAGATATTATACAGACTATATACGATAAAAAAATACTAAACCACCCTTGCTTTTCCGTCATTTCTTGTATAAGTTAACACACAGATGTATAACATTTGTTTATACAAATATAACGATTAAAAAGTAGCTGATTAGAGTTTTAATTTTGTATTCATTAATCTGTAATAAAAATGGACATATTTTGGTTAATAAAATTAACAAGAAATAAAAGTAAAGGGTGTTCTAATACTTTTTTCAAGATTGTCCTAACATACATTTAATGTTTACAGTATATGTCTTCGGAAGAAGCGCAGCATTAGATTTTTTTTTTTGTTCTCTCTCTTTGACTTCTGAATTTGAATTTCTGTCACAGATGTGCTTGAATTCTATTTTGGATGATTTGTGTTAAACTGCACAAATATTTGAAGAGCCATAGAATTCAAGAATCACACCAGTGCTGCTACTCCTCCGAACGGGTGAACGCCCTTGATTAACAACCTGCGTTGAGGTGGCTTTTGAGATTCGTGGTGTGGGAGAAAAATCTCTGAAGGCATTCTTAGACTTCAAGAGAGGGTCCACAATTTTCAAAGATTCACTTCCGTCTGAATCAGAGGCCTCACTTGTATCCGGAATATATTCATCTCCACTGTCATCTGAGTTGGAGTAATAATGCTTATCCATTCCAAAGTCAGCCTGTTTTTTTAATCTAAAAAACAACAACAACGAAATATAAAGGATAGAAGGCAGGAGACCAATAAAATATATGCAATTTGCTTGTAAGATTCCCTGAAATCTATATGGGTTGTTTACCTGTATACTTTTGGTCCTCCTGAGCCTTGGGATAGTAATATGGTCTGGGTCTGAGGCGCAAAGTTCAGGGGCAGGATTTGACAATGATTCGTCAGAATCTGTGTCGTTATTCCAAGGAAGATTCAGCCCATATTTTTTGTCCAAGGGAGGAGACTGGGTTGCATCAGAGTCCAAGAGAAAATTGAGAACCCATTAAATACTTAATCCCCAGAGGAATCTGCACAGAAAAAGGTCTTAATTCTATTTGAAAAAAAAAAAAAAACTAAAATATTGATGAATGATATGACAAAATAATGTAATAACAAAATTAATTGACCGTAACAAAAAGCTCCCGGGAGGAAAACTACATTAAATGTTTTTTTAACAGGGCAGTGAAAATATTGGAAAATAAAAACGATAATAAATAAAATAATATAAAAAAAGAATTCAATGTGTATCGATGGACCCATATGAAATACTTATATCGCTATGTACTTATCAGCCATATCGCCCAGCCCAATATGTAACTGCAACTTCAAAACCTCGGGCCATAACAGGATTGTAACATGGGATGCATATCTTCATTCCTAAATTTGTAGATCCCGAGGAGGCTGCTCAATGGTCCTGGTAATCTAAACCTCAACCAATTCGGTCACAGCCAATGTTCTCCATCCTTGTTAAGAAGTTTTGAAATGATTTAATAGATATACTATTGCAAACTATACCAGAATTTTAGACATTTTAAACTTTTGATCACAATTTTACCTATTTTCTAAAAATCTGAAGAATCCACATGCCAAATCACCTGCTGTAGACACATAGGTTCTGTTCTGACAGATAATTCAGTTACAGGTTGTGTACTTAAAGCCAATAAGAGGGCAATGCAGCAGTCGACAACCTGACGAAAGCTTAAGTCTCCCAATGAGAGAACTGTAGTGGCTGGTAGGTTCTTAGATTGTAACATAGTAAAGACATATACTAGGCATAACTGTATATCATATGATGATGAGGGAAAATATTATTAGCTACGATTTATGTCCAGATATATTAGAAAACTTGTCCAACCAGCACAGGTCTATCTAATGTCAAGGGAGAATCACCCCTGTGTGGGGGAGCGACTCACGCCTCGGCAAGTAGGAATCCAGACACGGACAGCAGACTATAAGTTTCCGGCCGGGAGAGATGAAACCTCAGTGAACAGGTCTGATCTCTGAACCTCCAGTTCTCTCCAAGCCTTTTATTGAATATCATAAGTCACGTCGACATGTGCCGACACATTTCAATCAATACAGAAATCAATACAAGTACATACGACCGATTCAAAGGTACCTAAATTGTCAAGGGCATGTTTACTTCGGTCCAGCTGGTGTTTACTTGGTCCATGTCCGCCTCCCCTCATGTGTGTTCAGGAGTGGAGTTTGTTCGGTTGCCCTGACCTAAGTGGTCGTCCTAACCTAAGTGCGGTGGTGTGATGGTTAGTTCCTAGATTTTAGTTAATAAATGAACTAGAGTTAGTAACAATATCATGAAACTTTATGTGTTATGTATTTATGTGTTATGTATTTAAACTGTGCATAACATTGGACTGTATGTAAAATCAAACTGTTGTGTGATATTAGACTGTGTGTGTGATATTAGACTGTGTGTGATATTATTTTATTACATTCGATAACATGATTGCTCCTATAATGTTCTTCACATTTCCTTGTGGATTATTTTTAATACAAATCAAGCATTGTCTGCAAAAGTTTTTTGCATATTGTGTGAACCCAAATGAATTAAAGTGTTTGTTTATTTGATCAACCATGCCCCCTGTTGACACATGGCATGGTCCGTGTGTCACAATTGCTGCCCATGAAAATAGAGATCGAGGCAGCCATGGCTTATCATCCGGACCGCTGTAAAGTCCGTTGTCATATGTTGCTCCTTTTTTTATCCACAATCGTTTTTCTGCATCAGACACTATCTTGTGCCTTTCCTTGAGAATGTCTTGCAAGTCATCAGTTTCATCTGCCTTGATCTCAGCTTTACAAACAACGGTATTTTCTGCTGCTGCAGCTTTTGCCGCCTGATCAGCAAACCTGTTTCCTACTACCACTGGGTCATTTCCCTTAAGATGTGCTTCACACTTACAAATAGCTAGCAATGAGGGCAGCTGGATCGCAGCCAGGAGGTTAACAAGCAACGATTTATGTTTGACCTCTTTTCCTGTTGTTGTGATAAACCCACGAAGCTGCCATTGACGGCAAAACGTGTGTGCAGAGCTGTATGCGTACTGGCTGTCTGTGTACACTGTGACGGGCCTGCCCTCATAAATCAAGCATGCTTTCGTGAGAGCGACCAGCTCAGCTGCCTGAGCAGACATATTTGAGGCTAGTTTTCCTGCTGCGACTATGGTGGTTGCGGTTGTTACTGCATAACCTGCATGACTTTTGCCACACTGATCTTTAAACGCGGATCCGTCAACAAATATGACATCCCCCTCTGCTAGGGGTATATCAGTGATGTCTGGTCTAGGTTTATACATAACGTCAGTTTCTGTTACGCAATCGTGTGGGGTACCATCATGCGGTGTGGGCATCAGAGTTGCTGGATTCAATGTTGTACATCGTTCAATCGTGAGGTTAGGTTGTGATAGTAGGAGTGCTGTGTAGGACAGGTGTCTTGCTGGTGAAAGAAATGACATTTTTGATTCCAGCAACAAAGCTGAGACCGCATGTGGCACCTTTAGGGTTAGCTGGTGATAGAGGACTACCTCAGCTGATGCTTGTACTGCTAGGGCGGCTGCCACTACAGCTTGAACACAGTATGGGGTTGCCCTGGCAACAGGGTCTAAGTATTGCGAGTAATATGCTACTGGCTTAAGCCTAATGCCATGGTGTTGCAATAATACTGAGGTCATGTAATCTCGCTTAGCATCTACTGTTTGAATGAATGGCTTGGAATAATCAGGCAATGCTAGTGCTGCAGTATCAGTTATTGCCAATTTCAATTTGTCAAAAGCTGTGTCAGTAGACTTTGTCCAACTCAATTTTGCTGACATTGCCATTGGATCAGTGTGTATCATGTTTTGTAATGGCTTTGCCAGGAGCGCGTAATCTATTACCCAAATTCGGCAGTAGTTGCATAACCCTAGAAAAGCCATTAATTGTTTTTTAGTAGTTGGTTTTGGTGTCGCTACGATAGCTGCTTTTCGGTCTTGACTAATTGTTCTCCCGTCCTGTGTGAGTGTGTGTCCCAAATATTTAACCTCCCTCCTCCACAGTTGGAGCTTATTTTTAGAAACTTTGTTTCCTGTTTCTGCCAAATGTTGCAATAGTGCAACTGTATCGATCTTACATTGGCTCTGTGTCGGGGATGCGACCAGAATGTCGTCTACGTACACAATGATTTGGCTACCCTCTGGTGGGTCAAATTGGGATAGACAGTTAGCGATAGCTTCTGAAAAGATAGTGGGTGATTCAGCATATCCCTGTGGTAATCGAGTGAATGTCAATTTTGCCTTCTTAAATGTGAATGCGAACCAAACTTGTGCTTTCTCTGATAGCGGAATGCTAAAAAATGCATTGCTGAGATCTATTACCGTGAAGTACTGTGAATCTGATCGAAGCGAATTCAACAATGTGTGTGGATTTGGCACATTTGGGGTTCGTTGTATGACTGCGCTATTAACTGCTCGGAGATCTTGCACTAACCTCCATCCCTCTGAGGGTGGGGCCTTTTTTACTGGAAAAATAGGTGTATTGCATTCCGCTTCAGGTGCTTGTATCAAAATTCCTGCTTCCTTTAATGCATTTATTATTGGCTCAATTCCATTTTCAGCATCAGGTTTGGCTGTGGGAAATATTTCAACCCATTTTGAAAATACATCAATAATCACCAAACAATATTAATACCCTCGTGACTTGGATAATTGAATGAAGTCCATATGTATCGTATGAAATGGGTGTTCAGGCTCTGGAAACGAGCCTCTTTTTGGTTTGATTTTAGTTAATAAATGAACTAGAGTTAGTAACAATATCATGAAACTTTATGTGTTATGTATTTATGTGTTATGTATTTAAACTGTGCATAACATTGGACTGTATGTAAAATCAAACTGTTGTGTGATATTAGACTGTGTGTGTGATATTAGACTGTGTGTGATATTATTTTATTACATTCGATAACATGATTGCTCCTATAATGTTCTTCACATTTCCCTCCTTTTTATCGTAATGTAATAACACATCAAACTTACACCATCTCATGCATGACTTTCAGTGTAGTTATCATATCCTTCTTACACTACTTCAAATTCGTAGCTGGCATCTTCATAATCCGCCAGCAACGTTTCTACTTCCTCCTGTAGGCTAACCTTTGCACTTTCAAACATGCGGTCAAAGATTTTCAATATCACATGTCTTAAACAGGGGATACAACAGCACCCTACCACAGATAACAATGCGACCCCGACACATATGGAAACAAACACAGGTATGAGAACATCTTTCCATTGTCCGAACATGTTACTAAACCAACCTATCACGGGGTGATCAATACCAGAATGAATATGCATAGTTTCAGATAACATTTGGAGTCCCTGGAGAGTTTTTGTGATCGATCCATCGGGGGCCGTATTGTTAGGGATGAACATACAACACTGGTCCTGGAAAATAGAGCAGACTCCACCGGCCTCAGCCAACAGCATATCTAATGCCATCCGGTTTTGAAATGCTGTTAGAGAGGTTGCGTCGAGCTGTTCGGCCAGTGCCATTCCTAGAGCGTGTGTGTAATTAGTGAGAGTCAACACATTGTAATGGATGTAATTAATGCGATCAACATTTTTATTTGGGGTAATCCAAATGAAGATTGATTCCCACCCTGCCGCAATTTGGTCCACCAATTTGTATTCGTTTGGCACCCCCCTCGGCACCCCTATGGCATCGATATACGTTGGATTGGGTCCCATATTCAAAGGTGCAATGTTTCGTCTCCTCCTATTATTTAGAGTGTGTGTCTTGACTATGGCTATGTGAGCTGGGAAGATTAGAATTACGTGTGCACATGACCCACTCCATTCCTCGGGGAGATGCCCCCGGAGAGTCTTCCCCCCACACCACCACCAAACATCCCGTCGTTGGTACACGAGTCGATTATTAGTTGGCACAATAATGGTTGTGTTACACATAAAATCTGGCACTGTTCCGACAGACGGGCAGGTGTTACCGGAACAATTTCTAGCTATGCAGGCATAGTTCCCCTCCTGGGGAACCTGGAAGTAAGGGGGCTGATGGTTCGTTTTCCCCCGTATTCGAACTGGGGTGACCCCTTTCATGAGTCCTACGTCAGCCGGCCCCTTGCTCCACAGGGAGTTGGGCAGCCCCTTCAGGGCTTGCTCTTCCACATCTGTTAGCAAAATACATCACATCTCCAGAGGTGGATGCATGTGCACCTGCGGGTGCATTGTGACCCTGAGTGTGAGTTTGAGCCTCGACCATCCAGTAGATGGGGAGGTCTCTAGTTTCTCCCCACTCCGAGTCCAATCCCTAATAGTGGACACCAATGTGGCAGAGACAGCGTTGTCGCTCCACTCGTCTTGGTGTGCCTTTGTTATGGATATATGTTTACTCCCTGGGTCCGGCATTAAGTCCAAAATGCATGCTGGTGGGTCCACCGTACAGAATGAGGCGGGCCCTCGGAAAACAAAATACATCACTTGGACTATGCTCGGGCCACACCGGAGCAAAGCCTCGGTGTAGGGCTCATCTGGCCCCGGGGTCCTACTATATCTTATGGTCATGTGTAATTCTTCTGCTGGCATTGTATCATACTCTCCCACAAGGTGTTTTTTTGACAAATCAATGATATGCTCTGCGGTGTGGGTCACATCTGCCGAGGGGAATTCCAAACTCCACCAGTAATATGGCACGTCCTCAGCTTCCGTGACCATCACAGGAACGCAGTCTAGGGGACAGTGAATTACTTTAAACACCCCTTTATTTGTGGGAACAATGGCTAGTTCCATTTGGAGCATATCTGCCCGTCCCAACAAGTTATGTGGGCACCTAGCCATCATTAGGACTCGGCTAGTGGAAGCTACCTCCCTATTCTGGCCCCATTCCAATCTTACAACTTCACTCAAAGGAACTTTCGCCTCCTCCCCACTCGCCCCCGTCATTACTACCACACGCTTAGATTTTGGCACACTGGCTGTCTCTCTAATTACAGATCTTTCCGCCCCTGTGTCTGCGAGGCACATCATAGGCTTATTGTTTACATATACCAAAGTTTCTGGTCTTAGTTTTGAATGCACGTCTTCTTCAGACAGCTGGACCTCTATCTGATTTCGGCCACAATGTTTATCTAACACAACACTTTTCCTCCCTTCATCCGTCCGGACTTCTCCTAGTCATGCCTGCTTGCCATCTCTCTCCCGACATTCTCTGGCAAAATGCCCAGATCTAAAACAAACAAAACAAAGTCCTTTCCTCCTTGCCTCCTCGTTATCACAATCTATCCATGCTTTTATTTGTGGTTTAAGGCCGAACAAAATTGCTTGCTTCAATTGCTGGTTGAAGGGCCCATTAGGGTGACCATCTTCACTGATACCACTGTTTATTTTAAATACTGGGTACAATCTAGCCCTGTACTCTTGTACTGTTTCTTCCATCGACTGTGTAGTTTGACTAATCTTAGCATAGTTTGGATGTTTTACAAACACACGACGCATATTTGCAAAAATGGAGTCTGGATTGCTTAAACTATTAACAACCTCGCCTGGTGACATAATAAGATCGTTACTTTTCCCTGTGTATGGGCTCCACTGCCCTTTGCACTGGTGCCATTTTAACCCTGTAATTTGCATGAGTGCCTGCTGCATTTCGGGGCCATTTAGATGATAACTTTGTTGCAAGTCAATTATTCCCTGAACGCACCCTTCTACATCATCAGTGGGTTTTGGAACATGTTCGAGGACCTTAATCATTTGTTCTTTTGTCCAAGGCCTATGAACCAATACATAATGAGGTTGGCCGTCTTCCCCTGCTCTCGGATTTGCCACCTGGATGAGCGGGAAGGTCTCAGTGGGTTTACTTACCTCGGGTCCCTCCAGGAGGATTGGCGTTCCCCCCCATCTCTTTATTCCATGATAACTCGGGCCCTTGACCCCTACGCGTCATCATGTGTGGCCCCGCATTATGTGATGTGGAATTAAGGTCATATCTCGGCGGCGGTATTGTCGGGTACAGCTGTGTCGTAGTGGGTGTGAATGTAACATTATCATCTTGTAATGGTGGTTTTACTTTTTTCATTCGTGTCTTTTCCCCCTCTTCTATATTTTGTGTTGCATTTAACTGCTGTTCTACGCTTGGCCCCGTAAACAGCTGTTCCTTCCTTATTTTAATCACTCGCTTACGTCCCCTTCCCTGTGTCTCATCATCTTCAGCACGAGCAACATTAATACCACTTTGGCTCTCCCCCTCTTTCTTACGCATCTCCTCATGCCAAACTCTAGCCTGCCTCAATTGTTTCCCTGGTGTATCACGAGTACGTTGCTTTTGCCGGTCATGAATGGACAGGTTTCTCAACAACTCCCCCGTCTCTCTTACTCCAGCCAAGTCTGGATCAAATTGATAGCGTCCTTTCCATTTACCCAAGTACTTCGTACTACCCGGGAACTTGAGTTCCATCTTTTTTACCATATCGGGTGATTTTGACCTGTCAGGTCTGGCTCCCCTTTTTTTATCTTTCTTCCCCATTGTCTGCTTGTTAGTAGTCACACAAAAATACTTTGAGAGATTCTCTGGAGAAATGCTACGTGCTCGTTCACTTCCCCTGATGTCAAGCTTCTACCTTTTGACCTAGCGTCTCAGGAGGACATCAGCTTGGTGTTTAAATTTCACGGAACGTGAACGATTTTAGATCTCCTTCAAATACTCTCCACGCACACACATATAATCCGCAGTTAGTATGTCAGTCACAGGCCTGGTCAATTCACTGTCTCACTTGTTCGGACCCGAACCACCCGGGAGTTCCGTTACCCAGGTGCACCGTTAAAACAACTGGTTTTTAATCTGCAGAAGCTACGTTATCTGCAGTAATGTTTTCTTGACTAAACCAAATCTACAGAAGTTACGTTATCTGCAACAATGTTCCAAATCTGCAGAAGTTACGTTATCTGCAGTGAACAACAACAATAGTGAAGTAGCTAAGTCTCATACCAAAAACCGTCTAGGTGCCGTGGTACCCAAAATACTTCAAGAAGTTTTTGTCTTACCCCTTGCCGTCCGTGTCTTTCCTCTGGTTCAGTCGGATGTCAACCGGGGCACTCGTCGGGAGATCCTGCGAGACCGGCCTCAAAATCAGGACGAGATGAGGTTTTTTAAGTCCTGGTTGCTGTGCACAGTCTTTTCCTCCGGTCGTCACCGCCTCCCCCTCCGCATGACCCGGTCAACACCCGTTTTGAAGGACCGAAGGACCACTGTAAAATGTCAAGGGAGAATCACTCCTGTGTGGGGGAGCGACTCACGCCTCGGCAAGTAGGAATCCAGACACGGACAGCAGACTATAAGTTTCCGGCCGGGAGAGATGAAACCTCAGTGAACAGGTCTGATCTCTGAACCTCCAGTTCTCTCCAAGCCTTTTATTGAATATCATAAGTCACGTCGACATGTGCCGACACATTTCAATCAATCCAGAAATCAATACAAGTACATACGACCGATTCAAAGGTACCTAAATTGTCAAGGGCATGTTTACTTCGGTCCAGCTGGTGTTTACTTGGTCCATGTCCGCCTCCCCTCATGTGTGTTCAGGAGTGGAGTTTGTTCGGTTGCCCTGACCTAAGTGGTCGTCCTAACCTAAGTGCGGTGGTGTGATGGTTAGTTCCTAGATTTTAGTTAATAAATGAACTAGAGTTAGTAACAATATCATGAAACTTTATGTGTTATGTATTTATGTGTTATGTATTTAAACTGTGCATAACATTGGACTGTATGTAAAATCAAACTGTTGTGTGATATTAGACTGTGTGTGTGATATTAGACTGTGTGTGATATTATTTTATTACATTCGATAACATGATTGCTCCTATAATGTTCTTCACATCTAACTGTAATTTTAACATCTCAAGACACGACAGGATGACCACATGATACGCATACCTCCTTTTCAGAGTCTGTCAAAACTTGAGAAGGCTGCTTCGATGTTCTGGTGGCATCAACCTCAGCCGATTCAGTCATTGTCGGTTGTCCTCCATCCTAATGAACAAGTTGAATATTAATTTAATGAATTAAAAAAAGAAAATGGATCAGAATTTTACACATTTTAGGCTTTGGCCACCCAAAACAAAAACTAACAAGTTCACGAATGAAACAAAACCAATTACTTTAGCGCATGACAATTAATCTTCAGTAGAGATATGTTGTGACTGATATTTCAGTCACAGGTTGTCTTTTGAACGCCACCAGGGCCGCAATGGAGCACAGGACAGCCAAAAGTCTTCTTGTCGGACACCTGTAGTGGCTGGTAGGTTCTAAGATTATAACATAGTAAAGGCACATACAACTCCTAACTGTATTTCATATGATAATGAAGGAAAAGATGATTAGCTATGATTTATGTCAACAATAAAAATGGCTCTACGGGGTCCCCACAAACACAAACCTGACAGTTGGGTGTCAGATGGCCAACATACCTGACACGCAATTCAACTCAACTGGACCCCACAACACAAGAAAAAGCTGAGTGAGCCTCAAACCAGACATACACATTCACTGACAAATATCCTGTGACACCAGATATATTAGAAGTCTTGTCTAATCAGCACACGTCTATCTAACTGCAATTTTAACATCTCGAGACACGACAGGATGAGTACACGATACGCATACCTCCATTTCTGAGTCTGTAAAGCCTGGAGGAGGCTGCTTCGATGTTTTAGTAGCATCATAAATTTATTGAATTAATTATATTTGAGGTTGGATTAGATTTTTACACATTTTAAGCCTTAGCCACCCAAAACAAAACATAAGCTCATGAATGAAATAAAACTAATTAATTTCGCCCATGCCAATTAATCTTCTGTAGACACGTGTTGTGACCAGTGTTGTTTTTGGCAGGCATTTTAGATTTTGTCCAAGTCATTTGGACAAAGTGCTGATTTGTTTACATCACATTTAGTCATCCCAATTCGTTATAGTTTTAGTCCAGTTTTAGTCAACGAAAACTAAAAAAAGGGTTTTAGTCCAGTTTTAATCGACGGAAACGCAAAAAAAGTTTTACCCTAGTTTTCGTCAATTTATTCACAAAGGTTTTAGTCCAAGCGGCACGGTGGCCCAACTGGTTAGCAGGATGGCCTCACAATATTGAGGTCGTAGGTACGATTCTGGCTCCGGCCTTCCTGCGTGGGTTTCCTCTGGGTAATTCGGTTTCCTCCCATATTCTTAAAACATGCATGGCAAGTTGCTTGGACACTCTAATTGCCCCTAGGCATGAGTGTGAGCGTGGATGGTTGTTCGTCTATGTATGCCCTGCGATTGGCTGGACACCAATTCAAGGGTGTACCTCGCCTACTGCCGAAGACAGCTGGGATCGGCTCCAACACCCCCCGCGACCCTAGTGAGGAGAAGCGGTACAGATAACGGATGGATGGATGGATGGGTTTAAGTCCATTTGAGTTAAAACAAGGCATTCAAGGTTTCCACCCAATAACAAAGACTTTTGGATGGACTACAAAGGATTCTTCATTACAAACAGAAAAAAGTGGCAACAGTGGAATCAATGCTCACTGCTCCAAAATAAGCAGAGAAGCAAAACATTTTGTTGGGCAACTGTTGTGGCTTTATTTCACTAAAAGCAACATAAAATAATTTATGAACCACATGCTAACAATTTTGTCTCGTCAACGAAAAAAATTCATGTACATCACGTCATGTTTTCGTCATAAAAGAACCTCGTTTAGCTTGTCATCGTCATTAAAAAAGGGGCGTTAACGAAGTATTTTCGTCATAGTCATCAGTGACGAAAACAACACTGGTTGTGACTGATATTTCAGTCCCAGGTTGTCTCCTGAACACCACCAATTGGGCAAGGGGGCGCAGGAAAGCCTGGGGTCTTCTATTTTTACAGTATAGAAAGGCTAAATATCAAATTGAAACAGTGTTTTATATCATGAATATACAGGGTTGGTGCTGGTTCTGGTAGGGAAACCACAACATAAAGATGTCCTTAATTAGTCCCACAATGGGGATATTTGCAATATGGCATATGATGGCCTAACAGGGCCACCGCCCAGAAAAGAGTAACGCAGAACTTTGTAATACTGTCACTCCCTGACCAGTTCGTTGTTCCTGAAGAGCCAAACTTTGACTCAGACCCACAAATTTGAATTACAGATAGTGGACAATGGAGAACTCCCCCAGTCAGTCAGCATGTTCAACTTCCATAGAAACCTCAACATACATTTATTAGATTGCCAAACTAATTGGAAACTACATCACCAGAACACCACAAGTGGGCTCTGTTATTGTACTTAAAGATGCATCTTACAAACCTGTGTTCTCCAAGGCCAGCTGGTCCATAGTCTTAAGTTATTTCTTCGCCAACATCAATGTCTCGGAGCGCAAACAGACAGAGGTGTGGTCTGTCCTCTGTTGTCTTCTTCTTCATTTTACAGTTGGGGTGCATGTGGTCATCATTAACCAGTCTTCCCAGACTGCCATCTTCTTGAGCGGCATCAACACTTAAAATAGATTTAAAAAAAAAAAAAAAACAATTATTCAATCAATGTCAGAAATTAATCTTTGAGACAATCTTGTGTACACAAAACATAAAAATAGGAAATCCACAATTTTTAAATCTTCTAAATCAAATCATACAAGAAATTTCTATTGGAATCAGACCCTATTAACAGCTTGTCTTTGAGACTTCATGGTCTATATTTTCATTTGTACAGATTCAACGCATGAATAAAAGTAATTACCGTATTTTCGCAGTCATAAGCAAACAAAGCGCCCTGTCAGTCGATGCGTCCATTAAATGGACAAAGTACCACTCACGTCCATCAGCCCTTGTCATCAACGAGCTGTTGGAAGTGCATGTTAGCACACCCTGCTGGGCAAAGAGTGAGTTGTCCATGCTTACAATCGACCGTGACAAATACACCATCTGACTATAATGTTTGGGTGATGGTGTTGGAAAAAGCTGGACAAAGGGCAGCTGTCCACAATGTTTTAGTCTGTCTTATCATTTATGTTATTGCAAGCAAGAAACGTCCCAGGTTTAGACAACAGACAAAAAGTCCAAAGCATAACAGCACATCTCTTTAAACAGCCATGCAAATCTCTCTAAACAGCTATGGGATTGTGGGTCTCTGCTCCCAGAATGCATTGCTTGAATTAGCTAAGGCTGAGTGGCTTTTGTATTATTTTCATTTTTTTTGGGTATATTGATGGCATGAGAGATACATGTTTGTGTTAATCTTATTTCTATGTTTCATTGTTTGCTTGTATGATGAGTTTTTTATTTTTTGTGTGTGGTGAGCAGCCAAGTCCCTCCCCTGACGTTGCTTTGTAGGCTATTGCCAATGCACCTAATATTGGCCTGAGCCATTGTCAGCTATTGTCAATAGAGACTTGGCGTCTGCTGCAACAATGGGGTGATTGCTCATGTTATTGGGGCATAGTAGGCTGCTATCGGCTGTGTCAGTGTGGGCAGCTCTGCCAAGTTCATGCTATGCTAACAGCAGCTGTGCTATCGTCTTGTCAGGCGGTGCGTCCAGTATATGTTACAAAGACAGAAATAGCGGCCTCAACAGGTGTTGCGCCCTTTGACACGGCGCGTCTTTTGGGTGCGAAAATACGGTATACATTTTTGCTTAGAGAATGATTTTTCCCCTAACACTTATGGGATGAGTATGTGTTTATTTTTTTAAATAAAAACAAAAATAAGATAACATCTCAATCTTTGCCTCACCTCCAAGTTTTTTCTTGCCGGCGGAAGTCAAACAAAAAGACAGTGCCTCTTCCATCCATCTTCCTGCGTTGAGATTTATCAGAATCTATCAATTTTCCTCTGTACTCCATAATAAAGAATAAAGTCGTCTTTCCTGAAAGGGGCCTTGGTAAATACTCCTCGACCTAGTTAACAGGGAAATCAAGATAGCTTCGTCATATTTTTAAGCACACAAATAAGGAGTCATCATATTCATTTGGGCCACTATACTAATGTAGGGTGGTTTGAAACATTGCTTCTTGTGAGGGATAGAGCAGAGCCCTTCTTTATGATTTTAAAGGAACAGACCAGCCAAAATTCATTTTCCAGCATTGCATTAGCCAGTATGTATTAGGACTGAAAGTACAAATGTCAATGGCACCTGGTTACGTAAAAAAAAAACTTTAAGATTATTTAGTTTCATAACAATGACATACACTGTATACACAGTCATATTGGATCGCGTCACGTGATCTCTGTGACGTATAACGTGCTTTACACTAGACTATCAATATCGGACTTGTTCACCGGTCTATTGTGGTATAAAAATGCCGGAGGGCGTCATCAAGTACAGCCTTAATTTAGATAGAACTCCTACCATCAGGTTTCACGCTCACTGAAATAACTTGAAACTGACAAAAGAAAAGGTCAAGACACTCTTAATGTAAAATAACCACTTAAAAAACGATGTCAGCTTGGTTATCAGAAAACAATAATATATCTTAGCAAAAGCGTTAACATCATACCTTTAAATGAGTTTATATACTTCGCTTCTAACTCTGCAGTCTTGTCCAGACCCTTGACTGCATGTTCAATAGTATCCTGCTTTGGGGACTTCCTGCATCTCAGGGAAGGCATTGTTTATTCTATAAAGAAAAAAGACAGTTTTGTGTTGAGAATTATTAATACTATAGGCTAAATGGAGTTTTAACAATATCAGTGTAAGAAAAATAAATTATAAATTAAAAAAATATCAATCCCTCCATCCCAATTAACGATTTCAACCATAATAGTTTATATTGAAGTTTAAACAACAGACAGACAGATTTATGCAGTGTGACTACAAAAATCTTACCAAAATTGCATTCACAGTAACCTTTGCTTTAAGAATCATGTAATTAACCAGTGAACATCGTGTCTTACACAAAAATTAATGACAGAAATTATCATGGTACTTGCATTCTGTTGTTCTATAACAAAAGTGCAAGCTGTTAGCTCCGCAAAGCTAACGCAACAAGCTAGCGTCCCTCGTGCTCACATTCAATGCAAACCTGACCACCGGATGAAAATACGCGTCGGTTTAGTTCTTTAAATGAGTAAAAGCACCATGACGTTTTATAATTATTCAATGCTTAACTGGAGCTCGTCAATTATGTCGATGTAGGAGCACATGTTTGCTAGGCCAGTGTTGTAGGCCCACATCCATGGTGCTACTTTGTATAGTGTTTTCCAAACAACTATCTCTAACCATGAACAAATGCACTCGAGGCATGTTTTGAATAAAAACAAACGAAAAACACTTACCTCTCCGTTTCAACAGCAGTTCGAACTTCGAAGTGGTGATATTCTCCAGCGTTAAGCACCTGCTCGAACTGCGAATAGGTCAAATTCAACAGCGTCTTTTTTCTGTCTTAATAAGGACGCGATGAGAGGAGGAGCGCTTGCCTTTTCGTCAGCACGCCCCGCGCGGGTGGTGCTGCTTTATCACTCTCTATCTGTGCCCGCCCGCCGGCATGTCGATAGAAAAATAATATTCCTTCAAACATTACTTTCATCTTCTTAACGTTTTGTAGTGAATTTAACAGGTTCACCACTTTTTTCAAATACACCAATGGAAAACAGGTCTTAATTGAGGAAACATACAAAGAGCGTCTCACAAACACCTTATGATGAGCAATGTAATTTGATCACGTTTTTTGTCACTGCCTGGACGTCGGTTCACTGGCCTGGTGGCAGTGGCTTGTAGACACTGTCACTGAGTGGGAACGGATCTCAAGGTGGGTCAAACTAACCCAAGCAGTGGATCGGTCCGTTTTTTAAATTTATTAATTTTTTTATTTTATGTATTTATTTATTATTTAATACAAGGGCTTCGGCTCACTACCAGTGGGCGGGACCAAAGAATTTGGGTTTCCTTTGAGCTAGGAGGCAGTCAAAGGCAGTCCAATCCCCGGCAACATAAAGCGCCTAGCTCTGGGGACATGGAATGTCATTTCTCTGGTAGGGAATGAACCCGAGCTGGTGTGTGACTAGACCAGTGGTTCTCAATTATTTCCTGTCATGCCCCCCCTACCAAGAAGAAAACAATTCGCACCCCCCCCCACCACAATTTTTTTTTACATTTCGTACTAATGTACATGTTCTTTGCATATTAATGTTAGATTGTCAATAAAATATCTTACCTTAACAAAGCTAAATTGATAAAAAAAAATCTCATTTTGAGAACGACTATTGTGAGGATCTCGAAACTCAGTACTCTGTGGTGCTAATATTGATGAGATGATAAATATGTTGAAGCCACAGAACAAAAAGATTAGATATTGTTTGGAAATTAATGACGTACATAACAAAGGAATATCAGCCTTGATTGGAGTACATTACTGCATTTGAATTTTTAATAAAAATGAAACAATTATTGATGTTATGACCACTATGAAGAATTTAAAAAAACAATATATAGGGATAATTATAGTTTTCATTTTGTTATGTTTAGTCTGTTCATGTTGCATTATTTTTATGACAAAGATGATGGTTAATCGTAGGTTTGTTGCCCAAATGTACCGTTACAACCTGATTAATGTTGAGAATGACGAACTCAAACTGGACACTAAAACGTAAAAACACATGGACTTCTTGCCCCTGTCCACACACGTGCACACACACACACACCATACACGAAGATCCGGGAGGTAAGGACGGCTGTCCTCTCCTACAACGAGGCAAGGGCCTCCACCAAGTCACCCCAGGGACAAGTTTTATTCCCTGATGGTCATCAAATTATGAGGATCTCATTCTACGCCGGAAGGGAGGAGGGGAATTTTTCCCTAATGTGAGGTTTTCGCTCCTCCACTGATGATCACACTGTTGTATGATTTCATTATGATGATCTGTCTTAAAGCCGTAAGGACATGATTTTTAAATCCACAACAGGGGGGAAATGTAAGATGGGCTGAGGATAGGTAATCAGTTTGTGTATTCATAATCATGTTTTTATACACTCATTAATGTTTAACACACACAGAGACACTTACTTGTTATTTTAACACACACACACACAGACACCGTATCCTGAAGATGTGTTTAGTTAAACTGACCTTGGGTTATGATTTTCTGCCTGCTGGAGTCCCTGGTGATTAGTTATTGATGCTTTAGTTAAACTGACCTTTATACCGTGAGTTATTGATGTTTTCTGTCTCTTGGTGATTAGTTGTTGATGCTTTTCTGTCTTCTGGTGATTAGTTATTGATGAGTTAGTTTCAATAAAAAGGCAGAACGGAGGGTGAGAGTCAGAGGGTGTGCGGGATTGAACTGGCAAGACGGCTGTTTCGCCTCCTGGCTCCCTCTCCCATTCTGAATGGCACAAAACGAAAACTTTAGTAAGTTATTTCAGTCTAAAAAAGGCGTCAGGGCATTTTTAAACCGGACAGTAAGTCGTCACTGTCTTGGTTCCTTTTTGTGCCTTGACCCATCCCGGAATTATTGAAAGGATGCAGTCCTATTTACAGGCCCCAGTGACACCCCAGGTTTCTGTTGTTTGTACGAGGGCGCTTAATAGGTACTGCTATTCACAATCGTCTTAGGCTGTTTCTTTGCAGAAGTTTATGGACAATGTGTAGTGCTGTAGGATGCAGTCTAGAGCATTCTTGACATTGAAGCTTTTGTTTCCAGCAACTGCTAATGCGACCGTGCATCAAACATGCAAAACACAGACCCTTGCTCCTCAAGAAGTCAATCTTATCCTTGTGATGCTTTCTCCTAAATTCCTTACAAATTGTGAGACTGTTGCTCTCCATTACAATTAGCACATGGTTTGGCAATAGCATCCACTGAAACAGGTTCTGCCTTTGGCGTGGTGGTTTTGTTGTTTTCCATCTTGGCGGGCACAATGACTGTTGTGAAGACTTTCTTTGATTTTGGTGTTTCTGTGTGTTGTGATTTTGTTTTCTGTTTTATAGAATCTTTCGTGCTTGTCAACAAAGTCAACAAAATCCTTAAACTTCACTCTTCTATTTGTTCTTTCTTGGAGATTGCAGGCAAATTTTCTCCAAGATTCTATAAGTCTGTATGGAAGTTTGTTTGCCAATGCCTTTATATTAGCCATGTTGTCCAAGTCCTCCATGTAATTAACATCTGCCATTATGTTCAAACAGCCCATAAGGAATAATGTGAAAGACTGAAGTGCAACACCATCTTCAGACTTGATTGTTGGCCAATCCATGGCTTCCTTTAAATATGCTTCTGCTATCATGAAGTCATCACCATAAAACTCCTTCAAGATTTGTTTTGCTTTGGTATATCCTGTCAGAGGTTCCATATGGATGCAGCTCTTCACCAACTCATGTGGTTGTTCACTAGTATACTGCAGCTAAAATTGAAGATGATCACGGTTATCACTTGTACGGCCTTCAATCCCATGTTCAATGGCACCTATACAGGTTTTATAATGCAGAGGGTCGCCTTTAAACGTAGGAATGGAAAGTTCGGGAAGTAGCGATGCTTTTTGACTCTTTGCTAAGTATTCTGCGACACTGGCTTGCTGTGAGATTGCTTGGCAAAGGCCATCAAGCACATGTCCCTGTTGTTCTCTACTTTCTGTCTGATGTGGAAATCTAGCCATTGGAATAGTCGAAGTGGGAGCATTTCAGGTCAACACTGCTTGTTGCTCTGATAGGCTGTGATGGTAATTGAATGTTTTTCCTTGTTTAAATTGTAACACACTCATCAGGAATGTGGATACCATCCTCCTGGGTATTTTCATATCTTCTCAAGACATCCAATTTAGCATCAGACTCAGGGAGTGCCGTTTGCATTGCATGCATTTCCTTCTTTGCCTTAATTGCAGCTTCTTCTTGCTCAAGTGCCAACCTTTGTTGTAAATCAGCAGCCTTTGCCTTTAAACATGCTCGTTCCATTTGAGCCTTTAATTTAATTGAAGACGTTGACAGAAGTGAGCTTCTGTCTGTTAGATTCTTTACTTCTACTTCTATGGGTGTAGTTAGTTGATGCAGATCTACTATCATCAGGTGATATTTGTTTATTGCATCCTTCCTCTGCACGTTTCAAAACGTCCTTCTTCCATTGCTCACATTTCCATTAATTACATTTTTTGGATCAAACCAGTTATTTTGGTCATCGGCAAAATCCTCTTCAGTCTTTAAATTTTGCACACCGGAATTGAGGTCCACAAATTCTTGCTCCATGCCGCTAAAGCAAACACAAAGCTCAGTTTTTTACAGCGTCAACATTTGCATCATCCTCCATCAATTGTTCAATTTGACGTTGCATGGAGGTCAATTGAGCAAATTTGCACCTGCGTGCCTGCATCCGTTTAGGCTTGTGATCTTCTACAGCTTTTCTCCGTCATTTTTAATGTCCGCTTTCCACTGTCTTGTTCCTCCATGTCAATCCACAATCAAGCAAACAAAAACGTCAAACTGACTGTAGCGTCTCAATTTGTAGGTCAGCTGAATGACGATCAAAGTTTTAAGCAGTTTACTCACGCACCTGTTACGTGCACGTCCTTGTTAACTCGCGATGCTTGTCAAGTATGGACGCATGCTAACAGCTAGCAGCTCATTGTCCCGACTGGAAAGTTGCTCCTTAGCTGTGATGTGCCTAGGGTTACACTATCTATCATTAACAAACACAGCCAGCCCTCCTCTTTCCTCTTACCGCTTTCCAGTGTCCTGTCCGCAAGTAGTATTTGGAAGCCGTCAAATTCCACGACGGTGTCCGGCGTTAGGTCTGTTAGCCATGAATCCGTGAACATCAGCAAGCTAGCTCATTGGAAGTTCCTCTTGTGCCGCGTTAGCGCTGTTAGCTTGTCCATTTTCTTGGGAAGGTATCTAACATTTCCCATAAAAACGGACAGGAGGACGGGGTGGTCACGCCTCCTCTTTGCCTGGCGTTTCGCCCCCGCGCGACATCCCCCGTCTCTTCCTCCTCAACTCGTGGGGGATATCGGGTCTCGCTCCGGGAGTCGGCACGGGGTTAGCACGAAGTGCTAACAGCTGATCTCTTGTGTAAACGATTGATCCGTAGCTCCCAGTGACATCTCCGGACACGATCACGCAAAAAACAGCCCCCAGCAGCAATAAAACCACCGCAATTTGGATGTCCATTGCTGCGATGAGGTAAAATAAATAAAACTGGGTAAAGGGAAAAACACGCGAAAAAGGCTCAAATAGTGAGCCGTGCTGCTTTAGCAGGTAGCCACTCGCGTGGTGACGGAACCGTAAAAACAAATGTGGTCCCATCAAAATCTGATGGGATATTTAAAAATAAAAGCGTGAAAATTTGCTTATTTGTCTGTCGTCACCAATGATTAAAAAAATTAAAATCATTACAAAATCCTCAAGCTATCGTGATACCAGACAAGTTCTGCGGGACACCAGACCACCCCAGTTGTCCACAAAAAGTGGTCACTTCAAAATTTGATGTGGCATTTAAAAGTAAAAAAATCACCTGAAATATGCACTGTGATCAACACTGATTTAAAAGAAAAATCTTGAAAAAATATCCTCAAACTAACGTGATACCAAACCAGGATTGGGGATACTAGACCACACCAGCTGTCCACCAAAAGTGGTCACATCAAAATGTGATGTGGCACTTCAAAATAAAAGTAGCCTGAAATTCGCTTATTTCACGGTCATCACCACTGAGTTAAAAAAAAATAGCTCGAGCTATCGTGATACCAGACCAGTTTTGTGGGACACGAGACTACCCCAGCTGTCCATAAAAAGTGGTCCCATCGAAATCTAATTTGTAATTTCAAACTAAAAGTTGCCTGAAATCTGCACATTTCACTGTCATCATGCCTGACTTTAAAATTTCATTAAAAAATATCCTCTAGCTATGGTAATACCAAACCAGGTTTGGAGGACACAAGACAACACAGCTTTCCACCAAAAGTAGTCCCATCAAAATGTAAGGAGGCATTTTAAAATAAAAGAGCTGGAGCTGTCGTAATACCAGACTAGTTTTGTTGGACACTAGACGACCCCAGCTGTTCATCAAAAATGGTCCCATCAAAATCTGATGTGTAATTTCACAATAAAAAAAAACCCACCTGAAATATGCACATTTCATTGTCATCAACACTGATTTTAAAATAATCATTTCAAAATACCCTCGAGCTATCGTGATATCAGACCCATTTTGGGGGACACTAGACAACCCCAGTTGTCCATCAAATGCGGTCCCACCAAAATGTGATACGGCATTTCAAAATAAAAGTAGCCTTAAATCAGCATACATCACTGTTATCAGGCCTGACTAAAATATCATGACAAAATATCCTCCAGCTATCATGATACCAGACAAGACATATTTCACTGTCATCACCATTGATTTAAAAAAATTAATTAAAAACTAGAGCTGCGAGCAGCTATAAAGGGCCCTCGCCACCCGGACAACGTTGGGGTACTGGCACGTTGGAAATGTGAAATATTTCCGAGAAATAACGTGAGGAATCTTCAAGAGGAATTTGCTTGTAGTTAAAGTTAGAGCAGCTTTTGTTTTCAAAGCCTCGTCAATGTTTGAAGTAAATTTGTTGGCAGGCACTACAGGTGCATCAAATCAAAGACTAATAGACTGAAAAACATTTTCTTTCCGAGAGCCATCACCATTCTGAACTCTCACACACATGCACACACACACGACCACCCTTACCTTGCTGAACAGCGACGTATTGTGTTGTATTTCTCCAATTTCATACTATTTTCCATCACAATATTTATTCTCTTATTTATCTAATTTATATATTTGATTAAATTATTGTTGTATTGCACTGGAGAGGGGAGCTCCCTAATCTTGTTGCACACTGTACAATGACAATAAAAGGATTTCGGATTCTGATAAATTTAGAATGGCCGACTTCCTGTTCAATTTAGCATACGGCTCCATGAGACTTTTTATTAGGTCTTGGCTTTGTACACACTTCATCAAATTTTCAGTTTGGTGAAACAGAGATATGGGGCTGTTTTTTTTTGTTGTTTTTTTTTTCTAGGGGGCGATAGCGAGCCATTTTTAAACAACTGTACGACAAAATAATAAAATATTGTGAATATTGAATCAACTCCCGGTTGAGTGGACGCTGGCACGTTTGGCTGCCACTGCTCACCGGTAACTCTCAGAAATTTTTTGGATCCGCTTGTTGTACCTGCTTTAGCAGTTTACAATCCCTCCAGTTACAGTGATTTTATTTATTATTATCTGTATGTTGAGCGATCCCGATTCTCATGAATGCCACCCACCGATTGCATAGTCGCTGACGCGTCTACTGTGGCTAAAGTTTAGCTTACCTATCAAAGTTAGCACCTGTCTGCCATGTGGACCCGCAGGCCAGTCTGCTTCTCGCACTTCTGCCTGTTCCTGTCATGTCATCAACCTGTGTCAGGACAACTTCAATCCACTGCCGCTGAACTCCGCTGGATTTACCGACACATGCCCGAGGGAAACGCACCACCACCACTGCTCCTCCTCCCGAACATCGCTCGTCGACCCTTGAAGGATTGTATGGCAATTACCGGCATTTTAAACATTTATGGGACAGAATGTCAATTATTTAATTTAGCAGGTTTATATTTACTGAATATGCTATGATCGCAAAATTCCGGACGAACTGGCGAGGCTGCCCGGCTCACCGTGGCTTGTCATCGGGACCGGGAGGCGGCGCAGGCGACGCAGAGAGAGGAAGCAGAAGCGGGGCTGCAGGTCCGGTGTCTTGCAACGGCTGCGACGGCAGCCCCATAGGCAACCACTGCCGAGTCTGTACCTCACCAACGCCAGATCCGTGGTCCACAAAATCGACGACCTGGGATTACAAATCCTGGGAAACCGCTATGTGCGAGACAGCAGTGTGATCGTCGTCACGGAATCCTGGCTGCACGCAGACGTCCCCGATGCTAGCATCCAGCTGGCCGGGCGCTCGCTACATCGCGCGGATCGGACAAGGGACACCGGTAAGAGAAGGGGCGGGGTGGCTCTGTGTTTACGTGCATGAGAACTGGTGCGGCGATAGCACGATCGTCGAGAAGCACTCTTCCCCCGACATCGAGTTCATGTCCGTTAAATGCCGGCCTTATTTTCTCCCGAGGGAGCTAACGGTCGTGATTGTCACAGCTGTTTACATCCCTCCCGACGCTAGCACTAGCACGGCGCTCTCGCTACTCGCGTGCGTCATCAATAAACATCAGCGGGCCCACCCTGATGGCGTTCACGTAGTAGCGGGAGACTTTAATAAGGCCAATTTAAAGACTGTACTCCCAGAGTTTCACCAGCATGTCAAGTGCCCAACGAGGGGAGACAACACTCTCGACCATGTGTACTCGAACATCAAGCACGCATACAGGGCCCTCCCACTCGCCCCCCTCGGCCAGTCAGACCACCTGTCCTTGCAGCTCGCACCTGCATACACCCCTCTCAGGCGCAGATTCAGGCCCACCACAAAGACTGTGAAAACCTGGCGTGACGGCGCCATGAGTGAATTACAGGACTGCTTTCAAGACACAAACTGGGGCCTCTTTGATCATCAGGACCTTGATGTCTACACACATTGTGTAGTGGACTACATCAAGTTCTGCATGGAAACTGTGTCCCAACAAAAGACTATACGGACCTTCCCAAATGCGAAGCCCTGGATGTCCAGCAGGGTTCGCGCTCTCCTCAAGGCCCGTGACGCTGCCTTCAGGTCAGGCGACAAAGCCCAGTACAGGGTGGCTCGTGCTGACCTGAGCAAAGGCATCAAGCTAGCCAAGGCAACCTACAAGGGGAGGCTGGAGGCCCACCTTGCCAGTAACAGACCACGGGAGGTGTGGCAGGGTCTACGGAGCATCACCAACTTCCGTGGCAGCAGCACGACCTCTGCAGACCCGAGTGCATCGCTGGCAGAGGAGCTTAACTGCTTCTTTGCTCGCTTTGACTCGCCCCAACCGTCACACCCCCGCACTTCATGCTCCAACTCCCCCCCACTCACCGTAGAGGAACACGATGTGAGGCGCGCGCTCCTGGCTGTTAACCCCAGGAAAGCTACTGGACCCGACGGAATACCAGGCAAGGTCCTCAAAACATGTGCCCACCAACTGTCACATGTATTCTGCAGGATCTTCAACCGCTCCCTGGCTCAAGCAGTCATCCCCTCCTGCTTGAAAACTTCCACCATTATTCCTGTCCCCAAAAAGTCACCAGCCGTCCACCTGAATGACTACCGTCCTGTTGCTCTCACACCAGTCATCATGAAGTGCTTCGAGAGGCTGGTTCTCCAGCACATCAGGGACTGCCTTCCTCCCACTCTGGACCCCTACCAGTTTGCATACTGGGCTAACAGATCCACTGAGGACGCCATCAACACTGCTCTGCATGTTGTGCTGGGCCACCTGGAACAACAGCAGAGCTATGCAAGGATGCTCTTTGTGGACTACAGCTTGGCATTCAACACAATCATCCCAGACATCCTCGTCGCCAAACTTGACATTCTCGGCCTCCCTGCCCTCACACGCATCTGGATTAAGGACTTTCTGACCAACAGACCCCAGACTGTGTTGCTCGGCCCCTACACGTCCTCCACCTGCATGCTGAGCACCGGTTCCCCTCAAGGATGCGTGCTGAGCCCTCTCCTATACGCCCTCTACACCTACGACTGCAGCCCGGCCCACGGCAACAACACCATCGTCAAGTTTGCTGACGACGCGACAGTGGTCGGTCTGATCTCGGAAGGTGACGAGACAGCCTACAGAGAGGAGGTAAAGAGACTGACAGCTTGGTGCAAGGACAACAGACTGCACCTTAACACTGCAAAAACAAAGGAGATTGTCGTCGACTTCAGGAGGAACAAGACGGTGCCGCCCCCCCTCTGCATCGAAGGCGTGTGTGTGGAGAGGGTCCACACGTTCAAGTTCCTGGGAGTACAGATCTCCGACGACCTTTCTTGGACTCACAACACCACAGCAGTGGTAAAGAAGGTCCACCAGCGTCTGCACTTCCTGAGAGTCCTCAGGAAATTCAACCTGGACAGGAAGCTGCTGCTAGCCTTCTACCACTCGTCCATTGAGAGCCTGTTGACGTACTGTGTCTCCACCTGGTACAGCGGCTGCACTGAGGCGGACAGAGTGAGGCTCCAGAGGACAGTCAAAACAGCTCAAAGGATTATTGGCTGCCCTCTCCCCTCACTGTCGGACATCTACACCGCCCGGTGCCTCAGAAGGGCTCTCAACATCGTCAAAGACAATACCCACCCAAACTCACACCTGTTCGACCTGTTGCCCTCTGGCAGGCGCTACAGATGCATCAAATCGAGGACCAATAGACTGAGAAACAGTTGCTTTCCGAGAGCCATCTCCATTCTGAACTCTCACACACACACGAGAACACCCTTACCTTGCAGAACAGCATCGTGATGTGTTTTTATATACCCTATTCTGTACTAAATTCCATTGCACTCTCTTATTTATTAATCTAATTTATATATTTGTCTGTCTTATTGTTGTATTGCACTGGAGAGGGGAGCCTTCTAATCTCGTTGCACACTTGAGTACAATGACAATAAAGGGATTTCTAATTCTAATTCTAATTCTACTACGCATAGGAATGACTGATTGTAGTCATGGTCTTTACTGATTTATGATATTATTTTCACATGCTAAAGTTATATTACTTAGTTTATAAATGTGTGAACATAGTATTTTCATGACCTACACTCACATTCACATCATACATATTCAGTCTGCACATTACAAACTGATGACAAGCCAGACAGCACTTCATGGACAAATATGACAAAGCACATTCTCCACATAGGACATAGAGATGCAAACATACCAAATTGGGCACTGGATTTAGTTTTAAAATCGCTGCATTGGCTCCCCGTGTGTTTCAGGATTGATTTTAAGGTTCTTCAATTAGTTTTTAAATGCCTTAACGGTCTTGGGCCATCCTCGCGGACCCTGAGGTCCTCTGGCACCGGCCTGTTAATTATTCCTCGGGTGAGGACTGGAACACATGGCGAGGCTGCATTCAGCCATTCTGGTCCTCGTCTATGGAATAGCCTGCCGGAGGACATCAGGTCCGCAGAGACTGTTGATATTTTTAAAAGGAGGCTCAAGACCAGACCTGGGCATTGCACGGCCCGCGGGCCACATCCGGCCCGCCGGGTGGCACTGACTGGCCCGTATGACAGACCTGGGCATTGTATGGCCCGGGCCACATACCTTTGGTTGACTCTGACCGCGAGTGTAAGGTTAATTGGAAATTTCAAAATAAACATACTTTTTAATTTCACCTCATTCATGGGCGAAAGCTGCACTGCTTTTATTCTGAAATTGTTTTTTTTTTTTATTCCCGCACAATGTGCGTCGCACATAATGACGTAATGCGTTTATCAAGACATGCGCGCGATTGAATCACAACAAGACAACGTTCGCCCTCAAAAATGTCCGCTCAGGCTACAAAAAGAAAGGTAGATGCCGAATGTAGAATTTTCAGCAAAAATTGGACAGCGAAGTATTTATTTACTGAAGTTAGAGGTAAAGCTGTGTGTTTAGTTTGCGGGGAGCAGATCGCCGTGTTGAAGGACTACAATTTGAGTCGGCACTACCAGACGAAACATGCAGAGAAATATAAAAACGGCACCAGATAACAATGAACTGGGACACTTTTTCTCAAAATCACAGTTCAGTGACAGTCAATATGTTGTATCTTGCTTAATGTTTGGTGCAAAAAGACAATATTGTGATGTCTTTAAAATGCTCAGAACCTTTACACAACTATCCAACAGTATATGGAACTCAAAATGTGTTTTGAAGTGAATGTGACAGAATATGTTTACTAATATGAGTCACAAATAGTAAAAAATGTTAATATTTTGTCTACCATTGTGTTGAGAAATTTGAATGAATACATTTTTGTAAGGCAACCTCATTTTTTCAGTTTATTTGGTATTTAGTTTCATTGCTTAACTTTAATGCCAGCTTGTCAAAACAGTGCTATTTACTGCTTTTTAAAAAAGAAATACAATTAATATTATACAGAATTGAGTTCAGCCTTTTGGCCCGGCCCTCCACAATATTTTATGTTTCTTATGTGGCCCCATGGAAAAAATAATTGCCCACCCCTGCTCAAGACTCACCTTTTTTGTTTGGCTTTTAAATAATTTATCTTAGTCTTTTAATTCAGGATTGTCATTTTATATATTATCATTGTCTTTAATTTTTTTTAGCTTCTTTGTCTTTTAGTATCATCATTTTTCTTATATATTTTAGCTCCGTCGTTTTATATTATTGTCTTTTAATTTTTAGCTTCTTCTCTGTCTTTTAGTATCATAATTTTTCTTATATATTTTAGCTTCGTCTTTTTATATTATTGTCCTTTAATTTTTAGCTTCTTTTTTGTTTAGCATTATCATTTTCTTTTATATATTTTAGCTCCAGTGTTTCCTCAAGGGGGGCCTCCGCGCTGGGAGGTGTGGCTGGCCTTCTCACAGGGGGCTTCATCCCGGAGGCTCCTTAGGCCCGGCGGACCGGGGCCCTCTGCACTATGTGTAGGGTCTACCCCGGTCAATCTGGGCTAGGGGTCTGTGTGTTGGCACAGCTCCCTGTGGGCGTGAGCCGTCATCCCTCTCAGCGCGGATGACCTACCCTGGGTACATTTTCTCATATGGTTTCTCTGTGCCTTACCCTGTCTTTCTACTAAGATGGTTTATTAAGTTGTGTGAATGCGAGTGTTCTGTGTGTGTGCGAGTTCAGGCGTGTATGTGGATGTGTCTTGTGTTTATGTTGAGTGGGTGGAATGGGTTTTAGTTTTTCGTTGTAATTTGGATGTTTTTATTGTACAGCACTTTGAGCCGCATTTTATGTATGAAAAGTGCTCTTATAAATAAAATTTGATTGATTGATTGGAGGGTTCAAGGGGACGCCATTGCAAAAACACATTCTGAAAGACATAATTTGATTTTGGAGCACACATACATGCACACTGACAAGATTACAGGGGAATACCAGCAGGAGAGACGGAGAGACTGCCGGCCGGAGAAGGCCAGCCGTGGAATACCAGTCTTGGGGACCAGCTGGGAATCAACCATCCAGACAATGATTAATCTGGAGAGGACCTTCCCTTGGACGTAGACCCGTGCCGGGGGAAGAATGTGAGGCTGGTCTGAGATAACGCACGACTCTTTTCGACTGTGCTTGCCCGAGTACATTTTCTCATGAGATTAAGAAAAAGCCGCTCAGTACTATTTCCTGAACCTCCGCCCTATTTCCTACCTACCATTCATTTCAAAAGTCCTAGATAATGTAGTCACCACTCAACTCCACTCTCATCTCACCTGCAATAACCCTTTCAGTCCGGTTTCCGTGCACTTCACAGCACTGAATCAACTCTACTCAAGGTCACCTCTGCTCTCCTCATTGCAGCTGACTCAGATTCATTCTCCATTGTCATCCTTCTTAACCTGACTGCGGCCTTTGACACCATCTCACACACCATCCTTCTCAAAAGACTTTCTTCCATCGGCATCACCCACACCGCCCTCAACTGGTTCCATTCATACTTCAAAGACCGCACTCAGTTCATCCAGCTTAAATATTTCTCATCAAAGTCCCTCCCAGTCACCTCAGGTTTGCCCCAAGGCTCGGTCCTGGCCCCCCTATTATTTATCATATACCTCCTTCCCCTTGGCAGAATTTCCCGAAAATTCAATATCGCTTTCCATTGCTTCGCGGATGACACCCAGCTCTAGTTCTCCTGCAAACCCAGCATATCACTCCCTCCCACCTCCGTCACCTCCTGTCTATCTGAAATCAATGACTGGTTTTCTAATAATTTCATGAGGATTAACAGCGACAAAACAGAAGTTATTCTTTTCAGTACAAAATCAATACAATCCAAAGTTGGCAGTTTTCCCATTCCTGTTGGCCCCTCCATTGTTTTCCCATCCCCTCAGGTCAAGAGTCTGGGTGTCATCTTGACAGCACTCTATCTTTCCATAAGCATAATAACACAACCCGGTCAGCCTACTTCCATCTGCACAATATCAGTCAACACCGCCCCTCCCTTTTTCCCTCATCCACTTCTATTCTGGTCCAAGTCGAGTCAAGTCAATTTTATGTGTATAGCCCTTAATCACAGACAGTCTCAAAGGGCTTTACATAACCACAATCAACATCCACTGATCTTAACCCCCAGGAGGGCAAGGAAAAACTCAAAACCCCATTGGGGGAAAAGTGAGAAAACTTGAGAAGGGACCACAGATGGGGGGGAAACCCCCTTCCAGGATGACCAGGCTGCTTTGGATGCCAAGTGGGCAACATTTGACACATACAATGATGCTATACAATGTTAGATGAGATAATGTGAGAGTCAATTAAATGAAGTGCTGCAGGAAGATGACTTTAGTGGAGTGGGTCCTCATCCAGGACCGTAATCGCCATGGCAGCATATCCGAGGTTGAGCCTTTGATCTTGAAATAGTCAGTTTGGGGTAAATTCAGAACAGCCACTTCCAAGTGAATCACCATCACCTAATTCCCAAGCTGTGGAATTGGGAACAGAAAAAAAAGAACAGAAATAGTAAACAGGCCAACAAGTAGTTCAACGAAGTGCTGAAATATAGGGAAATCAGAAGAGGTGCTGCATGAAGACTACTTCGGCAGAGCAGGTCCCTCCCCGGTTGGTCAGTGCCGTAATCTTCATAGCAGGTCACCATCACCTAATTCCCAAGCAGGGGAAGAGGGGGCAGAAAAGAGGAGAAGCGGCAGTAAACAGGCCAACAAATAATTAAATTAGCTGCTAAAGTATATAAATAAATGTCGCGCTGCAGGAAGACGACATCACTGGAACAGGTGCATGCCCAGTTTGTCAATGCCTTAAACTTCCTAGTGGGTCACCGTCATCTAATCCCCCAGCCGGGGAAAAGGGGGCAGAAAAGAGAAGATAAGAGAAAAAGCGGCAGTAAACAGGCCAACAAATAGTTCAACTAAATGCACAAGAGTATAAATGCATCTTTAATAGTGTTTTGAACATTTCTACTGAGGTGGCGCCTCTAATACCTGAGGGTAGTACATTCCAAAGCATTGGTGCCCGAATAGAGAACGCTCTAGAACCTGTGGACTTCTTTTTGGCTCGCGGGATCACTAAAAGACCAGCATTTTGTGAGCGAAGGTTTCGGGACGGAACATATGGTACCACGAGGTCAACGAGATAGGAAGGTGCTAAGCCATGCAATATTTTATAGGCAAGTAGCAGAACTTTAAAATCACATCTCAAGTGGACCGGAAGCCAATTCAAATTGGCAAGTATCGGGGTAATATGATCAAACTTTCTCGTTCTAGTCAAGAGTCTAGCTGCTGCATTTTGAACTAACTTTTAATACTAGACATGGGGAGACCCGAGAGCAAAACGTTACAATAGTCGAGGCGAGACGTAACAAACGCATGGATTAAGATTTTTGCATCACAAGTTGATAGAATTGGGCGAATTTTAGCAATGTTACGCAGATGAACAAATGCAGTTCTAGTAATATTTTTAATGTGCATTTGAAACGACATAGTTGTGTCAAATATAAGACCGAGATTTTTTGTTGAATCCTTTTGGGCAATTTATCGATACTCATAGTGGTGTCTTTGAAAAAGGTACAGATGACGCGCTGGTCCAATGATCAGCATCTCGGTTTTATCTGAGTTAAGACGCAAAATATTGAAAGACATTCAGAGTTTAATTTCGGCAAGGCATGCCTCTAATTTATAGCAATCACACGGATTCGTTATATCCAACGGCATGTATAATTGCGTATCATCAGCATAACAATGAAAACTAATGTGATATTTCCGTATAATATCACCAAGCGGTAGCATCTAGTACCAATCCCTGCGGAACTCCGCGTGTGATCTTACAAAGATCAGAAGACGCATTGCCATGAATTACACGGTGCGTCGTCTCCGACAGATACGAATTAATCCAAGAAAGCGCTGAACCTGAAATGCCAACACAAGTTTCAAGGCGTTTTAATAATATGTTATGATCAAGTGTCAAAAGCGGCGCCAAGATCGAGTAAGAGTAATACAGTGAACCCTCGGTTATCGCGGTTAATGGGGACCTCGTAGCGCTGCTCGGGCCCTAATAATAATTTCTACAAAAACAATAGGGACCTCGCCGCCGTCGCAGCTCGGGCCCTAATAACAATTTCTAGAAAAACAATAGGGACATCGCAGCGGCCACTGCTCGGGCCCTAATAATAATAATAAAAATAATAATGATTTCGACAAAAACAATGGGGACCTCGTAGCGGTCGCTGCTCGGGCCCGAATAATAATTTCTACAAAAACAATAGGGACCTTGCCGCGGTCGCTGCTCGGGCCCCAATAATAATTTCTACACAAAGTCCATTGTGGTGACCCGCCCCCTTTTAAGTAAATTCAAAGTGGCCGACTTCCTGTAAAACCTAGCTCATTGCTCCAAGAGACTTTTTTGTAGGTCTTGGTCTTATACATACAGTGAACCCTCGCTACTTCGCGGTTCACCTTTCGTGGGTTCAGTGCTTCGCGGGTCTAAAAAATATTCGGGGGCATTGTAGTTTCGCCGAGCGGCACGACAGGGCGCTGGAGCGGTTAGACGGCCGGCGTGCGCCGAAGAAGAGCGTGGGCGAAGAGGAGAGTGGACGAAGAAGAGCACGTTCCCCCGGACACGATCGGTGGCGACGTTTCGCGCGGTTCGGACCGTACCAGAGCTCCGGCCGGCGTGCGTGGCAGTTAAGCCGTAGAGGAGCACCTTCCTGTTAAGGATGTTTCTATCAAAACAAGCCTGAACAAATGAATCAACCAGCCAAGATTGTCTGTCATTTACGCGCGGGGCAGCCCTCGAACTCCGAGGCGAAGCCAGCGTGTTCGACTGCACACATGGTTTTTATTTGCATCAGCATAAGCAATTTGAATATGCAATACATACAGAATGGAAAACTTGATATTTGACTCCATCCCACTTGCCCACCCTCTTCCTGCCTATTCTAACGGTTTCAGCTTACAAGACACCTTTTGTTCATACTTCTGCTTATTCTAACAGCAAAAGTTCACTCTGAACTTCATTTGACCTGTGTAGTGTATTTTCACAAGGCTTAACGTGTTGAACTTATTTTATGGCCATGACGATATTGTTGCTTTAGAAATACCAAGCCTTGTGTTGGACCTCCCTAAATGCAGAAGTTACAGCCTTAAGAGGCCTCG
Source organism: Idiotropiscis lumnitzeri (assembly GCF_059441095.1). NCBI lineage: Eukaryota > Metazoa > Chordata > Actinopteri > Syngnathiformes > Syngnathidae > Idiotropiscis > Idiotropiscis lumnitzeri. The sequence continues at coordinate 565,286 of NW_028283600.1, read as the reverse complement.
GGCCCCAACATTATCTACGAAGGGTTAAAGAGGTCATCAACACCCCAAGGGAGGTGTTTACAGAAAAGGGTTCTGGCGTTGGGGAGTCACATTCGCGAGGAGGCCGTACCTGGCACCCGTAGCTGTCGAAAGTTTAATTAGAGGCCAGAAAGATACGAATGCATGTGCAACAAAGGGGGCCTGTAAGATTAGTTATAGTTTGAAACTTGCTAAGATGACAAACTAAACAACAAAACTAACAGATGAACATACAAACTTAAATTTCTTTAACATATCCCTCCTGTTTATCAAGTTTCAAATCTCATCATCAAAGGCTGTCGCTTGAGGGGGGAGAAAAACTACCCAAAAACTCAAAAATTCTTGGAGAAAAGGGTAGAAACCCATGCCCCGAACGAGAAGCCCAAAAAAATAATAACAATTAAAAGATAATAAAGCAAAGCTAATGCAGTTTTTGGTCCAATACATGTATGTACAAAATAAACCCGGAACATCAAACATTCACAACTGCAACTCTTTTCTGTGATGCAAGTTACATGAATCAGTGACCTTGAGCGTTTTTTCAGAGGCTGCAGGTTTTATTTGATGTGCGTGTAGTCAGCAGTCTGCGCCTGTGCAACTCGTCTGCGTTTGACGTTGTCCTGGTCTCGAGGTTGTGCGCTGACCAGGCACAGCCCTGCAAGGAAGTAGATGATGCATCTGGTCGACAGGGCAGTGCCCAGTTGCTGTTCGGCGGCTTGCTCCATCCTTCCGAGAGGGGTGTGTTTGCCACGGAAAACCCTCTTTCCAACTGTGGTCTTTTGTTGGTACATTGGAGTGTACGTGGTGGAGATCCTCTCCAAGGGACTTGCGTCGCTCAGCCTTTAGCAGGGACCGGAGAAGCTTGCACTGCGACTGATGGTTCCAGCCGCCACGCCCCTCGACCTTTGCTGCCGTCGGGGTCACTGCAATCACCTGATGAGGGCCGTCCCAGCGTTCACTGTCCCAACGAGGTCGTTTCAGCACCTTGAGGAAGAGTTGGTCTCCCACATGGACGTGGTTTATCTGTGGATCAAAACACACTGGCCAGTAATTGTGGTCAAACATGTCTTTCATGTGGACTGGGACAGATGTGCCAGTCGCTGGTGGTTCTGATGAACCTGAGAGTCTATGTGTGAGGCCATATAGGATAAAAAGGGGATAGTGTCCTTCCTTCGGCTGGCACTATCCTCATTGCTGTGATTGAAACACAGTCTGGCCATTGTCTCTTTTTTTTTTCTTTGTCTTGATAAGTCAGTTCCATTCGTGCGTTCCACAAGTCCTGCAGACTGTATGCAAAATGACGCTTTGAGTCAATTTTGCAACAACTGTCCCACTTGTTACAAACATTATTCACAAAATGCATCATTTTCACTTTAAATCACTCTTGAAATTCCAAATGTCAGGATAATTCGATTACACAACACTTTTTCCAACTGTTTTAACATCATCATGTGTTGTTGGAAACAACGTAATCCATTTTGAAAACACATTAATTATAACCAAACAATATTGCAACCCAAACAACTAACACTTTGTCTAAAAAAAAGTTTTTTGTTGAAAAGTCTATATGTGGGAACAATTTCATATCATACTTCCCCCTGTTGACACACATGTGTCACTCATGTTACTCCTCTACTCCTCAGCAATGTTTGCACCTTTTTTCTCCCAATGTGTGCATTCAATTAGTGGTGTATTTTTCCCTGGCGTGAGATCAAATTGTCAAGTTGATTTGCTGCGTGTGTGTGTGTGTGTGTGCATTACCCCTTGCTGCATTGTCAGCGAGGCAGTATTCAATTGTAATCGTTTCATTTTCTGTTCAGAAAATTTTGCATTTACAAATACTTATTTAGACGTGCTTTATGCACAACTTTTCTTTCATCTTTTGTGATTTTTTAAAACGCCGTTTGCCCAATGTCGACAGAACACATAAACATATATCTTGGCAGTCAGTCCAAATTGTAAAATGTTTTTTAGAAAACATCTTACAATTCTGGATCAGCACAGAAGTTTCTGCTGCTTGTCCTGCACATACAGATTTTAATATCCCTTGAAACAAAATGCTTTGTTAAAAAAAAAATTCCCACCCCTTTGCGGCCGTCAAAAAACTGTCTCTCCAGTCGGGAGAAAGGTGTCCAAGAGGTCAGGTCGCTGTTTGGTGGTAATTTGGACTCGGCTTCCACAGTCGTGTGGTGTGCCTTCTACTGGTGCGGGAAAAAGTGACGCTGGGCTGAGCGCACCTTATCAGTGTAATGTGACAATTAGGTCGCCGTGCAATGTGAATGTGGTGGGTGAAGGCTGCTTGATCCAATTGTTGTGACTAATATGCAAGTGATTTCATGAGCCCTGCGCGTCTGCAGCCACACAAGGTCATGAAACCATTTTTTGCAGTCACTGTTTGCTCAAATGGCTCATAGTAATTTGGTAGTGCTAATACATCTTAATCAATGAGTTCACACTTGACAAGTTCAAAAGCTTGTCAACCTCAAGTGTTCAAACATTTTTTTTTTCCTCAAATGTCATTGGCTTGTCATAAATGATGTCCAGCAATAGTCGTGTGATTTCTAAGTACTTTGCAATCCATGCCTGGCAATAATTGCGTACACCTATAAGGGACATAATTTACTTCTTTGTTATTGGTTTTAGGGCTCGGGCAACGCCTTCTTTTTGCTTGTCACCAAAAATGCGCCCCTTTTCAGTCAAAATGCGGCCTAAATATGTGACTTCCTTTTTTAACAGCTGCATCTCATCGGTTCAGTTTGATGACGCATTAAGTAATTCTCGAGGTCAAACATATGTTTAATATCTTCCTCAATGTCCTCACTGTTGTCACTGTCAGAGGGGGAATCCAGAGGTTTGGACATCAACTCGCAGTCCGAAGCCCCACTGGGGTCCCGGCCTAGTCATTCATTTTCCCAATCGTACACTTCCTTAAAACAAGTTCTCAAACCCTTCATTCATTATGTAAATTACTCGTCTTCTCCTTGGCCGCCCTCGTGTGCAAGCCTATCCTAGACGCTCACAGCAGAAAAAGAAGGGAGGGGGGGGGGCCTCACTGTTCATACGCCAATCACGCGGTCCCCAGGCAACCAAGCTGCCAGGGGTTACGCCCCCTACCAAAGGCTCCAGTTTACTGGCCACTCCTCCCTGCCAATTTACGAGCAGGCAATCTCAAGCCAATGGCAACAGCTCCTTCCCCCTAAACTTTCCGCTCGTTCCAATTCACTTACGCTTTCCTTCTGGCATCTGCCCAACCTACTTTACCTCTCAGTCATCTCCAACCCCCTCTTAACTTTCCGCTCATCCTATTTCACTTACGCTTTTCCTTCTCAACCTACCTTGCCTCTCAGTTAGAGAACCAAATTCTGCCCCCGCACCTCAGGTTTGACACCACTTAAAATTCAAAATCAGGAAACACCTATGCTTTTGCAAAGATTCCTCATGTTCACTTTCAAAACCTTCATTCCATCTTTCATAACACCTACTTCTCTCTTTCAATTCATGCAACCAACTCAGTGTCTTACATCCCTCAACCACATAGGTTCTAATTCTGTTACTCTATACAGTTTTCCACTTGCAAATCTGCCTATGACACCTTTCTCACTTGCCCTATCATTTGGACTTCATCAATCCTTTCTATGGAACATTAATTGTTCCTTTCCCTTTTCTACACATTCTTTTTCTTTCTTTACACATTCCTTTTCTTTTCTTATTAACTTCCAATCTCTACACTGCAAAGTTTCCCTGGACTTTACTATACTACCCAATACCCCAATTTTAGAAAATTGGACCAGTTTGTCAACACCTAGGGTGTTCTAAAAACTGGTTTCTCATCAGTAGGACAGCAACTCAATTTTCCTGTTGTGGCAATTCTCACTTCAACTTTTTCAGGTGGAGATTTCTTGTCTATTACATCCACAACAGTCTGCTGTTTATAATCCTACTGTATTACATGGGATAAAATACCAAGTGGTATTAGTAATCCCCAATCGCACACACTCCAGCTCACTGACTCAACCCCCACCCTTTCTCTTCTTTGTTCTCACACACACACATAGTCAGACTCAGACATATACACGGGCCCACAAAACAACACACACAGTTCTCAACATTGAACAGCTACAAACGAGAAGCTAATCAATATTTTTCAATTTCAACTAACCTACATTTTTCCTTTATTTCAAATTCGGAAAGTTGACAGTTAACTTCCTTCATCAATTCTGCCGCCATTTCTGACAGTCTTAATTGTTATGGTGTCTAGTTATGGTTCCTCAGTGTTGAGAAAAATTCAAATTGCCTGACTTTGGGTTGAATACCAAGCTTCTACTCCCAATTTGGAGCGGGTATTCCTGGGTGTTTTTACTCACAACCCTCGGTCAGTTTGAGATTTCTCAAACGTAGGACATTCATACAATACACATACACACTCACAGATTGATCAGTTCTGTGTCTGTGAAAATAGATAAACTATTTTCGTCTTCTATAAATAACAAACGTTGTACTATCACTTCCAAATATAGTAATAATTACATCTGTACTCTACCAGAAATAAGGACCCCTAAATCTGTCTTCCAGAAAAAACAACAGTTAATTCTGTACTATCCGAGCAGATATAATCAACTACACTTGTACTCTCTACCAGACAAGGAATGCCTTAATCTGCCTTCCAGAATAAACAACAGTTAATTCTGTACTGTCCGAGTCTTCCAACAAGTCTTCCAAAATAGCAAAGTTAAATCTGTATTTCTTCCAGAAAATAGCTAAGCTAAGATGTACTATCTCTTCGGGTAAAGGAACTCCCTGAAACCCTACTATCCTTCAAAAACCCCAAAAAGTTTTTTACTATCTGTTGTATACAACCACAGACCTGAGACAATCTCTCCGCTGGTCGAGACACTCGCGGTTCATGGATGAAGTCTGTGTTCTCTCCGGTGGAGGATGGCCGAGGACCGGCCTCCTGGAAGAGAGGACTTTTCACGATGGCGCCGTTTTCAGTCGTCGTCAATCGTCCACCGCAGATCACACGTTTTCATCCGGCATTCGAAGGACCAAGTAATGTTAAGGATGTTTCTATCAAAACAAGCCTGAACAAATGAATCAACCAGCCAAGATTGTCTGTCATTTCCGCGCTGGGCAGCCCTCGAACTCCGAGGCGAAGCCAGCGTGTTCGACTGCACACATGGTTTTTATTTGCATCAGCATAAGCAATTTGAATATGCAATACATACAGAATGGAAAACTTGACATTTGACTCCATCCCACTTGCCCACCCTCTTCCTGCCTATTCTAACGGTTTCAGCTTACAAGACACCTTTTGTTCATACTTCTGCTTATTCTAACAGCAAAAGGGAGCATGTTCACTCTGAACTTCATTTGACCTGTGTAGTGTATTTTCACAAGGCTTAACATGTTGAACTTATTTTATGGCCATGACGATATTGTTGCTTTAGAAATACCAAGCCTTGTGTTGGACCTCCCTAAATGCATAAGTTACAGCCTTAAGAGGCCTCGGGCCCCAACATTATCTACGAAGGGTTAAAGGGGTCATCAACACCCCAAGGGAGGTGTTTACAGAAAAGGGTTCTGGCGTTGGGGAGTCACATTCGCGATGAGGCCGTACCTGGCACCCGTAGCTGTCGAAAGTTTAATTAGAGGCCAGAAAGATACGAATGCATGTGCAACAAAGGGGGCCTGTAAGATTAGTTATAGTTTGAAACTTGCTAAGATGACAAACTAAACAACAAAACTAACAGATGAACATACAAACTTAAATTTCTTTAACACTTCCCCGGGCACGGGCGGTGCCAAGCGACCCCTAAGTTTAACCAAATGGAAGCTCCGGAGGAGGAGGGCATGCTCGCGTCACAGTAAGCCGAAGAGGAGCACCTTCCCCGGGCACGGGCGGTTCCAAGCGGCCCCTAAGTTTAACCGAATGGAAGCTCCGGAGGAGGAGGGCATGCTCGCGTCACAGTAAGCCGAAGAGGAGCACCTTCCCCGGGCACGGGCGGTTCCAAGCGGCCCCTACGTTTAACTGAATGGAAGCTCCGGAGGAGGAGGGCATGCTCGCGTCACAGTAAGCCGAAGAGGAGCACCTTCCCCGGGCACGGGCGGTGCCAAGCGGCCCCTAAGTTTAACCGAATGGAAGTTCCGGGGGAGGAGGTCGGGCGTGTGTCACAGTTAAGCCGAATTGGAGCACCTCTTCCGCCCGGGCACGAGCGGAGCGCGAGGCTGTCCGTTATGAAAGAATAAATAAATAAAGTCAAGTCAAGTCAAGTCAATTTTATTTGTATAGCCCTTAATCACAGACAGTCTCAAAGGGCTTTACATAGCCACAATCGACATCCCCGATCTTAACCCCCAGGAGGGCAAGGAAAAACTCACAAAACCTCATTAGGGGAAAAGTGAGAAACCTTGAGAAGGGACCACAGATGGGGGAATCCCCCTTCCAGGATGACCAGGCTGCAATGGATGCCAACTGGGCAACATTTGGCACATACAATGATGCTATGCAATAATAGATGAGATAATATAAGAGTCAATTGAATGAAGTGCTGCAGGAAGATGACTTCAGTGGAGTGGGTCCTCATCCAGGGCCGTAATATCCATGGCAGCATATCCGAAGATGAGCCTTCGGTTGGTGTAAATTCAGTACAGCCACTTCCAAGTGAATCGCCATCACCTAATTCGGGGAATTGGGAACAGAAAAGAAAGAACAGAAATAGCAAACAGGCCAACAAGTAGTTCAATGAAGTGCTGAAATATAAGGAAATCAGAAAAGGCGCTGCATGAAGACGACTTCGGCAGAGCAGGTCCCTTCCCGGTTCGTCAGTGCCGTAATCTTCAAAGCATGTCCCCATCACCTAATTCCCAAGCAGGGGAAGGAGGGGGCAGAAAAGAGAAGAAGCGGCAGTAAACAGGCCAACAAATAATTAAATTAGATGCTAAAGTATATAAATAAATTGATCAAATGTCGCGCTGCAGGAAGACGACATCACTGGAACAGGTGCATGCCCAGTTGGTCAATGCCTTAAACTTCCTAGTGGGTCACCGTCACCTAATCCCCCAGCCGGGGGAAAAGGGGGCAGAAAAGAAAACAAAAGAAAAAAAAAGCGGCAGTAAACAGGCCAACAAATATTTCAGCTAAATGCACAAGAGTATAAATGCGTCTTTAATAGTGTTTTGAACATTTCTACTGAGGTGGCGCCTCTAATATCTGAGGGAAGTGCATTCCAAAGCATTGGTGCCCGAATAGAGAACGCTCTAGAACCTGCGGACTTCTTTTTGGCTCGCGGGATCACTAAAAGACCAGCATTTTGTGAGCGAAGGTTTCGGGACGGAACATATGGTACCACGAGGTCAACGAGATAAGAAGGTGCTAAGCCGTGCAATATTTTAAAAGTAAGTAGCAGAACTTTAAAATCACATCTCAAGTGGACCGGAAGCCAATGCAAATTGGCTAATATCGGGGTAATATGATCAAACTTTCTCGTCTTAGTTAAGAGTCTAGCTGCTGCATTTTGAACTAACTGCAGACTTTTAATACTCGACATGGGGAGACCCGAGAGCAAAGCGTTACAATAGTCGAGGCGAGATGTAACAAACGCATGGATTAAGATTTCCGCGTCACACGTTGATAGAATTGGGCGAATTTTAGCAATGTTACGCAGATGAAAAAACGCAGTTCGAGTAATATTTTTAATGTGCATTTGAAAAGACATAGTTGCGTCAAATATAACACCGAGATTTTTTGTTGAATCCTTTTGGATAATATTACATTTATCGATATTCAGAGTGGTGTCTTTGAAAAGGTACCGATGACGCGCTGGTCCAATGATGAGCATCTCGGTTTTATCTGAGTTAAGACGCAAAAAATTGAAAGACATCCATTGTTTAATTTCGGCAAGGCACGCCTCTAATTTATAGCAGTCGCGGGGATTCGTTATATCCAACGGCATGTATAATTGCGTATCATCAGCGTAACAGTGAAAACTAATGTTATATTTCCGTATAATATCACCAAGCGGTAGCATATAGATGCTAAACAATAGAGGTCCAAGTACCGATCCCTGCGGAACTCCACATATGATCTTACAAAGATCCGAAGTCGTATTGCCATGAATTACACGGTGCGTCCTCTCCGACAGATACGAATTAAACCAAGAAAGCGCTGAACCTGAAATGCCAACACACGTTTCAAGGCGTTTTAATAATATGTTATGATCAACGGTATCAAAAGCGGCACTAAGATCGAGTAAGAGTAATATTGATGAGGTGTCGGCGTCCATAGCTATGAGAAGATCATTAGTAACTTTAGCAAGGGCCGTCTCAGTAGAGTGGTCGGCTCTAAAACCCGATTGGAAAGGTTCAAATTGATTATTAACAGTCATATATTCATTAAGTTGTTGCGCTACGACTTTTTCAAGAATTTTTGCAATAAACGGAAGATTTGAAACCGGCCTATAGTTGATGAGACTCTCTGGGTCAAGGTTTGGTTGCTTAAGTAACGGTCGGATAACGGCGGTCCTAAAAGCTGCTGGTACTACACCCGTGGTAAGTGATAGATTAATTATATTTAAAACAGACGGTCCTAGGGTCGTAAACAGTTCTTTAATTAGTTTGCCAGGAAGCGGATCGAGCACACAAGTTGTCGGTTTTGCCGCACTAACCAATTTTGTTAGGCTCTCAAGAGATATTTTTTTAAATTGACATAAGGTTATCGGACAGTTATCAGCCCTAATGTCCCTATTAACACAATTTATCGCGGAATTCGACGGAATTTTAAGAACAGTGTCTTTAATCTCATCACGAATACATTCTATCTTCTGAGTAAAAAATTGCATAAAATCGTGAGCTGAATAGGAAGAGCTATCCGAGGTTGGTCGCTGTTGCGTTAGCATTGCTACGGTATCAAATAAATATTTAGGATTGTTTTTATGTAAGACAATTAATCTAGAATAATAATTAGTTTTGGCTAAATTAAGCGCTTCTTTGTATATTAGTAAACTATCGCACCATGCCTGACGGAAGACCTCAAGTTTGGTCGCACGCCATTTGCGCTCAAGCTTCCTACAAGATCGTTTCAGTACGCGCGTTTCCTCTGTAAACCACGGAGTAAGCCTCTTTGGACGAGTTTTAGTTTTTAAAGGCGCGACGGAGTCAAGCGCATTTAACAAAGCGACATTAAAGTTGTTTGTGAGATCATCAATCGTACCAATATAATTAGGAAACGAAGCAGTTGCTAAAGGGAGTAGCTCAGAGAGCGCAACGATGGTTGAGGAGCTAATGTTACGGCTGCTATAATTTTGATTATGGTCAGAACGATGACAGTGAGCCAAGACTTCAAATTTGATAAAGTAATGGTCAGATATAGCACTGGTATATGGTAATACAATTATTTTTGAAGATGCTAAGCCTCGGGTTAATACCAAATCTAGCGTATTGCCATTTATATGCGTTGCTTCATTTATTATTTGCGTGAAACCAAACATATCAATGATTGTCCGAAACGCTACCGTAAGTGGTTCCGACGGGAGATTCATATGAATGTTGAAGTCGCCCATGATAAGTATATTATCCGCATGAGTTACTAAATCAGCTACGAATTCAGAAAATTCATCTAAAAAGCCGGAGTAAGAGCCAGGTGGACGATAAAGAACGGCAAGATAAAACGGCAGCTCGGCTGAGGATCGCATAATGAGAACTTCAAATGTTTTAAAGGAATTGCTAAAACGAGGACTAAGTTTTAGGTTAGATTCGGAAATGAGGGCTACACCCCCGCCTTTCTTTTGAGGGCGCGCAACATGCGAGCTCACGAAGTTTGGAGGCGAAGCCTCATTTAGCGGTAAAAACTGATTTGGTTTTAACCAGGTCTCGCAAAGACCAATCATGTTAAGATTATGGTCTCTAATAAGGTCATTAACTAACAAGGCTTTCGATGAAAGCGATCTAATATTTAAAAAACCGAGTTTCAGTAAAATAGGTCTATCTAAGTTATTCCGCGCAACAGGACTCCTGGTCATAATATTAAGGAGATTGCCTTGCCTAGGTCCCGGATTGTACCTCGAGCGACTATAAACGCGGCGAGAAATTCTGACGGTCGGAATCCGATAGTTATTTACCAGCTTTCGAGTGCTATTATTTTGAGAGAACGGCTCGTCGTCAATAAAACCGACCGAGGAGGAATGCTTAAACCCATCATGTATTGCCACCTCAGTAGAAATTATATCAGTATGAGATCTACCAGCGTATGGTGTGTAGCGCTCAAATCTAGAAGAAAAGCTATGTGTGTTGTCTAAGTCTAGCATAGCGCTAGTTAGCTCTAGCCTTACAGACTCCACACCCTTCCTTACAGGCTCACTATTCGCCTGCAGCCCGACCTGCTCTAATATGAATAGTCATGGAAGGCTCAAACAATAATCTATGTTTCTAGAAAGAGTGATGGCGCCTTCCCAGTTAGGGTGAAGGCCGTCCATCCTCAGCAGGTCGGGTCGGCCCCAGAAAGAAGGCCAGTTATCTATAAACTGCAGTCCGTGCTCACTACAAAAACTAGCCAGCCACTTATTTAGCGAGAATAATCTACTAAACCTCTCATCATTGCCTCTCGCAGGCAAGGGGCCAGAGACAATTACTCGATGCCGACTCATCTTTCTGGCGAGATCACAAGTCCTTGCTATGTTTTTCTTTGTGATCTCTGATTGCTTCATCCTAGTGTCATTGGAGCCAACGTGTATCACTATATCTGAATAGCTAGCGTTGTTTGCACAGCGCTGGTGTATAGGTGTCTTGCGCGCTAGCTCCATAAGATTAGCTTCTATGTCGGGTGCTCTGGCCCCAGGAATACACATTACTGTGGCTGGATTTTCAAGCTTAATGTTGCGGGTAATGGAGTCACCTATCACTAAGGTGCGGGAGCCATGAGACCGAGGTGGAATGGAACTGCTATGTGTCTTAACAGGCTCACCGCGATTAGCAAGCCGTTTACGGCCAATGCTAACCAGACTAGCAGGTTGGCTACAACCCGTGCTAACAGTCGTGTCCGCCACGTTTACGCTTACCACATTACTCTGCTCTAGCTGGCGGACACGTCCCTCTAGCAGGGAGAGTCTTTCCATGAGAAAGGTGCAAGTGTTGCATGTGGTGGTGCACGAAACCATAGTTGCGTTTACTCGCCCGGTGGATAAAAGCGGAGGAAAAGATGTCGCGCCGAAAGTGACGTCCTGTCGCGCCGAAAGTGACGTCCTCTCCCTTTGTGGCCGCTGGATTCAGTCGCTCAGCTCGATCTCCAATGAGAAAGAGAAAGAATGCCACCTTTTTTTCACAGGGCACACCGGACGGCGTACCATCAGGTTAAAGTCGGAGTAATTAAATAAATACAAAAAGAATGGCTGGGGAATAAAAAAATAATACGTTTTAATAATAATTTGGTTTTTTTGTTATAACATGAATTTCACTCTCTCTCTCTCTCTCTCTCCCCGTATATATATATATATATATATAAATATAAATATTTATATATTTATTATATATATTGTATATTTTTTTAAGCATTTTTGAAGGTGCGCCGCTACTTCGCGGATTTTCAGTTTTCGCGGGTGGTCTCGGTCCCCATTAACCGCGATAACCGAGGGTTCACTGTACTCCATAAAATTTACAAAAAGCGAGGTGAAACACTCAACCAGGGCTGCTTTTTTGAACATTTCTCGAGGGCCATGGCGAGCCATTTCAAAAAAGCTGCACAACTAACGTATAAAATATTGATAAATTTGCTCTGCCTGATGTGTGTGTCAAGTTTCACGAGTTGTCGTTCATATTTAGAACCTCATAATCAGCGTTGTTTTATTGCCGAACCGTGCAATGCCACTCCCACAACTTTTCACGAAAAAGGATGAATTTCGTATTGTGACATCCTCATGGCCGAAACAGTCCTCCGAGCATATATGAGGGCGACCTTGTTGAGTTGCACGGAGAAAAACATCCAAGAAAATAACTTGTATTAGCTTTTACCAGTTGGTGGCGCTACTACTACGATGAAAAATAAGTTGGTAGATGTCTTCAGGGCTGAAGTATCCTCAAATGTGTACAACTTCGAGAAGATAGGATCATCTGAGTCATGTTGCCGGAGCTTTTGTTGCCACAAAGTACAATCGGACTTTTCAGCACCGTAATTGCCACGCCTTTTGCCAAAACGTCACAAAACTCGGCAGAGAGTAAGATCATTGTCTTGAGTCTTTTCTGACTAATTTTCAGTCGGATTCGTCAAAAGGGCACCGTGCAGTACGTGAAAATTAAAATAAAAACAAATTTTTGATTCCACTTGGCGGCGCTGTGTGTATAACAAAATAATAACATTAAGATGTCTTCAGGTCGGGACATTTTATTTACACGTGAATGTTTGGATTTTTAGGAGCATGTGCAGGGGAGTTATTAAGCATTCATTTATTTGTATTAGGTTCATTTTGTCTTCTTATTATTGATATTTGACAGATTCATTAAAAGCAGACAATTATGTTTTCGGTAAAATTTTTTACCTGACATGTTTCGGCGAGTCTTTCGCCTTCTTCAGAGTGTCGCATGATGGTGTCTTGAGACCCGTCTTTATCAGCTGATGTTCCATGAGGGTGTGACTTACCTGTCAAAAAAATTAAAAATCAGAGCAGTAAAAGAACAAGCACAACATGAATATTACAAATCAGCAATCACTGACCACTGCAAAAGGGAAAACCACATCATGGACCGGGAGAAGGGCAGGGTCATCGGCACCGAAGAGAACAAACAACAGCGCTGGATCAGAGAGGCCATTGAGATCTGCAAGCGAGGCATAAAAACCATGAACAGAGACAAGGGAGCCTTCATCCTCTCTACCACCTGGAGCAGCATCTTGGCGGAGTTAACGGACAGCGGGGGGCGTGACTTGCCTTCATTCTTGTGACAGGTAAGTCACGCCCTCATGGAACATCAGCTGATAAAGACGGGCCACAAGACACCATCATGTGACACTCTGAAGAAGGCGAAAGACTTTCGTATTGTGACATCCTCAAGGCCTAAACACTCATCCGAGCAAATATAAGGTAGATTTTGTTAACCTGCCCGGAGAAAAACATCAAAGAAAATAATTTGTATTTGTTTTAACCAGTTGGTGGCGCTACCACTGCGATCAAAAATAAGTTGGCAGCCGTCTTCAGGGCCTGAATATCCTCAAATGTGAAAAATTTCGAGAAGATGGATCATCTGAATCATTTTGCAGGAACTTTTGTTGCCACGGAGAATAATCAGACTCTGCGGCACCGTAATAGCCACGCCCTTCGAAGGAAAGTCACAAAAATAGGGATAGAGTAAGATCAATGTCTTGAGTCTTTTCTAGCCAATTTTCAATCGGATTCGTTAAAAGGGCACCGTGCAGTACGTCAAAATGTAAAAAATGATATTGATTGGCGCAAGGTGTATAACTGAATATAAACATATAGATGTCTTCAGGTACCGACTCTTTATGTACATGTGAAGTTTTGGATTTTTAGCAGCATGTGCAAGAGAGTTATTAAGCATTTTGTCCATTGCGGCGAAGGAAATCTTAAGTGAAAACTTCGAAGCCCCGCCCCCGTCATATAGTATTTCGGAAACAAAAAATTTTAGCCCCAGTGTTTGTCCCAGGTCTTAAGATGCTACAGACAGAATTTTAAGGCAATCAGATGAAGCCTTTAGGATCAGGGTGCAAAAGAATGACCCCTGTAAACATGCAAAAAAGGGCAAAAGTCGGACTTTCAAAAATTCATAACTCACTTCCTGTTCATATTAGACGTTAAAATATCAAATTTTTCGCCATGCCCGATGAGACTGCCAAGTTTGGTGAGTTTTTGTGCATGTTTCGGGGGTCAAAAATGCAATCGAACAATCGGAAAAATAATAATAATAATAATTTCTACAAAAACAATAGGGACTTCGCAGCGGTCGCTGCTCAGGCCCTAATAATAATAATAATAATAATAATAATAAAAGTAATAATATTTTCTACAAAAACAGTAGGGACCTCGCAGCCGTCGCAGCTTGGGCCCTAATAACAATTTCTAGAAAAACAATAGGGACCTCGCAGCGGTCACTGCTCGGGCCCTAATAATAATAATAATAAAAATAATAATAATTTCCACAAAAACAATGGGGACCTCGTAGCGGTCGCTGCTCGGGCCCTAATAATAATTTCTACATAAACAATAGGGACCTCGCCGCGGTCGCTGCTCGGGCCCCAATAATAATTTCTACACAAAGTCCATTGTGGTGACCCGCCCCTTTTAAGTAAATTCAAAATGGCCGACTTCCTGTAAAACCTAGCTCATTGCTCCAAGAGACTTTTTTGTAGGTCTTGGTCTTATACATACAGTGAACCCTCGCTACTTCGCGGTTCACCTTTCGCGGGTTCAGTGCTTCGCGGGTATAAAAAATATTCGGGGGCATTGTAGTTTCGCCGAGCGGCACGACGGGCGCTGGAGCGGTTAGACGGCCGGCGTGCGCCGAAGAAGAGCGTGGGCGAAGAGGAGAGTGGACGAAGAAGAGCACGTTCCCCCGGACACGATCGGTGGCGACGTTTCGCGCGGTTCGGACCGTACCAGAGCTCCGGCCGGCGTGCGTGGCAGTTAAGCCGTAGAGGAGCACCTTCCCCGGGCACGGGCGGTGCCAAGCGGCCCCTAAGTTTAACCGAATGGAAGCTCCGGAGGAGGAGGGCATGCTCGCGTCACAGTAAGCCAAAGAGGAGCACCTTCCCCGGGCACGGGCGGTTCCAAGCGGCCCCTAAGTTTAACCGAATGGAAGCTCCGGAGGAGGCGGGCATGCTCGCGTCACAGTAAGCCGAAGAGGAGCACCTTCCCCGGGCACGGGCGGTGCCAAGCGGCCCCTAAGTTTAACCGAATGGAAGCTCCGGGGCAGGAGGGCGGGCGTGTGTCACAGTAAAGCCGAATTGGAACACCTCTTCCGCCCGGGCACGAACGGAGCGCGAAGCTGTCAGTTATGAATGAATAAATGAATAAATAAATAAATAAATAAAGAATGCCACCTTTCATTTCACAGGGCACACCGGACGGCGTACCAGCAGGTAAAAGTCGGAGTAATTAAATAAATACAAAAAGAATGGCTGGGGAATAAAAAAATAATACGTTTGAATAATAATTTGGTTTTTTTGTTATAACATGAATTTCACTCTCTCTCTCTCTCCCCGTATATATATATATATATATATATATTTATATATTTATTATATATATTGTATTTTTTTTTAAGCATTTTTGAAGGTGCGCCGCTACTTCGCGGATTTTCAGTTTTCGCGGGTGGTCTCGGTCCCCATTAACCGCGATAACCGAGGGTTCACTGTACTCCATAAAATTTACAAAAAGCGAGGTGAAACACTCAACCAGGGCTGCTTTTTTGAACATTTCTCGAGGGCCATGGCGAGCCATTTCAAAAAAGCTGCACAACTAACGTATAAAATATTGATAAATTTGCTCTGCCTGATGTGTGTGTAAAGTTTCACGAGTTGTCGTTCATATTTAGAACCTCATAATCAGCGTTGTTTTATTGCCAAACAGTGCAATGCCACTCCCACAACTTTTCAAGAAAAAGGATGAATTTCGTATTGTGACATCCTCATGGCCGAAACAGTCCTCCGAGCATATATGAGGGCGACCTTGTTGAGTTGCACGGAGAAAAACATCCAAGAAAATAACTTGTATTAGCTTTTACCAGTTGGTGGCGCTACTACTACGATGAAAAATAAGTTGGTAGATGTCTTCAGGGCTGAAGTATCCTCAAATGTGTACAACTTCGAGAAGATAGGATCATCTGAGTCATGTTGCCGGAGCTTTTGTTGCCACAAAGTACAATCGGACTTTTCAGCACCGTAATTGCCACGCCTTTTGCCAAAACGTCACAAAACTCGGCAGAGAGTAAGATCATTGTCTTGAGTCTTTTCTGACTAATTTTCAGTCGGATTCGTCAAAAGGGCACCGTGCAGTACGTGAAAATTAAAATAAAAACAAATTTTTGATTCCACTTGGCGGCGCTGTGTGTATAACAAAATAATAACATTAAGATGTCTTCAGGTCGGGACATTTTATTTACAGGTGAATGTTTGGATTTTTAGGAGCATGTGCAGGGGAGTTATTAAGCATTCATTTATTTGTATTAGGTTCATTTTGTCTTCTTATTATTGATATTTGACTGATTCATTAAAAGCAGACAATTATGTTTTAGGTTAATTTTTTACCTGACATGTTTCGGCGAGTCTTTCGCCTTCTTCAGAGTGTCGCATGATGGTGTCTTGAGACCCGTCTTTATCAGCTGATGTTCCATGAGGGTGTGACTTACCTGTCAAAAAAATTAAAAATCAGAGCAGTAAAAGAACAAGCACAACATGAACATTACAAATCAGCAATCACTGACCACTGCAAAAGGGAAAACCACATCATGGACCGGGAGAAGGGCAGGGTCATCCGCACCGAAGAGAACAAACAACAGCGCTGGATCAGAGAGGCCATTGAGATCTGCAAGCGAGGCATAAAAACCATGAACAGAGACAAGGGATCCTTCATCCTCTCTACCACCTGGAGCAGCATCTTGGCAGAGTGAACGGACAGCGGGGGGCGTGACTTGCCTTCATTCTTGTGACAGGTAAGTCACGCCCTCATGGAACATCAGCTGATAAAGACGGGTCACAAGACACCATCATGTGACACTCTGAAGAAGGCGAAAGACTTTCGTATTGTGACATCCTCAAGCCCTAAACACTCATCCGAGCAAATATAAGGTAGATTTTGTTAACCTGCCCGGAGAAAAACATAAACGAAAATAATTTGTATTTGTTTTAACCAGTTGGTGGCGCTACCACTGCGATCAAAAATAAGTTGGCAGCCGTCTTCAGGGCCTGAATATCCTCAAATGTGAAAAATTTCGAGAAGATGGATCATCTGAATCATTTTGCAGGAACTTTTGTTGCCACGGAGATTAATCAGACTCTGCGGCACCGTAATAGCCACGCCCTTCGAAGGAAAGTCACAAAAATAGGGATAGAGTAAGATCAATGTCTTGAGTCTTTTCTAGCCAATTTTCAATCGGATTCGTTAAAAGGGCACCGTGCAGTACGTCAAAATGTAAAAAATGATATTGATTGGCGCAAGGTGTATAACTGAATATAAACATATAGATGTCTTCAGGTACCGACTCTTTATGTACATGTGAAGTTTTGGATTTTTAGCTGCATGTGCAGGAGAGTTATTAAGCATTTTGTCCATTGCGGCGAAGGAAATCTTAAGTGAAAACTTCGAAGCCCCGCCCCCGTTCATATAGTATTTCGGAAACAAAAAATTTTAGCCCCAGTGTTTGTCCCAGGTCTTAAGATGCTACAGACAGAATTTTAAGGCAATCAGATGAAGCCTTTAGGATCAGGGTGCAAAAGAATGACCCCTGTAAACATGCAAAAAAGGGCAAAAGTCGGACTTTCAAAAATTCATAACTCACTTCCTGTTCATATTAGACGTTAAAATATCAAATTTTTCGCCATGCCCGATGAGACTGCCAAGTTTGGTGAATTTTTGTGCATGTTTCGGGGGTCAAAAATGCGATCGAACAATCGGAAAAATAATAATAAGAATAATTTCTACAAAAACAATAGGGACTTCGCAGCGGTCGCTGCTCAGGCCCTAATAATAATAATAATAATAATAATAAAAGTAATAATATTTTCTACAAAAACAATAGGGACCTCGCAGCCGTCGCAGCTCGGGCCCTAATAACAATAGGGACCTCGCAGCGGTCACTGCTCGGGCCCTAATAATAATAATAATAATAATTTCCACAAAAACAATGGGGACCTCGTAGCGGTCGCTGCTCGGGCCCTAATAATAATTTCTACATAAACAATAGGGACCTCGCCGCGGTCGCTGCTCGGGCCCCAATAATAATTTCTACACAAAGTCCATTGTGGTGACCCACCCCCTTTTAAGTAAATTCAAAATGGCCGACTTCCTGTAAAACCTATCTCATTGCTCCAAGAGACTTTTTTTGTAGGTCTTGGTCTTATACATACAGTGAACCCTCGCTACTTCGCGGTTCACCTTTCGCGGGTTCAGTGCTTCGCGGGTATAAAAAATATTCGGGGGCATTGTAGTTTCGCCGAGCGGCACGACGGGGCGCTGGAGCGGTTAGACGGCCGGCGTGCGCCGAAGAAGAGCGTGGGCGAAGAGGAGAGTGGACGAAGAAGAGCACGTTCCCCCGGACACGATCGGTGGCGACGTTTCGCGCGGTTCGGACCGTACCAGAGCTCCGGCCGGCGTGCGTGGCAGTTAAGCCGTAGAGGAGCACCTTCCCCGGGCACGGGCGGTGCCAAGCGGCCCCTAAGTTTAACCGAATGGAAGCTCCGGAGGAGGAGGGCATGCTCGCGACACAGTAAGCCGAAGAGGAGCACCTTCCCCGGGCACGGGCGGTGCCAAGCGGCCCCTAAGTTTAACCGAATGGAAGCTCCGGGGGAGGAGGGGGGGCGTGTGTCACAGTTAAGCCGAATTGGAGCACCTCTTCCGCGCACGAGCGGAGCGCGAAGCTGTCAGTTATGAATGAATAAATGAATAAATAAATAAATAAATAAAGAATGGCACCTTTCATTTCACAGGGCACACCGGACGGCGTACCAGCAGGTAAAAGTCAGAGTAATTAAATCAATTAAAAAAGAATGGCTGGGGAATAAAAAAATAATACGTTTGAATAATAATTTGGTTTTTTTGTTATAACATGAATTTCACTCTCTCTCTCTCTCCCCGTATATATATATATATATATATATATATTTATATATTTATTATATATATTGTATTTTTTTTTAAGCATTTTTGAAGGTGCGCCGCTACTTCGCGGATTTTCAGTTTTCGCGGGTGGTCTCGGTCCCCATTAACCGCGATAACCGAGGGTTCACTGTACTCCATAAAATTTACAAAAAGCGAGGTGAAACACTCAACCAGGGCTGCTTTTTTGAACATTTCTCGAGGGCCATGGCGAGCCATTTCAAAAAAGCTGCACAACTAACGTATAAAATATTGATAAATTTGCTCTGCCTGATGTGTGTGTAAAGTTTCACGAGTTGTCGTTCATATTTAGAAACTCATAATCAGCGTTGTTTTATTGCCGAACAGTGCAATGCCACTCCCACAACTTTTCACGAAAAAGGATGAATTTCGTATTGTGACATCCTCAGGGCCGAAACAGTCATCCGAGCATATATGAGGGCGACCTTGTTGAGTTGCACGGAGAAAAACATCCAAGAAAATAACTTGTATTAGCTTTTACCAGTTGGTGGCGCTACTACTACGATGAAAAATAAGTTGGTAGATGTCTTCAGGGCTGAAGTATCCTCAAATGTGTACAACTTCGAGAAGATAGGATCATCTGAGTCATGTTGCCGGAGCTTTTGTTGCCACAAAGTACAATCGGACTTTTCAGCACCGTAATAGCCACGCCTTTTGCCAAAACGTCACAAAATTCGGCAGAGAGTAAGATCATTGTCTTGAGTCTTTTCTGAATAATTTTCAGTCGGATTCGTCAAAAGGGCACTGTGCAGTACGTGAAAATTAAAATAAAAACACATTTTTTATTCCACTTGGCGGCGCTGTGTGTATAACAAAATAATAACATTAAGATGTCTTCAGGTCGGGACGTTTTATTTACAGGTGAAGGTTTGGATTTTTAGGAGCATGTGCAGGGGAGTTATTAAGCATTCATTTATTTGTATTAGGTACATTTTGTCTTCTTATTATTGATATTTGACTGATTCATTAAAAGCAGACAATTATGTTTTAGGTTAATTTTTTACCTGACATGTTTCGGCGAGTCTTTCGCCTTCTTCAGAGTGTCGCATGATGGTGTCTTGAGACCCGTCTTTATCAGCTGATGTTCCATGAGGGTGTGACTTACCTGTCAAAAAAATGAAAAATCAGAGCAGTAAAAGAACAAGCACAACATGAACATTACAAATCAGCAATCACTGACCACTGCAAAAGGGAAAACCACATCATGGACCGGGAGAAGGGCAGGGTCATCCGCACCGAAGAGAACAAACAACAGCGCTGGATCAGAGAGGCCATTGAGATCTGCAAGCGAGGCATAAAAACCATGAACAGAGACAAGGGAGCCTTCATCCTCTCTACCACCTGGAGCAACATCTTGGCGGAGTGAACGGACAGCGGGGGGCGTGACTTGCCTTCATTCTTGTGAATGGTAAGTCACGCCCTCATGGAACATCAGCTGATAAAGACGGGCCACAAGACACCATCATGTGACACTCTGAAGAAGGCGAAAGACTTTCGTATTGTGACATCCTCAAGGCTTAAACACTCATCCGAGCAAATATAAGGTAGATTTTGTTAACCTGCCCGGAGAAAAACATCAACGAAAATAATTTGTATTTGTTTTAACCAGTTGGTGGCGCTACCACTGCGATCAAAAATAAGTTGGCAGCCGTCTTCAGGGCCTGAATATCCTCAAATGTGAAAAATTTCAAGAAGATAGATCATCTGAATCATTTTGCAGGAACTTTTGTTGCCACGGAGAATAATCAGACTCTGCGGCACCGTAATAGCCACGCCCTTCGAAGGAAAGTCACAAAAATAGGGATAGAGTAAGATCAATGTCTTGAGTCTTTTCTAGCCAATTTTCAATCGGATTCGTTAAAAGGGCACCGTGCAGTACGTCAAAATGTAAAAAATGATATTGATTGGCGCAAGGTGTATAACTGAATATAAACATATAGATGTTTTCAGGTACCGACTCTTTATGTACATGTGAAGTTTTGGATTTTTAGCAGCATGTGCAAGAGAGTTATTAAGTATTTTGTCCATTGCGGCGAAGGAAATCTTAAGTGAAAACTTCGAAGCCCCGCCCCCGTCATATAGTATTTCGGAAACAAAAAATTTTAGCCCCAGTGTTTGTCCCAGGTCTTAAGATGCTACAGACAGAATTTTAAGGCAATCAGATGAAGCCTTTAGGATCAGGGTGCAAAAGAATGACCCCTGTAAACATGCAAAAAAGGGCAAAAGTCGGACTTTCAAAAATTCATAACTCACTTCCTATTCATATTAGACATTAAAATATCAAATTTTTCGCCATGCCCGATGAGACTGCCAAGTTTGGTGAATTTTTGTGCATGTTTCGGGGGTCAAAAATGCAATCGAACAATCGGAAAAATAATAATAATAATAATTTCTACAAAAACAATAGGGACTTCGCAGCGGTCGCTGCTCAGGCCCTAATAATAATAATAATAATAAGAGAAGATAAGATAAGATGTCCTTTATTAGTCCCACAATGGGGAAATTTGAAAGTAATAATATTTTCTACAAAAACAATAGGGACCTCGCAGCCGTCGCAGCTCGGGCCCTAATAACAATTTCTAGAAAAACAATAGGGACCTCGCAGCGGTCACTGCTCGGGCCCTAATAATAATAATAATAATAATTTCCACAAAAACAATGGGAACCTCGGAGCGGTCGCTGCTCGGGCCCTAATAATAATTTCTACATAAACAATAGGGACCTCGCCGCGGTCGCTGCTCGGGCCCCAATAATAATTTCTACACAAAGTCCATTGTGGTGACCCGCCCCCTTTTAATAAATTCAAAATGGCCGACTTCCTGTAAAACCTAGCTCATTGCTCCAAGAGACTTTTTTGTAGGTCTTGGTCTTATACATACAGTGAACCCTCGCTACTTCGCGGTTCACCTTTCGCGGGTTCAGTGCTTCGCGGGTATAAAAAATATTCGGGGGCATTGTAGTTTCGCCGAGCGGCACGACGGGGCGCTGGAGCGGTTAGACGGCCGGCGTGCGCCGAAGAAGAGCGTGGGCGAAGAGGAGAGTGGACGAAGAAGAGCACGTTCCCCCGGACACGATCGGTGGCGACGTTTCGCGCGGTTCGGACCGTACCAGAGCTCCGGCCGGTGTGCGTGGCAGTTAAGCCGTAGAGGAGCACCTTCCCCGGGCACGGGCGGTGCCAAGCGGCCCCTAAGTTTAACCGAATGGAAGCTCCGGAGGAGGAGGGCATGCTCGCGTCACAGTAAGCCGAAGAGGAGCACCTTCCCCGGGCACGGGCGGTTCCAAGCGGCCCCTAAGTTTAACCGAATGGAAGCTCCCGGAGGAGGAGGGCATGCTCGCGACACAGTAAGCCGAAGAGGAGCACCTTCCCCGGGCACGGGCGGTGCCAAGCGGCCCCTAAGTTTAACCGAATGGAAGCTCCGGGGGAGGAGGGTGGGCGTGTGTCACAGTTAAGCCGAATTGGAGCACCTCTTCCGCCCGGGCACGAGCGGAGCGCGAAGCTGTCAGTTATGAATGAATAAATGAATAAATAAATAAATAAATAAAGAATGGCACCTTTCATTTCACAGGGCACACCAGACGGCGTACCAGCAGGTAAAAGTCTGAGTAATTAAATAAATACAAAAAGAATGGCTGGGGAATAAAAAAATAATATGTTTTAATAATAATTTGTTTTTTTTGTTATAACATGAATTTCACTCTCTCTCTCCCCGTATATATATATATATATATATATATATATATATATATATATATATATATATATATATATATATATATATATATATATATTGTATTTTTTTTTAAAGCATTTTTGAAGGTGCGCCGCTACTTCGCGGATTTTCAGTTTTCGCGGGTGGTCTCGGTCCCCATTAACCGCGATAACCGAGGGTTCACTGTACTCCATAAAATTTACAAAAAGCGAGGTGAAATACTCAACCAGGGCTGCTCTGCATGTTGTGCTGGGCCACCTGGAACAACAGCGGAGCTATGCAAGGATGCTCTTTGTGGACTACAGCTCGGCATTCAACACGATCATCCCAGACATCCTCGTCGCCAAACTGGACACTCTCGGCCTCCCTGCCCTCACACGCATCTGGATTAAGGACTTTCTGACCAACAGACCCCAGACTGTGTTGCTCGGCCCCTACATGTCCTCCACCCTCATGCTGAGCACCGGTTCCCCCCAAGGATGCGTGCTGAGCCCTCTCCTGTACGCCCTCTACACCTACGACTGCAGCCCGGCCCACGGCAACAACACCATCGTCAAGTTTGCTGACGACACGACAGTGGTCGGTCTGATCTCGGAAGGTGACGAGACAGCCTACAGAGAGGAGGTAGGGAGACTGACAACTTGGTGCAAGGAGAACAGACTGCACCTTAACTCTGCTAAAACAAAGGAGATTGTCGTCGACTTCAGGAGGAACAAGACGCTGCCGCCCCCCCTCTGCATCGAAGGCGTGTGTGTGGAGACGGTCCACACGTTCAAGTTCCTGGGAGTACAGATCTCCGATGACCTTTCTTGGAGTCACAACACCACAGCAGTGGTAAAGAAGGTCCGCCAACGTCTGCACTTCCTGAGAGTCCTCAGGAAATTCAACCTGGACAGGAAGCTGCTGCTGGCCTTCTACCACTCGTCCATCGAGAGCCTGCTGACGTACTGTGTCTCCACCTGGTACAGCGGCTGCACTGAGGCGGACAGAGTGAGGCTCCAGAGGACAGTCAAAACAGCGCAAAGGATTATTGGCTGCCCTCTCCCCTCGCTGTCGGACATCTACACCGCCCGGTGCCTCAGAAGGGCTCTCAACATCGTCAAAGACAATACCCACCCAAACTCACACCTGTTCGACCTGTTGCCCTCTGGCAGGCGCTACAGATGCATCAAATCAAGGACCAATAGACTGAGAAACAGTTTCTTTCCGAGAGCCATCTCCATACTGAACTCTCACACACACACGAGACCACCCTAACCTTGCAAAACAGCATTGTGATGTGTTTCTATATGCCCTATTTAGTACTGAATTCCATTGCACTGTCTTATTTATTTATCTAATTTATATATTGTCTGTATTATTGTTGTATTGCACTGGAGAGGGGAGCCCTCTAATCTCGTTGCACACTTGAGTACAATGACAATAAAGGGATTTCTATTTCTATTCTATTCTTTTTTTAACTTTTCTCGAGGGCCATGGCGAGCCATTTAAAAAAAGCTGCACAACTAACGTATAAAATATTGATAAATTTGCTCTGCCTGATGTGTGTGTAAAGTTTCACGAGTTGTCGTTCATATTTAGAACCTCATAATCAGCGTTGTTTTATTGCCGAACAGTGCAATGCCACTCCCACAACTTTTCACGAAAAAGGATGAATTTTGTATTGTGACATCCTCATGGCCGAAACAGTCATCCGAGCATATATGAGGGCGACCTTGTTGAGTTGCACGGAGAAAAACATCCAAGAAAATAACTTGTATTAGCTTTTACCAGTTGGTGGCGCTACTACTACGATGAAAAATAAGTTGGTAGATGTCTTCAGGGCTGAAGTATCCTCAAATGTGTACAACTTCGAGAAGATAGGATCATCTGAGTCATGTTGCCGGAGCTTTTGTTGCCACAAAGTACAATCGGATTTTTCAGCACCGTAATAGCCACGCCTTTTGCCAAAACGTCACAAAATTCGGCAGAGAGTAAGATCATTGTCTTGAGTCTTTTCTGACTAATTTTCAGTCGGATTCGTCAAAAGGGCACCGTGCAGTACGTGAAAATTAAAATAAAAACAAATTTTTGATTCCACTTGGCGGCGCTGTGTGTATAACAAAATAATAACATTAAGATGTCTTCAGGTCGGGACGTTTTATTTACAGGTGAAGGTTTGGATTTTTAGGAGCATGTGCAGGGGCGTTATTAAGCATTCATTTATTTGTATTAGGTTCATTTTGTCTTCTTATTATTGATATTTGACTGATTCATTAAAAGCAGACAATTATGTTTTAGGTTAATTTTTTACCTGACATGTTTCGGCGAGTCTTTCGCCTTCTTCAGAGTGTCGCATGATGGTGTCTTGAGACCCGTCTTTATCAGCTGATGTTCCATGAGGGTGTGACTTACCTGTCAAAAAAATGAAAAATCAGAGCAGTAAAAGAACAAGCACAACATGAACATTACAAATCAGCAATCACTGACCACTGCAAAAGGGAAAACCACATCATGGACCGGGAGAAGGGCAGGGTCATCCGCACCGAAGAGAACAAACAACAGCGCTGGATCAGAGAGGCCATTGAGATCTGCAAGCGAGGCATAAAAACCATGAACAGAGACAAGGGAGCCTTCATCCTCTCTACCACCTGGAGCAGCATCTTGGCGGAGTGAACGGACAGCGGGGGCGTGACTTGCCTTCATTCTTGTGACAGGTAAGTCACGCCCTCATGGAACATCAGCTGATAAAGACGGGCCACAAGACACCATCATGTGACACTCTGAAGAAGGCGAAAGACTTTCGTATTGTGACATTCTCAAGGCCTAAACACTCATCCGATCAAAAATAAGTTGGCAGCCGTCTTCAGGGCCTGAATATCCTCAAATGTGAAAAATTTCAAGAAGATGGATCATCTGAATCATTTTGCAGGAACTTTTGTTGCCACGGAGAATAATCAGACTCTGCGGCACCGTAATAGCCACGCCCTTCGAAGGAAAGTCACAAAAATAGGGATAGAGTAAGATCAATGTCTTGAGTCTTTTCTAGCCAATTTTCAATCGGATTCGTTAAAAGGGCACCGTGCAGGACGTCAAAATGTAAAAAATGATATTGATTGGCGCAAGGTGTATAACAGAATATAAACATATAGATGTCTTCAGGTACCGACTCTTTATGTACATGTGAAGTTTTGGATTTTTAGCAGCATGTGCAAGAGAGTTATTAAGCATTTTGTCCATTGCGGCGAAGGAAATCTTAAGTGAAAACTTCGAAGCCCCGCCCCCGTCATATAGTATTTTGGAAACAAAAAATTTTAGCCCCAGTGTTTGTCCCAGGTCTTAAGATGCTACAGACAGAATTTTAAGGCAATCAGATGAAGCCTTTAGGATCAGGGTGCAAAAGAATGACCCCTGTAAACATGCAAAAAAGGGCAAAAGTCGGACTTTCAAAAATTCATAACTCACTTCCTGTTCATATTAGACGTTTAAAATATCAAATTTCTCGCCATGCCCGATGAGACTGCCAAGTTTGGTGAGTTTTTGTGCATGTTTCGGGGGTCAAAAATGCAATCGAACAATCGGAAAAATAATAATAATAATAATTTCTACAAAAACAACAGGGACTTCGCAGTGGTCGCTGCTCAGGCCCTAATAATAATAATAATAATAATAATAAAAGTAATAATATTTTCTACAAAAACAATAGGGACCTCGCAGCCGTCGCAGCTCGGGCCCTAATAACAATTTCTAGAAAAACAATAGGGACCTCGCAGCGGTCACTGCTCGGGCCCTAATAATAATAATAATAATAATTTCCACAAAAACAATGGGGACCTCGTAGCGGTCGCTGCTCGGGCCCTAATAATAATTTCTACAAAAACAATAGGGACATCGCCGCGGTCGCTGCTCGGGCCCCAATAATAATTTCTACACAAAGTCCATTGTGGTGACCCGCCCCCTTTTAAGTAAATTCAAAATGGCCGACTTCCTGTAAAACCTAGCTCATTGCTCCAAGAGACTTTTTTGTAGGTCTTGGTCTTATACATACAGTGAACCCTCGCTACTTGGCGGTTCACCTTTCGCGGGTTCAGTGCTTCGCGGGTCTAAAAAATATTCGGGGGCATTATAGTTTCGCCGAGCGGCACGACGGGGCGCTGGAGCGGTTAGACGGCCGGTGTGCGCCGAAGAAGAGCGTGGGCGAAGAGGAGAGTGGACGAAGAAGAGCACGTTCCCCCGGACACGATCGGTGGCGACGTTTCGCGCGGTTCGGACAGTACCAGAGCTCCGGCCGGCGTGCGTGGCAGTTAAGCCGTAGAGGAGAACCTTCCCAGGGCACGGGCGGTGCCAAGCGGCCCCTAAGTTTAACCGAATGGAAGCTCCGGAGGAGGAGGGCATGCTCGCGTCACAGTAAGCCGAAGAGGAGCACCTTCCCCGGGCACGGGCGGTTCCAAGCGGCCCCTAAGTTTAACCGAATGGAAGCTCCGGAGGAGGAGGGCATGCTCGCGTCACAGTAAGCCGAAGAGGAGCACCTTCCCCGGGCACGGGCGGTGCCAAGCGGCCCCTAAGTTTAACCGAATGGAAGCTCCGGGGGAGGAGGGCGGGTGTGTGTCACAGTTAAGCCGAATTGGAGCACCTCTTCCGCCCGGGCACGAGCGGAGCGCGAAGCTGTCAGTTATGAATGTATAGAAGAATAAATAAATAAAGAATGCCACCTTTCATTTCACAGGGCACACCGGACGGCGTACCAGCAGGTAAAAGTCGGAGTAATTAAATAAATGCAAAAAGAATGGCTGGGGAATAAAAAAATAATACGTTTTAATAATAATTTGGTTTTTTTGTTATAACATGAATTTCACTCTCTCTCTCTCTCTCTCTCTCTCTCTCCCCCCGTATATATATATATATATATATATATATATATATATATATATATATATATATATATTTATTATATATATTGTATTTTCTTTTAAGCATTTTTGAAGGTGCGCCGCTACTCCGCGGATTTTCAGTTTCCGCGGGTGGTCTCGGTCCCCATTAACCGCGATAACCGAGGGTTCACTGTACTCCATAAAATTTACAAAAAGCGAGGTGAAACACTCAACCAGGGCTGCTTTTTTGAACATTTCTCGAGGGCCATGGCGAGCCATTTCAAAAAAGCTGCACAACTAACGTATAAAATATTTATAAATTTGCTCTGCCTGATGTGTGTGTCAAGTTTCACGAGTTGTCGTTCATATTTAGAACCTCATAATCAGCGTTGTTTTATTGCCAAACAGTGCAATGCCACTCCCACAACTTTTCACGAAAAAGGATGAATTTCGTATTGTGACATCCTCATGGCCGAAACAGTCCTCCGAGCATATATGAGGGCGACCTTGTTGAGTTGCACGGAGAAAAACATCCAAGAAAATAACTTGTATTAGCTTTTACCAGTTGGTGGCGCTACTACTACGATGAAAAATAAGTTGGTAGATGTCTTCAGGGCTGAAGTATCCTCAAATGTGTACAACTTCGAGAAGATAGGATCATCTGAGTCATGTTGCCGGAGCTTTTGTTGCCACAAAGTACAATCGGACTTTTCAGCACCGTAATAGCCACGCCTTTTGCCAAAACGTCACAAAACTCGGCAGAGAGTAAGATCATTGTCTTGAGTCTTTTCTGACTAATTTTCAGTCGGATTCGTCAAAAGGGCACGTTGCAGTACGTGAAAATTAAAATAAAAACAAATTTTTGATTCCACTTGGCGGCGCTGTGTGTATAACAAAATAATAACATTAAGATGTCTTCAGGTCGGGACATTTTATTTACAGGTGAAGGTTTGGATTTTTAGGAGCATGTGCAGGGGAGTTATTAAGCATTCATTTATTTGTATTAGGTTCATTTTGTCTTCTTATTATTGATATTTGACAGATTCATTAAAAGCAGACAATTATGTTTTCGGTAAATTTTTTACCTGACATGTTTCGGCGAGTCTTTCGCCTTCTTCAGAGTGTCGCATGATGGTGTCTTGAGACCCGTCTTTATCAGCTGATGTTCCATGAGGGTGTGACTTACCTGTCAAAAAAATGAAAAATCAGAGCAGTAAAAGAACAAGCACAACATGAACATTACAAATCAGCAATCACTGACCACTGCAAAAGGGAAAACCACATCATGGACCGGGAGAAGGGCAGGGTCATCCGCACAGAAGAGAACAAACAACAGCGCTGGATCAGAGAGGCCATTGAGATCTGCAAGCGAGGCATAAAAACCATGAACAGAGACAAGGTTGCCTTCATCCTCTCTACCACCTGGACCAGCATCTTGGCGGAGTTAACGGACAGCGGGGGGCGTGACTTGCCTTCATTCTTGTGACAGGTAAGTCACGCCCTCATGGAACATCAGCTGATAAAGACGGGCCACAAGACACCATCATGTGACACTCTGAAGAAGGCGAAAGACTTTCGTATTGTGACATCCTCAAGGCCTAAACACTCATCCGAGCAAATATAAGGTAGATTTTGTGAACCTGCCCGGAGAAAAACATCAACGAAAATAATTTGTATTTGTTTTAACCAGTTGGTGGCGCTACCACTGCGATCAAAAATAAGTTGGCAGCCGTCTTCAGGGCCTGAATATCCTCAAATGTGAAAAATTTCGAGAAGATCGATCATCTGAATCATTTTGCAGGAACTTTTGTTGCCACGGAGAATAATCAGACTCTGCGGCACCGCAATAGCCACGCCCTTCGAAGGAAAGTCACAAAAATAGGGATAGCGTAAGATCAATGTCTTGAGTCTTTTCTAGCCAATTTTCAATCGGATTCGTTAAAAGGGCACCGTGCAGTACGTCAAAATGTAAAAAATGATATTGATTGGCGCAAGGTGTATAACAGAATATAAACATATAGATGTCTTCAGGTACCGACTCTTTATGTACATGTGAAGTTTTGGATTTTTAGCAGCATGTGCATGAGAGTTATTAAGCATTTTGTCCATTGCGGCGAAGGAAATCTTAAGTGAAAACTTTGAAGCCCCGCCCCCGTCATATAGTATTTCGGAAACAAAAGATTTTAGCCCCAGTGTTTGTCCCAGGTCTTAAGATGCTACAGACAGAATTTTAAGGCAATCAGATGAAGCCTTTAGGATCAGGGTGCAAAAGAATGACCCCTGTAAACATGCAAAAAAGGGCAAAAGTCGGACTTTCAAAAATTCATAACTCACTTCCTGTTCATATTAGACGTTAAAATATCAAATTTTTCACCATGCCCGATGAGACTGCCAAGTTTGGTGAGTTTTTGTGCATGTTTCGGGGGTCAAAAATGCGATCGAACAATCGGAAAAATAATAATAATAATAATTTCAACAAAAACAATAGCGACTTCGCAGCGGTCGCTGCTCAGGCCCTAATAATAATAATAATAATAAAAGTAATAATATTTTCTACAAAAACAATAGGGACCTCGCAGCCGTCGCAGCTCGGGCCCTAATAACAATTTCTAGAAAAACGATAGGGACCTCGCAGCGGTCACTGCTCGGGCCCTAATAATAATAATAATAATAATAATTTCCACAAAAACAATGGGGACCTCGTAGCGGTCGCTGCTCGGGCCCTAATAATAATTTCTACATAAACAATAGGGACCTCGCCGCGGTCGCTGCTCGGGCCCCAATAATAATTTCTACACAAAGTCCATTGTGGTGACCCGCCCCCTTTTAAGTAAATTCAAAATGGCCGACTTCCTGTAAAACCTAGCTTATTGCTCCAAGAGACTTTTTTGTAGGTCTTGGTCTTATACATACAGTGAACCCTCGCTACTTCGCGGTTCACCTTTCGCGGGTTCAGTGCTTCGCGGGTATAAAAAATATTCGGGGGCATTGTAGTTTCGCCGAGCGGCACGACGGGCGCTGGAGCGGTTAGACGGCCGGCGTGCACCGAAGAAGAGCGTGGGCGAAGAGGAGAGTGGACGAAGAAGAGCACGTTCCCCCGGACACGATCGGTGGCGACGTTTCGCGCGGTTCGGACCGTACCAGGGCTCCGGCCGGCGTGCGTGGCAGTTAAGCCGTAGAGGAGCACCGTCCCCGGGCACGGGCGGTGCCAAGCGGCCCCTAAGTTTAACCGAATGGAAGCTCTGGAGGAGGAGGGCATGCTCGCGTCACAGTAAGCCGAAGAGGAGCACCTTCCCCGGGCACGGGCGGTTCCAAGCGGCCCCTAAGTTTAACCAAATGGAAGCTCCGGAGGAGGAGGGCATGCTCGCGTCACAGTAAGCCGAAGAGGAGCACCTTCGCCGGGCACGGGCGGTTCCAAGCGGCCCCTAAGTTTAACCGAATGGAAGCTCCGGAGGAGGCGGGCATGCTCGCGTCACAGTAAGCCGAAGAGGAGCACCTTCCCCGGGCACGGGCGGTGCCAAGCGGCCCCTAAGTTTAACCGAATGGAAGCTCCGGGGGAGGAGGGCGGGCGTGTGTCACAGTTCAGCCGAATTGGAACACCTCTTCCGCCCGGGCACGAACGGAGCGCGAAGCTGTCAGTTATGAATGAATAAATGAATAAATAAATAAATAAATAAAGAATGCCACCTTTCATTTCACAGGGAACACCGGACGGCGTACCAGCAGGTAAAAGTCGGAGTAATTGTCACGATCGTGCCTTTGTGTTGCAGCCGAGTGGGCGTGGTCGACGGCGCGTTGCTCGGCAACGCGGCCACGAGCGGACGCGTTCGCGAGACGGCCCAGCTGCAACCCATCATGCCTTGATTACGGACTATTTAAGCCTCCGACACGCAAACCTGCGTGTCGGATTATTGACCTACTTGCTCTCGCCTTGTGCCTTGCTACAGTCTTTGCCAACTTTGCTCCGTGTATTTGTCGTGTATGTTGTTACCTTGTTTATTTCTACAGCTACGTTTCGGCTCGCTTTGTGTTTTTTCGATGATTGGATTTAACCTTACCCTTTGGAGGAAGGACATTCTTGTTTTCGGTTTTCTTGCATTGCAAGCTCCTTTTGTTACTCGTTTTGCTTTTCCTGGGGGAAGATTGTTCCCCCAGCGTTTCCCGTTCACGTCTCCCGACGTCTGTAAGTATAGACCCTCTATTATTATTGATAGCAACCCTCCTTGCCTATCGCCTGCCAATTGTTTTTTGCCGGCCACAATAAATATTGTTCCTACCAAATTTTCCCTTGTCTGCGCTTTAAGGATCCACCCACACCGCTTCCCAGCCCCGGCTGGGGAGCGATCCTCACAGAATAATCCGACCATGGATTCTGCAGACAAGGAGAAAATTTTTCATGCCTTGACCAGCCAAGGACGCCTAGTGGGCCAACAGGCGACCGAGCTCGCGACCCTGCGCGTCGCGGTCGGCCAACTGGTCCAGCAACTCATGAGCCTAGGGGCCCGACTGAGTACCCCAGTTCACCCTGCCTCGCCGGTTCCCAACCCGGTCGATCCCCCTTCCGGGGCTCCGCCCCCAGGTTACCCGGTTAAGGAGCCTAACCTGGCTCATCCCGACCGCTACGGCGGAGAGCCTGGCCTTTGCGGCCCATTTATTCATCATTGTAGGCTGATTTTTGATCAGCAGCCCCGAACCTATGCGCTAGACAGCTCAAAAGTAGCATTTATGATGAGCCTCCTGACTGGTCAAGCGAGTGCATGGGCCATGGCCGTGAGCAACACGCGTCCCGAGATCAGCTCCTCGTTCCCCGCCTTTCTGAACGAGTTCCAGCGAGTGTTCCACCACCCGATCCGCGGGAAGGAGGCCGGAGCGGAATTACTGGACTGTATCCAGGGGGCATGGTCAGTTGCCGAGTACTCGATCACCTTCCGCACCCGAGCAGCGGAGAGTGGATTCGACGACTGCGCCCTGAGGTCCGTTTTCCGGAGGGGTCTGAACCCGGCCCTCAAGGACGAGCTGGCAGCCCGCGACGACGCCGAGACGCTGAAGGAGCTGATCACCCTGGCGATTCGTCTGGACAACCGCCTTCGAGAGCGTCGTCGAGAGCGAGGGGTGGAGCAGCGCCACGCCGAGCCGCCACGATTCCGGTTACCCGAACCTGCGCCCGCCGACGAGCCCATGCAGATGGGGGCCAGCCGCCTGGCGTCGCGGGAGCACCCTCGAGAGCAGGCGAGGGAGCAGCGCCGCTCGACCCATCCTCACACTCGGTCTCCCGGGTGGCCGCCCGTCGACGAGCCCAGGGGGGCGCCTCCGCGCCGTCCGGACCTACGAGAGAGGCAGCGCCGGCGCAGCACAGGGGCGTGCTTCTACTGCGGTCAACAGGGACACAGAGTAGCAGAGTGCGCGGAGATGGCCGACCGCCTAGAGTCATCCCCTCGTCGCCCCGCTCACTGCGAGTCCGCGGGGCGCACCTCCGCGGCTCCAGGTCCCCGGCAAGAACAGCCCGCCAGCGCGGCGGAGGGACAGGACAGTGCCGGGACCACCCTGAGACTTGAGATGGACGGAGAAATCACAGGGCTTAACGGGAGTGTTAAAGTTTGCGCGCTGATTGACTCCGGGGCCGATGACTGCTTTATAGACGCGGGTTTAGTGGCCCAACTCGGTTGTGAGGTCACCGAGCTCCACAAATCGGAGAAACTTTATGACCTCGATGGTCGCGTGCTGGCCGACATCCGACGGCTAACCGAACCTCTTACGCTGAAGTTGTCAGGCAACCACATCGAAAGGCGTTCGTTTTTTGTCATGCCCGCCAGGTCCGCCCCAGTCGTATTGGGAATCCCATGGCTAACCGCACACAACCCGGTCATCGACTGGAGCCGGCTCTCCCTCCAGAATTGGAGCCCTTTTTGCTACGCGCACTGCCTACGGTCAGCCGGAGAGGGCGTGCGGCCCCGGGCGGCCCCCGAGGTAGAAATCGAGCTTGAAAACGTGCCTAGCGTTTACCACGACCTCCGCGCCGTTTTTAGCAAAGAAAAAGCCAAATCACTTCCGCCGCACCGCCCATACGACTGCGCGATCGACCTAGTGCCCGACCCCGTCCTGCCGTCGGTACGGTTGTACAAGGTCTCGCAACCCGAGCAGGCGGCGATGAAGGATTACATAACGGAATCCCTCGCGGCGGGATTGATACGACCATCCACGTCTCCGGTAGGAGCCGGGCTCTTCTTTGTAGAAAAGAAAGATAAATCCCTCCGCCCCTGCGTCGATTACAAGGAACTAAACGCGATCACTGTTAAAAATCGCTACCCACTGCCCCTCCTGGACTCGGCCTTCGCTCCTCTGCAATCCGCGACAGTCTTTTCAAAATTAGACCTCCGCAGCGCGTACCACCTGGTCCGCATTAGAGAAGGGGATGAGTGGAAGACCGCGTTTAAAACCCCACTGGGACATTTTGAGTACCTGGTCATGCCCTTTGGGTTATCAAATGCACCCGCGGTGTTCCAAGCTCTCATTAATGACGTCCTCAGGGATATGCTCAATGTTTGTTGTTTTGTCTACCTGGACGATATCCTTATTTTCTCTCGGTCCCTAAAAGAACACCACCTCCACGTGCGATCCATTTTACAACGACTCCTAGAAAACAAATTATACGTTAAGGCAGAAAAATGTGAATTCCACAAAACCTCGGTTTCGTTCCTAGGATTCATAGTAGAAAACGGGCAATTAAAGGCCGACCCGGCCAAGACGCGCGCCGTCGTGGAGTGGCCGGTGCCCACTACACGCAAACAGCTGCAGAGATTCCTAGGGTTCGCGAATTTCTATCGCCGCTTCATCAAAGACTATAGCCGCCGAGCGCTGCCGCTCACTCGCCTCACCTCGACGAAGATTCGTTTCGCCTGGGACAGGGAAGCCGAGGGGGCGTTCGCGGATTTAAAAAAGGCATTCACAAACCCTCCCGTATTGCACCACCCTAACACCGATCTTCCTTTTGTTGTAGAGGTGGACGCCTCTGATTCGGGAGTGGGGGCCGTCCTGTCGCAGCGGTCCCCGGTCGACCAACGTCTGCACCCCTGCGCCTTTTTCTCTCGCTGCCTCTCCCCAGCGGAGGCCAACTACGATGTGGGCAACCGAGAACTCCTGGCCGTGATCCTGGCCCTGCAGGAATGGCGGCACTGGCTGGAGGGCACCCAGGAGCCATTCATCATTTTTACGGACCACAAGAACCTGTCATACATCCGCCACATGAAAAGACTGAACCCCCGGCTGGCGCGGTGGGCCTTGATCCTCAGCCGCTTCAATTATACCATGACTTACCGGCCGGGGGCACGCAACACCAAACCCGACGCACTGTCACGCATCCACGACGCCTGGGAAGACGAAGAGGGGCCGGCGAGCGTGGTGCCCAGTCATCGCTTGGTGGGGGGCCTGCAATGGGAGATCGAGCGGCGAATCCGAGAAGCCCAGGAGGAAAGTGGGGCGCCAACGGAGTGTCCTCCCGGGCGCCTGTTCGTGCCGACTCGAGACCGGGCGGAGGTGATCCAGTGGGGCCATGCCTCCAAGTTGGCCTGCCACCCGGGCATACGCCGCACCCTGGGCCTGATCGCCCAACGCTTTTGGTGGCCGTCGCTCAAAAGAGACGTGACGGCGTACATACAAGCCTGTCCACAATGCGCTGCCAGCAAGGCATCGCACCAGCCCCCGGCGGGCCTACTGCACCCGCTTCCCGTTCCGGCGCGCCCCTGGTCCAACATTTCACTGGACTTTGTCACTGGCCTGCCCGTTTCCCGCGGGCAAACGGTCGTCTTGACCATAGTGGACCGCTTCTCCAAGGCCGCCCATTTCGTTGCGCTACCCAAGCTCCCGACAGCCCTCGAAACAGCCAACCTGCTGGTCCAACACGTGGTTCGACTCCATGGCATCCCGGACGACTTGGTGTCCGACCGAGGCCCGCAGTTCGTCTCCCAGGTATGGAAGAAATTCTGCCAGTGCCTCGGGGCTACATCCAGTCTCTCCTCAGGCTACCACCCGCAGACCAACGGGCAATCGGAGCGCGCCAATCAGGACCTTGAGTCCGCGCTCCGCTGCGTCTGCATGGACCAGCCGGCCACCTGGGTCGATCATCTGCCATGGATCGAGTACGCTCACAATACTCTGATCTCCTCAGCCACAGGTCGATCACCATTCCAGACCGCCTACGGGTACCAACCTCCGCTGTTTCCGTCCCAACCCGGTTCTGAAGAGGTACCCTCGGTCCAGCAGCACCTAAAGCGAGCCCACCGGGCATGGAAAGAGGCTCGGGCCGCCCTGTCACGCACCACGCAGCGGAACCGGCGCATCGCTGACCGTCGCCGCCGTCCAGCCCCGGGCTACAAGATCGGCGACAAGGTATGGCTGTCCACACGAGACCTTAATCTGGCTGGATCATCCCGCAAGCTAGGGCCACGTTACGTGGGCCCGTTCGAAGTCGCAGCCATCATCAACCCGGTCTCGGTCCGCCTCAAATTACCCCCCACCATGAAGATACACCCCGTGTTCCACGTGTCTTTCATCAAGCCGGCCCCTACCTGCCCGCTGGTGCCGCCCGCCGCCCCGCCACCGCCTCCTAGGATCATTGACGGCGACCCAGTCTACACGGTAAAGGAGATCTTGGACTCCAGGCGCAGGGGAAGGGGGACTCAGTACCTGGTCGACTGGGAGGGCTATGGCCCAGAAGAACTGCAATGGATCCCTCGCTCCTGGATCATGTGTCCATCTCTACTACGAGATTACCACAACGCCCACCCAACGAAACCAGGTAGTACGCCAAGGGGCGTCCGTTAAGGGGGGGGTACTGTCACGATCGTGCCTTTGTGTTGCAGCCGAGTGGGCGTGGTCGACGGCGCGTTGCTCGGCAACGCGGCCACGAGCGGACGCGTTCGCGAGACGGCCCAGCTGCAACCCATCATGCCTTGATTACGGACTATTTAAGCCTCCGACACGCAAACCTGCGTGTCGGATTATTGACCTACTTGCTCTCGCCTTGTGCCTTGCTACAGTCTTTGCCAACTTTGCTCCGTGTATTTGTCGTGTATGTTGTTACCTTGTTTATTTCTACAGCTACGTTTCGGCTCGCTTTGTGTTTTTTCGATGATTGGATTTAACCTTACCCTTTGGAGGAAGGACATTCTTGTTTTCGGTTTTCTTGCATTGCAAGCTCCTTTTGTTACTCGTTTTGCTTTTCCTGGGGGAAGATTGTTCCCCCAGCGTTTTCCGTTCACGTCTCCCGACGTCTGTAAGTATAGACCCTCTATTATTATTGATAGCAACCCTCCTTGCCTATCGCCTGCCAATTGTTTTTTGCCGGCCACAATAAATATTGTTCCTACCAAATTTTCCCTTGTCTGCGCTTTAAGGATCCACCCACACCGCTTCCCAGCCCCGGCTGGGGAGCGATCCTCACAGTAATTAAATAAATACAAAAACAATGGCTGGGGAATAAAAAAATAATACGTTTTAATAATAATTTGTTTTTTTTGTTATAACATGAATTTCACTCTCTCTCTCTCTCTCTCTCCCCGTATATATATATACATATACATATATATATATATATATACATATATATATATATATATATATATTTATTATATATATTGTATTTTCTTTTAAGCATTTTTGAAGGTGCGCCGCTACTTCGCGGATTTTCAGTTTCCGCGGGTGGTCTCGGTCCCCATTAACCGCGATAACCGAGGGTTCACTGTACTCCATAAAATTTACAAAAAGCGAGGTGAAACACTCAACCAGGGCTGCTTTTTTGAACATTTCTCGAGGGCCATGGCGAGCCATTTCAAAAAAGCTGCACAACTAACGTATAAAATATTGATAAATTTGCTCTGCCTGATGTGTGTGTCAAGTTTCACGAGTTGTCGTTCATATTTAGAACCTCATAATCAGCGTTGTTTTATTGCCAAAAAGTGCAATGCCACTCCCACAACTTTTCACGAAAAAGGATGAATTTCGTATTGTGACATCCTCATGGCCGAAACAGTCCTCCGAGCATATATGAGGGCGACCTTGTTGAGTTGCACGGAGAAAAACATCCAAGAAAATAACTTGTATTAGCTTTTACCAGTTGGTGGCGCTACTACTACGATGAAAAATAAGTTGGTAGATGTCTTCAGGGCTGAAGTATCCTCAAATGTGTACAACTTCGAGAAGATAGGATCATCTGAGTCATGTTGCCGGAGCTTTTGTTGCCACAAAGTACAATCGGACTTTTCAGCACCGTAATTGCCACGCCTTTTGCCAAAACGTCACAAAACTCGGCAGAGAGTAAGATCATTGTCTTGAGTCTTTTCTGACTAATTTTCAGTCGGATTCGTCAAAAGGGCACCGTGCAGTACGTGAAAATTAAAATAAAAACAAATTTTTGATTCCACTTGGCGGCGCTGTGTGTATAACAAAATAATAACATTAAGATGTCTTCAGGTCGGGACATTTTATTTACAGGTGAATGTTTGGATTTTTAGGAGCATGTGCAGGGGAGTTATTAAGCATTCATTTATTTGTATGAGGTTCATTTTGTCTTCTTATTATTGATATTTGACAGATTCATTAAAAGCAGACAATTATGTTTTCGGTAAAATTTTTTACCTTGACATGTTTCGGCGAGTCTTTCGCCTTCTTCAGAGTGTCGCATGATGGTGTCTTGAGACCCGTCTTTATCAGCTGATGTTCCATGAGGGTGTGACTTACCTGTCAAAAAAATGAAAAATCAGAGCAGTAAAAGAACAAGCACAACATGAATATTACAAATCAGCAATCACTGACCACTGCAAAAGGGAAAACCACATCATGGACCGGGAGAAGGGCAGGGTCATCGGCACCGAAGAGAACAAACAACAGCGCTGGATCAGAGAGGCCATTGAGATCTGCAAGCGAGGCATAAAAACCATGAACAGAGACAAGGGAGCCTTCATCCTCTCTACCACCTGGAGCAGCATCTTGGCGGAGTTAACGGACAGCGGGGGCGTGACTTGCCTTCATTCTTGTGACAGGTAAGTCACGCCCTCATGGAACATCAGCTGATAAAGACGGGCCACAAGACACCATCATGTGACACTCTGAAGAAGGCGAAAGACTTTCGTATTGTGACATCCTCAAGGCCTAAACACTCATCCGAGCAAATATAAGGTAGATTTTGTTAACCTGCCCGGAGAAAAACATCAACGAAAATAATTTGTATTTGTTTTAACCAGTTGGTGGCGCTACCACTGCGATCAAAAATAAGTTGGCAGCCGTCTTCAGGGCCTGAATATCCTCAAATGTGAAAAATTTCGAGAAGATGGATCATCTGAATCATTTTGCAGGAACTTTTGTTGCCACGGAGAATAATCAGACTCTGCGGCACCGTAATAGCCACGCCCTTCGAAGGAAAGTCACAAAAATAGGGATAGAGTAAGATCAATGTCTTGAGTCTTTTCTAGCCAATTTTCAATCGGATTCGTTAAAAGGGCACCGTGCAGTACGTCAAAATGTAAAAAATGATATTGATTGGCGCAAGGTGTATAACTGAATATAAACATATAGATGTCTTCAGGTACCGACTCTTTATGTACATGTGAAGTTTTGGATTTTTAGCAGCATGTGCAAGAGAGTTATTAAGCATTTTGTCCATTGCGGCGAAGGAAATCTTAAGTGAAAACTTCGAAGCCCCGCCCCCGTCATATAGTATTTCGGAAACAAAAAATTTTAGCCCCAGTGTTTGTCCCAGGTCTTAAGATGCTACAGACAGAATTTTAAGGCAATCAGATGAAGCCTTTAGGATCAGGGTGCAAAAGAATGACCCCTGTAAACATGCAAAAAAGGGCAAAAGTCGGACTTTCAAAAATTCATAACTCACTTCCTGTTCATATTTGACGTTAAAATATCAAATTTTTCGCCATGCCCGATGAGACTGCCAAGTTTGGTGAATTTTTGTGCATGTTTCGGGGGTCAAAAATGCAATCGAACAATCGGAAAAATAATAATAATAATAATTTCTACAAAAACAATAGGGACTTCGCAGCGGTCGCTGCTCAGGCCCTAATAATAATAATAATAATAATAATAATAAAAGTAATAATATTTTCTACAAAAACAGTAGGGACCTCGCAGCCGTCGCAGCTTGGGCCCTAATAACAATTTCTAGAAAAACAATAGGGACCTCGCAGCGGTCACTGCTCGGGCCCTAATAATAATAATAATAAAAATAATAATAATTTCCACAAAAACAATGGGGACCTCGTAGCGGTCGCTGCTCGGGCCCTAATAATAATTTCTACATAAACAATAGGGACCTCGCCGCGGTCGCTGCTCGGGCCCCAATAATAATTTCTACACAAAGTCCATTGTGGTGACCCGCCCCTTTTAAGTAAATTCAAAATGGCCGACTTCCTGTAAAACCTAGCTCATTGCTCCAAGAGACTTTTTTGTAGGTCTTGGTCTTATACATACAGTGAACCCTCGCTACTTCGCGGTTCACCTTTCGCGGGTTCAGTGCTTCGCGGGTATAAAAAATATTCGGGGGCATTGTAGTTTCGCCGAGCGGCACGACGGGCGCTGGAGCGGTTAGACGGCCGGCGTGCGCCGAAGAAGAGCGTGGGCGAAGAGGAGAGTGGACGAAGAAGAGCACGTTCCCCCGGACACGATCGGTGGCGACGTTTCGCGCGGTTCGGACCGTACCAGAGCTCCGGCCGGCGTGCGTGGCAGTTAAGCCGTAGAGGAGCACCTTCCCCGGGCACGGGCGGTTCCAAGCGGCCCCTAAGTTTAACCGAATGGAAGCTCCGGAGGAGGCGGGCATGCTCGCGTCACAGTAAAGCCGAATTGGAACACCTCTTCCGCCCGGGCACGAACGGAGCGCGAAGCTGTCAGTTATGAATGAATAAATGAATAAATAAATAAATAAATAAAGAATGCCACCTTTCATTTCACAGGGCACACCGGACGGCGTACCAGCAGGTAAAAGTCGGAGTAATTAAATAAATACAAAAAGAATGGCTGGGGAATAAAAAAATAATACGTTTTAATAATAATTTGGTTTTTTTGTTATAACATGAATTTCACACTCTCTCTCTGTCTATATATACATATATATATATATATATATATATATATATATATATATATATATATTTATTATATATATTGTATTTTTTTTTAAGCATTTTTGAAGGTGCGCCGCTACTTCGCGGATTTTCAGTTTTCGCGGGTGGTTTCTGTCCCCATTAACCGCGATAACCGAGGGTTCACTGTACTCCATAAAATTTACAAAAAGCAAGGTGAAACACTCAACCAGGGCTGCTTTTTTTAACATTTCTCGAGGGCCATGGCGAGCCATTTCAAAAAAGCTGCACAACTAACGTATAAAATATTGATAAATTTGCTCTGCCTGATGTGTGTGTAAAGTTTCACGAGTTGTCGTTCATATTTAGAACCTCATAATCAGCGTTGTTTTATTGCCGAACAGTGCAATGCCACTCCCACAACTTTTCACGAAAAAGGATGAATTTCGTATTGTGACATCCTCATGGCCGAAACAGTCCTCCGAGCATATATGAGGGCGACCTTGTTGAGTTGCACGGAGAAAAACATCCAAGAAAATAACTTGTATTAGCTTTTACCAGTTGGTGGCGCTACTACTACGATGAAAAATAAGTTGGTAGATGTCTTCAGGGCTGAAGTATCCTCAAATGTGTACAACTTCGAGAAGATAGGATCATCTGAGTCATGTTGCCGGAGCTTTTGTTGCCACAGAGTACAATCTGACTTTTCAGCACCGTAATAGCCACGCCTTTTGCCAAAACGTCACAAAATTCGGCAGAGAGTAAGATCATTGTCTTGAGTCTTTTCTGACTAATTTTCAGTCGGATTCGTCAAAAGGGCACCGTGCAGTATGTGAAAATTAAAATAAAAACACATTTTTGATTCCACTTGGCGGCGCTGTGTGTATAACAAAAT
The DNA here is from genome assembly GCF_059441095.1 of Idiotropiscis lumnitzeri. Lineage (NCBI taxonomy): Eukaryota > Metazoa > Chordata > Actinopteri > Syngnathiformes > Syngnathidae > Idiotropiscis > Idiotropiscis lumnitzeri. Next base: position 523,901 of record NW_028283600.1, on the reverse strand, counting down.
AATAACATTAAGATGTCTTCAGGTCGGGACGTTTTATTTACAGGTGAAGGTTTGGATTTTTAGGAGCATGTGCAGGGGAGTTATTAAGCATTCATTTATTTGTATTAGGTTCATTTTGTCTTCTTATTATTGATATTTGACTGATTCATTAAAAGCAGACAATTATGTTTTAGGTTAATTTTTTACCTGACATGTTTCGGCGAGTCTTTCGCCTTCTTCAGAGTGTCGCATGATGGTGTCTTGAGACCCGTCTTTATCAGCTGATGTTCCATGAGGGTGTGACTTACCTGTCAAAAAAATTAAAAATCAGAGCAGTAAAAGAACAAGCACAACATGAACATTACAAATCAGCAATCACTGACCACTGCAAAAGGGAAAACCACATCATGGACCGGGAGAAGGGCAGGGTCATCCGCACCGAAGAGAACAAACAACAGCGCTGGATCAGAGAGGCCATTGAGATCTGCAAGCGAGGCATAAAAACCATGAACAGAGACAAGGGAGCCTTCATCCTCTCTACCACCTAGAGCAGCATCTTGGCGGAGTGAACGGACAGCGGGGGGTGTGACTTGCCTTCATTCTTGTGACAGGTAAGTCACGCCCTCATGGAACATCAGCTGATAAAGACGGGCCACAAGACACCATCATGTGACACTCTGAAGAAGGCGAAAGACTTTCGTATTGTGACATCCTCAAGGCCTAAACACTCATCCGAGCAAATGTAAGGTAGATTTTGTTAACCTGCCCGGAGAAAAACATCAACGAAAATAATTTGTATTTGTTTTAACCAGTTGGTGGCACTACCACTGCGATCAAAAATAAGTTGGCAGCCGTCTTCAGGGCCTGAATATCCTCAAATGTGAAAAATTTCAAGAAGATGGATCATCTGAATCATTTTGCAGGAACTTTTGTTGCCACGGAGATTAATCAGACTCTGCGGCACCGTAATAGCCACGCCCTTCGAAGGAAAGTCACAAAAATAGGGATAGAGTAAGATCAATGTCTTGAGTCTTTTCTAGCCAATTTTCAATCGGATTCGTTAAAAGGGCACCGTGCAGTACGTCAAAATGTAAAAAATGATATTGATTGGCGCAAGGTGTATAACTGAATATAAACATATAGATGTCTTCAGGTACCGACTCTTTATGTACATGTGAAGTTTTGGATTTTTAGCTGCATGTGCAGGAGAGTTATTAAGCATTTTGTCCATTGCGGCGAAGGAAATCTTAAGTGAAAACTTCGAAGCCCCGCCCCCGTTCATATAGTATTTCGGAAACAAAAAATTTTAGCCCCAGTGTTTGTCCCAGGTCTTAAGATGCTACAGACAGAATTTTAAGGCAATCAGATGAAGCCTTTAGGATCAGGGTGCAAAAGAATGACCCCTGTAAACATGCAAAAAAGGGCAAAAGTCGGACTTTCAAAAATTCATAACTCACTTCCTGTTCATATTAGACGTTAAAATATCAAATTTTTCGCCATGCCCGATGAGACTGCCAAGTTTGGTGAATTTTTGTGCATGTTTCGGGGGTCAAAAATGCGATCGAACAATCGGAAAAATAATAATAAGAATAATTTCTACAAAAACAATAGGGACTTCGCAGCGGTCGCTGCTCAGGCCCTAATAATAATAATAATAATAATAATAAAAGTAATAATATTTTCTACAAAAACAATAGGGACCTCGCAGCCGTCGCAGCTCGGGCCCTAATAACAATAGGGACCTCGCAGCGGTCACTGCTCGGGCCCTAATAATAATAATAATAATAATTTCCACAAAAACAATGGGGACCTCGTAGCGGTCGCTGCTCGGGCCCTAATAATAATTTCTACATAAACAATAGGGACCTCGCCGCGGTCGCTGCTCGGGCCCCAATAATAATTTCTACACAAAGTCCATTGTGGTGACCCACCCCCTTTTAAGTAAATTCAAAATGGCCGACTTCCTGTAAAACCTATCTCATTGCTCCAAGAGACTTTTTTGTAGGTCTTGGTCTTATACATACAGTGAACCCTCGCTACTTCGCGGTTCACCTTTCGCGGGTTCAGTGCTTCGCGGGTATAAAAAATATTCGGGGGCATTGTAGTTTCGCCGAGCGGCACGACGGGGCGCTGGAGCGGTTAGACGGCCGGCGTGCGCCGAAGAAGAGCGTGGGCGAAGAGGAGAGTGGACGAAGAAGAGCACGTTCCCCCGGACACGATCGGTGGCGATGTTTCGCGCGGTTCGGACCGTACCAGAGCTCCGGCCAGCGTGCGTGGCAGTTAAGCCGTAGAGGAGCACCTTCCCCGGGCACGGGCGGTTCCAAGCGGCCCCTAAGTTTAACCGAATGGAAGCTCCGGAGGAGGAGGGCATGCTCGCGACACAGTAAGCCGAAGAGGAGCACCTTCCCCGGGCACGGGCGGTTCCAAGCGGCCCCTAAGTTTAACCGAATGGAAGCTCCGGAGGAGGAGGGCATGCTCGCGACACAGTAAGCCGAAGAGGAGCACCTTCCCCGGGCACGGGCGGTGCCAAGCGGCCCCTAAGTTTAACCGAATGGAAGCTCCGGGGGAGGAGGGGGGGCGTGTGTCACAGTTAAGCCGAATTGGAGCACCTCTTCCGCGCACGAGCGGAGCGCGAAGCTGTCAGTTATGAATGAATAAATGAATAAATAAATAAATAAATAAAGAATGGCACCTTTCATTTCACAGGGCACACCGGACGGCGTACCAGCAGGTAAAAGTCAGAGTAATTAAATCAATTAAAAAAGAATGGCTGGGGAATAAAAAAATAATACGTTTGAATAATAATTTGGTTTTTTTGTTATAACATGAATTTCACTCTCTCTCTCTCTCCCCGTATATATATATATATATATATATATATATATATATTTATATATTTATTATATATATTGTATTTTTTTTTAAGCATTTTTGAAGGTGCGCCGCTACTTCGCGGATTTTCAGTTTTCGCGGGTGGTCTCGGTCCCCATTAACCGCGATAACCGAGGGTTCACTGTACTCCATAAAATTTACAAAAAGCGAGGTGAAACACTCAACCAGGGCTGCTTTTTTGAACATTTCTCGAGGGCCATGGCGAGCCATTTCAAAAAAGCTGCACAACTAACGTATAAAATATTGATAAATTTGCTCTGCCTGATGTGTGTGTAAAGTTTCACGAGTTGTCGTTCATATTTAGAACCTCATAAACAGCGTTGTTTTATTGCCGAACAGTGCAATGCCACTCCCACAACTTTTCACGAAAAAGGATGAATTTCGTATTGTGACATCCTCATGGCCGAAACAGTCATCCGAGCATATATGAGGGCGACCTTGTTGAGTTGCACGGAGAAAAACATCCAAGAAAATAACTTGTATTAGCTTTTACCAGTTGGTGGCGCTACTACTACGATGAAAAATAAGTTGGTAGATGTCTTCAGGGCTGAAGTATCCTCAAATGTGTACAACTTCGAGAAGATAGGATCATCTGAGTCATGTTGCCGGAGCTTTTGTTGCCACAAAGTACAATCGGACTTTTCAGCACCGTAATAGCCACGCCTTTTGCCAAAACGTCACAAAATTCGGCAGAGAGTAAGATCATTGTCTTGAGTCTTTTCTGAATAATTTTCAGTCGGATTCGTCAAAAGGGCACTGTGCAGTACGTGAAAATTAAAATAAAAACACATTTTTTATTCCACTTGGCGGCGCTGTGTGTATAACAAAATAATAACATTAAGATGTCTTCAGGTCGGGACGTTTTATTTACAGGTGAAGGTTTGGATTTTTAGGAGCATGTGCAGGGGAGTTATTAAGCATTCATTTATTTGTATTAGGTACATTTTGTCTTCTTATTATTGATATTTGACTGATTCATTAAAAGCAGACAATTATGTTTTAGGTTAATTTTTTACCTGACATGTTTCGGCGAGTCTTTCGCCTTCTTCAGAGTGTCGCATGATGGTGTCTTGAGACCCGTCTTTATCAGCTGATGTTCCATGAGGGTGTGACTTACCTGTCAAAAAAATGAAAAATCAGAGCAGTAAAAGAACAAGCACAACATGAACATTACAAATCAGCAATCACTGACCACTGCAAAAGGGAAAACCACATCATGGACCGGGAGAAGGGCAGGGTCATCCGCACCGAAGAGAACAAACAACAGCGCTGGATCAGAGAGGCCATTGAGATCTGCAAGCGAGGCATAAAAACCATGAACAGAGACAAGGGAGCCTTCATCCTCTCTACCACCTGGAGCAACATCTTGGCGGAGTGAACGGACAGCGGGGGGCGTGACTTGCCTTCATTCTTGTGAATGGTAAGTCACGCCCTCATGGAACATCAGCTGATAAAGACGGGCCACAAGACACCATCATGTGACACTCTGAAGAAGGCGAAAGACTTTCGTATTGTGACATCCTCAAGGCTTAAACACTCATCCGAGCAAATATAAGGTAGATTTTGTTAACCTGCCCGGAGAAAAACATCAACGAAAATAATTTGTATTTGTTTTAACCAGTTGGTGGCGCTACCACTGCGATCAAAAATAAGTTGGCAGCCGTCTTCAGGGCCTGAATATCCTCAAATGTGAAAAATTTCAAGAAGATAGATCATCTGAATCATTTTGCAGGAACTTTTGTTGCCACGGAGAATAATCAGACTCTGTGGCACCGTAATAGCCACGCCCTTCGAAGGAAAGTCACAAAAATAGGGATAGAGTAAGATCAATGTCTTGAGTCTTTTCTAGCCAATTTTCAATCGGATTCGTTAAAAGGGCACCGTGCAGTACGTCAAAATGTAAAAAATGATATTGATTGGCGCAAGGTGTATAACTGAATATAAACATATAGATGTTTTCAGGTACCGACTCTTTATGTACATGTGAAGTTTTGGATTTTTAGCAGCATGTGCAAGAGAGTTATTAAGTATTTTGTCCATTGCGGCGAAGGAAATCTTAAGTGAAAACTTCGAAGCCCCGCCCCCGTCATATAGTATTTCGGAAACAAAAAATTTTAGCCCCAGTGTTTGTCCCAGGTCTTAAGATGCTACAGACAGAATTTTAAGGCAATCAGATGAAGCCTTTAGGATCAGGGTGCAAAAGAATGACCCCTGTAAACATGCAAAAAAGGGCAAAAGTCGGACTTTCAAAAATTCATAACTCACTTCCTATTCATATTAGACATTAAAATATCAAATTTTTCGCCATGCCCGATGAGACTGCCAAGTTTGGTGAATTTTTGTGCATGTTTCGGGGGTCAAAAATGCAATCGAACAATCGGAAAAATAATAATAATAATAATTTCTACAAAAACAATAGGGACTTCGCAGCGGTCGCTGCTCAGGCCCTAATAATAATAATAATAATAAGAGAAGATAAGATAAGATGTCCTTTATTAGTCCCACAATGGGGAAATTTGAAAGTAATAATATTTTCTACAAAAACAATAGGGACCTCGCAGCCGTCGCAGCTCGGGCCCTAATAACAATTTCTAGAAAAACAATAGGGACCTCGCAGCGGTCACTGCTCGGGCCCTAATAATAATAATAATAATAATTTCCACAAAAACAATGGGGACCTCGTAGCGGTCGCTGCTCGGGCCCTAATAATAATTTCTACATAAACAATAGGGACCTCGCCGCGGTCGCTGCTCGGGCCCCAATAATAATTTCTACACAAAGTCCATTGTGGTGACCCGCCCCCTTTTAATAAATTCAAAATGGCCGACTTCCTGTAAAACCTAGCTCATTGCTCCAAGAGACTTTTTTGTAGGTCTTGGTCTTATACATACAGTGAACCCTCGCTACTTCGCGGTTCACCTTTCGCGGGTTCAGTGCTTCGCGGGTATAAAAAATATTCGGGGGCATTGTAGTTTCGCCGAGCGGCACGACGGGGCGCTGGAGCGGTTAGACGGCCGGCGTGCGCCGAAGAAGAGCGTGGGCGAAGAGGAGAGTGGACGAAGAAGAGCACGTTCCCCCGGACACGATCGGTGGCGACGTTTCGCGCGGTTCGGACCGTACCAGAGCTCCGGCCGGCGTGCGTGGCAGTTAAGCCGTAGAGGAGCACCTTCCCCGGGCACGGGCGGTGCCAAGCGGCCCCTAAGTTTAACCGAATGGAAGCTCCGGAGGAGGAGGGCATGCTCGCGTCACAGTAAGCCGAAGAGGAGCACCTTCCCCGGGCACGGGCGGTTCCAAGCGGCCCCTAAGTTTAACCGAATGGAAGCTCCCGGAGGAGGAGGGCATGCTCGCGACACAGTAAGCCGAAGAGGAGCACCTTCCCCGGGCACGGGCGGTGCCAAGCGGCCCCTAAGTTTAACCGAATGGAAGCTCCGGGGGAGGAGGGTGGGCGTGTGTCACAGTTAAGCCGAATTGGAGCACCTCTTCCGCCCGGGCACGAGCGGAGCGCGAAGCTGTCAGTTATGAATGAATAAATGAATAAATAAATAAATAAATAAAGAATGGCACCTTTCATTTCACAGGGCACACCAGACGGCGTACCAGCAGGTAAAAGTCTGAGTAATTAAATAAATACAAAAAGAATGGCTGGGGAATAAAAAAATAATATGTTTTAATAATAATTTGTTTTTTTTGTTATAACATGAATTTCACTCTCTCTCTCCCCGTATATATATATATATATATATATATATATATATATATATATATATATATATATATATATATATTGCATTTTTTTTTAAAGCATTTTTGAAGGTGCGCCGCTACTTCGCGGATTTTCAGTTTTCGCGGGTGGTCTCGGTCCCCATTAACCGCGATAACCGAGGGTTCACTGTACTCCATAAAATTTACAAAAAGCGAGGTGAAATACTCAACCAGGGCTGCTCTGCATGTTGTGTTGGGCCACCTGGAACAACAGCGGAGCTATGCAAGGATGCTCTTTGTGGACTACAGCTCGGCATTCAACACGATCATCCCAGACATCCTCGTCGCCAAACTGGACACTCTCGGCCTCCCTGCCCTCACACGCATCTGGATTAAGGACTTTCTGACCAACAGACCCCAGACTGTGTTGCTCGGCCCCTACACGTCCTCCACCCTCATGCTGAGCACCGGTTCCCCCCAAGGATGCGTGCTGAGCCCTCTCCTGTACGCCCTCTACACCTACGACTGCAGCCCGGCCCACGGCAACAACACCATCGTCAAGTTTGCTGACGACACGACAGTGGTCGGTCTGATCTCGGAAGGTGACGAGACAGCCTACAGAGAGGAGGTAGGGAGACTGACAACTTGGTGCAAGGACAACAGACTGCACCTTAACTCTGCTAAAACAAAGGAGATTGTCGTCGACTTCAGGAGGAACAAGACGCTGCCGCCCCCCCCCCTGCATCGAAGGCGTGTGTGTGGAGAGGGTCCACACGTTCAAGTTCCTGGGAGTACAGATCTCCGATGACCTTTCTTGGAGTCACAACACCACAGCAGTGGTAAAGAAGGTCCGCCAACGTCTGCACTTCCTGAGAGTCCTCAGGAAATTCAACCTGGACAGGAAGCTGCTGCTGGCCTTCTACCACTCGTCCATCGAGAGCCTGCTGACGTACTGTGTCTCCACCTGGTACAGCGGCTGCACTGAGGCGGACAGAGTGAGGCTCCAGAGGACAGTCAAAACAGCGCAAAGGATTATTGGCTGCCCTCTCCCCTCGCTGTCGGACATCTACACCGCCCGGTGCCTCAGAAGGGCTCTCAACATCGTCAAAGACAATACCCACCCAAACTCACACCTGTTCGACCTGTTGCCCTCTGGCAGGCGCTACAGATGCATCAAATCAAGGACCAATAGACTGAGAAACAGTTTCTTTCCGAGAGCCATCTCCATACTGAACTCTCACACACACACGAGACCACCCTAACCTTGCAAAACAGCATTGTGATGTGTTTCTATATGCCCTATTCAGTACTGAATTCCATTGCACTGTCTTATTTATTTATCTAATTTATATATTGTCTGTATTATTGTTGTATTGCACTGGAGAGGGGAGCCCTCTAATCTCGTTGCACACTTGAGTACAATGACAATAAAGGGATTTCTATTTCTATTCTATTCTTTTTTTAACTTTTCTCGAGGGCCATGGCGAGCCATTTAAAAAAAGCTGCACAACTAACGTATAAAATATTGATAAATTTGCTCTGCCTGATGTGTGTGTAAAGTTTCACGAGTTGTCGTTCATATTTAGAACCTCATAATCAGCGTTGTTTTATTGCCGAACAGTGCAATGCCACTCCCACAACTTTTCACGAAAAAGGATGAATTTCGTATTGTGACATCCTCATGGCCGAAACAGTCATCCGAGCATATATGAGGGCGACCTTGTTGAGTTGCACGGAGAAAAACATCCAAGAAAATAACTTGTATTAGCTTTTACCAGTTGGTGGCGCTACTACTACGATGAAAAATAAGTTGGTAGATGTCTTCAGGGCTGAGGTATCCTCAAATGTGTACAACTTCGAGAAGATAGGATCATCTGAGTCATGTTGCCGGAGCTTTTGTTGCCACAAAGTACAATCGGATTTTTCAGCACCGTAATAGCCACGCCTTTTGCCAAAACGTCACAAAATTCGGCAGAGAGTAAGATCATTGTCTTGAGTCTTTTCTGACTAATTTTCAGTCGGATTCGTCAAAAGGGCACCGTGCATAATGTGAAAATTTAAATAAAAACAAATTTTTGATTCCACTTGGCGGCGCTGTGTGTATAACAAAATAATAACATTAAGATGTCTTCAGGTCGGGACGTTTTATTTACAGGTGAAGGTTTGGATTTTTAGGAGCATGTGCAGGGGCGTTATTAAGCATTCATTTATTTGTATTAGGTTCATTTTGTCTTCTTATTATTGATATTTGACTGATTCATTAAAAGCAGACAATTATGTTTTAGGTTAATTTTTTACCTGACATGTTTCGGCGAGTCTTTCGCCTTCTTCAGAGTGTCGCATGATGGTGTCTTGAGACCCGTCTTTATCAGCTGATGTTCCATGAGGGTGTGACTTACCTGTCAAAAAAATGAAAAATCAGAGCAGTAAAAGAACAAGCACAACATGAACATTACAAATCAGCAATCACTGACCACTGCAAAAGGGAAAACCACATCATGGACCGGGAGAAGGGCAGGGTCATCCGCACCGAAGAGAACAAACAACAGCGCTGGATCAGAGAGGCCATTGAGATCTGCAAGCGAGGCATAAAAACCATGAACAGAGACAAGGGAGCCTTCATCCTCTCTACCACCTGGAGCAGCATCTTGGCGGAGTGAACGGACAGCGGGGGGCGTGACTTGCCTTCATTCTTGTGAATGGTAAGTCACGCCCTCATGGAACATCAGCTGATAAAGACGGGCCACAAGACACCATCATGTGACACTCTGAAGAAGGCGAAAGACTTTCGTATTGTGACATCCTCAAGGCTTAAACACTCATCCGAGCAAATTTAAGGTAGATTTTGTTAACCTGCCCGGAGAAAAACATCAACGAAAATAATTTGTATTTGTTTTAACCAGTTGGTGGCGCTACCACTGCGATCAAAAATAAGTTGGCAGCCGTCTTCAGGGCCTGAATATCCTCAAATGTGAAAAATTTCAAGAAGATGGATCATCTGAATCATTTTGCAGGAACTTTTGTTGCCACGGAGAATAATCAGACTCTGCGGCACCGTAATAGCCACGCCCTTCGAAGGAAAGTCACAAAAATAGGGATAGAGTAAGATCAATGTCTTGAGTCTTTTCTAGCCAATTTTCAATCGGATTCGTTAAAAGGGCACCGTGCAGGACGTCAAAATGTAAAAAATGATATTGATTGGCGCAAGGTGTATAACAGAATATAAACATATAGATGTCTTCAGGTACCGACTCTTTATGTACATGTGAAGTTTTGGATTTTTAGCAGCATGTGCAAGAGAGTTATTAAGCATTTTGTCCATTGCGGCGAAGGAAATCTTAAGTGAAAACTTCGAAGCCCCGCCCCCGTCATATAGTATTTTGGAAACAAAAAATTTTAGCCCCAGTGTTTGTCCCAGGTCTTAAGATGCTACAGACAGAATTTTAAGGCAATCAGATGAAGCCTTTAGGATCAGGGTGCAAAAGAATGACCCCTGTAAACATGCAAAAAAGGGCAAAAGTCGGACTTTCAAAAATTCATAACTCACTTCCTGTTCATATTAGACGTTTAAAATATCAAATTTCTCGCCATGCCCGATGAGACTGCCAAGTTTGGTGAGTTTTTGTGCATGTTTCGGGGGTCAAAAATGCAATCGAACAATCGGAAAAATAATAATAATAATAATTTCTACAAAAACAACAGGGACTTCGCAGTGGTCGCTGCTCAGGCCCTAATAATAATAATAATAATAATAATAAAAGTAATAATATTTTCTACAAAAACAATAGGGACCTCGCAGCCGTCGCAGCTCGGGCCCTAATAACAATTTCTAGAAAAACAATAGGGACCTCGCAGCGGTCACTGCTCGGGCCCTAATAATAATAATAATAATAATTTCCACAAAAACAATGGGGACCTCGTAGCGGTCGCTGCTCGGGCCCTAATAATAATTTCTACAAAAACAATAGGGACATCGCCGCGGTCGCTGCTCGGGCCCCAATAATAATTTCTACACAAAGTCCATTGTGGTGACCCGCCCCCTTTTAAGTAAATTCAAAATGGCCGACTTCCTGTAAAACCTAGCTCATTGCTCCAAGAGACTTTTTTGTAGGTCTTGGTCTTATACATACAGTGAACCCTCGCTACTTGGCGGTTCACCTTTCGCGGGTTCAGTGCTTCGCAGGTCTAAAAAATATTCGGGGGCATTATAGTTTCGCCGAGCGGCACGACGGGGCGCTGGAGCGGTTAGACGGCCGGTGTGCGCCGAAGAAGAGCGTGGGCGAAGAGGAGAGTGGACGAAGAAGAGCACGTTCCCCCGGACACGATCGGTGGCGACGTTTCGCGCGGTTCGGACAGTACCAGAGCTCCGGCCGGCGTGCGTGGCAGTTAAGCCGTAGAGGAGAACCTTCCCAGGGCACGGGCGGTGCCAAGCGGCCCCTAAGTTTAACCGAATGGAAGCTCCGGAGGAGGAGGGCATGCTCGCGTCACAGTAAGCCGAAGAGGAGCACCTTCCCCGGGCACGGGCGGTTCCAAGCGGCCCCTAAGTTTAACCGAATGGAAGCTCCGGAGGAGGAGGGCATGCTCGCGTCACAGTAAGCCGAAGAGGAGCACCTTCCCCGGGCACGGGCGGTGCCAAGCGGCCCCTAAGTTTAACCGAATGGAAGCTCCGGGGGAGGAGGGCGGGTGTGTGTCACAGTTAAGCCGAATTGGAGCACCTCTTCCGCCCGGGCACGAGCGGAGCGCGAAGCTGTCAGTTATGAATGTATAGAAGAATAAATAAATAAAGAATGCCACCTTTCATTTCACAGGGCACACCGGACGGCGTACCAGCAGGTAAAAGTCGGAGTAATTAAATAAATACAAAAAGAATGGCTGGGGAATAAAAAAATAATACGTTTTAATAATAATTTGGTTTTTTTATTATAACATGAATTTCACTCTCTCTCTCTCTCTCTCTCTCTCTCTCCCCCCGTATATATATATATATATATATATATATATATATATATATATATATATATATATATATTTATTATATATATTGTATTTTCTTTTAAGCATTTTTGAAGGTGCGCCGCTACTCCGCGGATTTTCAGTTTCCGCGGGTGGTCTCGGTCCCCATTAACCGCGATAACCGAGGGTTCACTGTACTCCATAAAATTTACAAAAAGCGAGGTGAAACACTCAACCAGGGCTGCTTTTTTGAACATTTCTCGAGGGCCATGGCGAGCCATTTCAAAAAAGCTGCACAACTAACGTATAAAATATTGATAAATTTGCTCTGCCTGATGTGTGTGTCAAGTTTCACGAGTTGTCGTTCATATTTAGAACCTCATAATCAGCGTTGTTTTATTGCCAAACAGTGCAATGCCACTCCCACAACTTTTCACGAAAAAGGATGAATTTCGTATTGTGACATCCTCATGGCCGAAACAGTCATCCGAGCATATATGAGGGCGACCTTGTTGAGTTGCACGGAGAAAAACATCCAAGAAAATAACTTGTATTAGCTTTTACCAGTTGGTGGCGCTACTACTACGATGAAAAATAAGTTGGTAGATGTCTTCAGGGCTGAAGTATCCTCAAATGTGTACAACTTCGAGAAGATAGGATCATCTGAGTCATGTTGCCGGAGCTTTTGTTGCCACAAAGTACAATCGGACTTTTCAGCACCGTAATAGCCACGCCTTTTGCCAAAACGTCACAAAACTCGGCAGAGAGTAAGATCATTGTCTTGAGTCTTTTCTGACTAATTTTCAGTCGGATTCGTCAAAAGGGCACGTTGCAGTACGTGAAAATTAAAATAAAAACAAATTTTTGATTCCACTTGGCGGCGCTGTGTGTATAACAAAATAATAACATTAAGATGTCTTCAGGTCGGGACATTTTATTTACAGGTGAAGGTTTGGATTTTTAGGAGCATGTGCAGGGGAGTTATTAAGCATTCATTTATTTGTATTAGGTTCATTTTGTCTTCTTATTATTGATATTTGACAGATTCATTAAAAGCAGACAATTATGTTTTCGGTAAATTTTTTACCTGACATGTTTCGGCGAGTCTTTCGCCTTCTTCAGAGTGTCGCATGATGGTGTCTTGAGACCCGTCTTTATCAGCTGATGTTCCATGAGGGTGTGACTTACCTGTCAAAAAAATGAAAAATCAGAGCAGTAAAAGAACAAGCACAACATGAACATTACAAATCAGCAATCACTGACCACTGCAAAAGGGAAAACCACATCATGGACCGGGAGAAGGGCAGGGTCATCCGCACAGAAGAGAACAAACAACAGCGCTGGATCAGAGAGGCCATTGAGATCTGCAAGCGAGGCATAAAAACCATGAACAGAGACAAGGTTGCCTTCATCCTCTCTACCACCTGGACCAGCATCTTGGCGGAGTTAACGGACAGCGGGGGGCGTGACTTGCCTTCATTCTTGTGACAGGTAAGTCACGCCCTCATGGAACATCAGCTGATAAAGACGGGCCACAAGACACCATCATGTGACACTCTGAAGAAGGCGAAAGACTTTCGTATTGTGACATCCTCAAGGCCTAAACACTCATCCGAGCAAATATAAGGTAGATTTTGTGAACCTGCCCGGAGAAAAACATCAACGAAAATAATTTGTATTTGTTTTAACCAGTTGGTGGCGCTACCACTGCGATCAAAAATAAGTTGGCAGCCGTCTTCAGGGCCTGAATATCCTCAAATGTGAAAAATTTCGAGAAGATGGATCATCTGAATCATTTTGCAGGAACTTTTGTTGCCACGGAGAATAATCAGACTCTGCGGCACCGCAATAGCCACGCCCTTCGAAGGAAAGTCACAAAAATAGGGATAGCGTAAGATCAATGTCTTGAGTCTTTTCTAGCCAATTTTCAATCGGATTCGTTAAAAGGGCACCGTGCAGTACGTCAAAATGTAAAAAATGATATTGATTGGCGCAAGGTGTATAACAGAATATAAACATATAGATGTCTTCAGGTACCGACACTTTATGTACATGTGAAGTTTTGGATTTTTAGCAGCATGTGCATGAGAGTTATTAAGCATTTTGTCCATTGCGGCGAAGGAAATCTTAAGTGAAAACTTTGAAGCCCCGCCCCCGTCATATAGTATTTCGGAAACAAAAGATTTTAGCCCCAGTGTTTGTCCCAGGTCTTAAGATGCTACAGACAGAATTTTAAGGCAATCAGATGAAGCCTTTAGGATCAGGGTGCAAAAGAATGACCCCTGTAAACATGCAAAAAAGGGCAAAAGTCGGACTTTCAAAAATTCATAACTCACTTCCTGTTCATATTAGACGTTAAAATATCAAATTTTTCACCATGCCCGATGAGACTGCCAAGTTTGGTGAGTTTTTGTGCATGTTTCGGGGGTCAAAAATGCGATCGAACAATCGGAAAAATAATAATAATAATAATTTCAACAAAAACAATAGCGACTTCGCAGCGGTCGCTGCTCAGGCCCTAATAATAATAATAATAATAATAATAAAATTAATAATATTTTCTACAAAAACAATAGGGACCTCGCAGCCGTCGCAGCTCGGGCCCTAATAACAATTTCTAGAAAAACGATAGGGACCTCGCAGCGGTCACTGCTCGGGCCCTAATAATAATAATAATAATAATAATTTCCACAAAAACAATGGGGACCTCGTAGCGGTCGCTGCTCGGGCCCTAATAATAATTTCTACATAAACAATAGGGACCTCGCCGCGGTCGCTGCTCGGGCCCCAATAATAATTTCTACACAAAGTCCATTGTGGTGACCCGCCCCCTTTTAAGTAAATTCAAAATGGCCGACTTCCTGTAAAACCTAGCTTATTGCTCCAAGAGACTTTTTTGTAGGTCTTGGTCTTATACATACAGTGAACCCTCGCTACTTCGCGGTTCACCTTTCGCGGGTTCAGTGCTTCGCGGGTATAAAAAATATTCGGGGGCATTGTAGTTTCGCCGAGCGGCACGACGGGCGCTGGAGCGGTTAGACGGCCGGCGTGCGCCGAAGAAGAGCGTGGGCGAAGAGGAGAGTGGACGAAGAAGAGCACGTTCCCCCGGACACGATCGGTGGCGACGTTTCGCGCGGTTCGGACCGTACCAGGGCTCCGGCCGGCGTGCGTGGCAGTTAAGCCGTAGAGGAGCACCATCCCCGGGCACGGGCGGTGCCAAGCGGCCCCTAAGTTTAACCGAATGGAAGCTCTGGAGGAGGAGGGCATGCTCGCGTCACAGTAAGCCGAAGAGGAGCACCTTCCCCGGGCACGGGCGGTTCCAAGCGGCCCCTAAGTTTAACCAAATGGAAGCTCCGGAGGAGGAGGGCATGCTCGCGTCACAGTAAGCCGAAGAGGAGCACCTTCGCCGGGCACGGGCGGTTCCAAGCGGCCCCTAAGTTTAACCGAATGGAAGCTCCGGAGGAGGCGGGCATGCTCGCGTCACAGTAAGCCGAAGAGGAGCACCTTCCCCGGGCACGGGCGGTGCCAAGCGGCCCCTAAGTTTAACCGAATGGAAGCTCCGGGGGAGGAGGGCGGGCGTGTGTCACAGTTAAGCCGAATTGGAACACCTCTTCCGCCCGGGCACGAACGGAGCGCGAAGCTGTCAGTTATGAATGAATAAATGAATAAATAAATAAATAAATAAAGAATGCCACCTTTCATTTCACAGGGAACACCGGACGGCGTACCAGCAGGTAAAAGTCGGAGTAATTAAATAAATACAAAAAGAATGGCTGGGGAATAAAAAAATAATACGTTTTAATAATAATTTGTTTTTTTTGTTATAACATGAATTTCACTCCCTCTCTCTCTCTCTCTCCCCGTATATATATATATACATATATATATATATATATATATATACATATATATATACATATATATATATATATATATATATATATACATATATATATATATATATATATATACATATATATATACATATATATATATATACATATATATATATATATATATATATATATATATATATATATATATATATATATATATATATATATATATATATATTTATTATATATATTGTATTTTCTTTTAAGCATTTTTGAAGGTGCGCCGCTACTTCGCGGATTTTCAGTTTCCGCGGGTGGTCTCGGTCCCCATTAACCGCGATAACTGAGGGTTCACTGTACTCCATAAAATTTACAAAAAGCGAGGTGAAACACTCAACCAGGGCTGCTTTTTTGAACATTTCTCGAGGGCCATGGCGAGCCATTTCAAAAAAGCTGCACAACTAACGTATAAAATATTGATAAATTTGCTCTGCCTGATGTGTGTCTCAAGTTTCACGAGTTGTCGTTCATATTTAGAACCTCATAATCAGCGTTGTTTTATTGCCAAAAAGTGCAATGCCACTCCCACAACTTTTCACGAAAAAGGATGAATTTCGTATTGTGACATCCTCATGGCCGAAACAGTCCTCCGAGCATATATGAGGGCGACCTTGTTGAGTTGCACGGAGAAAAACATCCAAGAAAATAACTTGTATTAGCTTTTACCAGTTGGTGGCGCTACTACTACGATGAAAAATAAGTTGGTAGATGTCTTCAGGGCTGAAGTATCCTCAAATGTGTACAACTTCGAGAAGATAGGATCATCTGAGTCATGTTGCCGGAGCTTTTGTTGCCACAAAGTACAATCGGACTTTTCAGCACCGTAATTGCCACGCCTTTTGCCAAAACGTCACAAAACTCGGCAGAGAGTAAGATCATTGTCTTGAGTCTTTTCTGACTAATTTTCAGTCGGATTCGTCAAAAGGGCACCGTGCAGTACGTGAAAATTAAAATAAAAACAAATTTTTGATTCCACTCTGGCGGCGCTGTGTGTATAACAAAATAATAACATTAAGATGTCTTCAGGTCGGGACATTTTATTTACAGGTGAATGTTTGGATTTTTAGGAGCATGTGCAGGGGAGTTATTAAGCATTCATTTATTTGTATTAGGTTCATTTTGTCTTCTTATTATTGATATTTGACAGATTCACTAAAAGCAGACAATTATGTTTTCGGTAAAATTTTTTACCTGACATGTTTCGGCGAGTCTTTCGCCTTCTTCAGAGTGTCGCATGATGGTGTCTTGAGACCCGTCTTTATCAGCTGATGTTCCATGAGGGTGTGACTTACCTGTCAAAAAAATGAAAAATCAGAGCAGTAAAAGAACAAGCACAACATGAACATTACAAATCAGCAATCACTGACCACTGCAAAAGGGAAAACCACATCATGGACCGGGAGAAGGGCAGGGTCATCGGCACCGAAGAGAACAAACAACAGCGCTGGATCAGAGAGGCCATTGAGATCTGCAAGCGAGGCATAAAAACCATGAACAGAGACAAGGGAGCCTTCATCCTCTCTACCACCTGGAGCAGCATCTTGGCGGAGTTAACGGACAGCGGGGGGCGTGACTTGCCTTCATTCTTGTGACAGGTAAGTCACGCCCTCATGGAACATCAGCTGATAAAGACGGGCCACAAGACACCATCATGTGACACTCTGAAGAAGGCGAAAGACTTTCGTATTGTGACATCCTCAAGGCCTAAACACTCATCCGAGCAAATATAAGGTAGATTTTGTTAACCTGCCCGGAGAAAAACATCAACGAAAATAATTTGTATTTGTTTTAACCAGTTGGTGGCGCTACCACTGCGATCAAAAATAAGTTGGCAGCCGTCTTCAGGGCCTGAATATCCTCAAATGTGAAAAATTTCGAGAAGATGGATCATCTGAATCATTTTGCAGGAACTTTTGTTGCCACGGAGAATAATCAGACTCTGCGGCACCGTAATAGCCACGCCCTTCGAAGGAAAGTCACAAAAATAGGGATAGAGTAAGATCAATGTCTTGAGTCTTTTCTAGCCAATTTTCAATCGGATTCGTTAAAAGGGCACCGTGCAGTACGTCAAAATGTAAAAAATGATATTGATTGGCGCAAGGTGTATAACTGAATATAAACATATAGATGTCTTCAGGTACCGACTCTTTATGTACATGTGAAGTTTTGGATTTTTAGCAGCATGTGCAAGAGAGTTATTAAGCATTTTGTCCATTGCGGCGAAGGAAATCTTAAGTGAAAACTTCGAAGCCCCGCCCCCGTCATATAGTATTTCGGAAACAAAAAATTTTAGTCCCAGTGTTTGTCCCAGGTCTTAAGATGCTACAGACAGAATTTTAAGGCAATCAGATGAAGCCTTTAGGATCAGGGTGCAAAAGAATGACCCCTGTAAACATGCAAAAAAGGGCAAAAGTCGGACTTTCAAAAATTCATAACTCACTTCCTGTTCATATTAGACGTTAAAATATAAAATTTTTCGCCATGCCCGATGAGACTGCCAAGTTTGGTGAATTTTTGTGCATGTTTCGGGGGACAAAAATGCAATCGAACAATCGGAAAAATAATAATAATAATAATTTCTACAAAAACAATAGGGACTTCGCAGCGGTCGCTGCTCAGGCCCTAATAATAATAATAATAATAATAATAAAAGTAATAATATTTTCTACAAAAACAGTAGGGACCTCGCAGCCGTCGCAGCTTGGGCCCTAATAACAATTTCTAGAAAAACAATAGGGACCTCGCAGCGGTCACTGCTCGGGCCCTAATAATAATAATAATAAAAATAATAATAATTTCCACAAAAACAATGGGGACCTCGTAGCGGTCGCTGCTCGGGCCCTAATAATAATTTCTACATAAACAATAGGGACCTCGCCGCGGTCGCTGCTCGGGCCCCAATAATAATTTCTACACAAAGTCCATTGTGGTGACCCGCCCCTTTTAAGTAAATTCAAAATGGCCGACTTCCTGTAAAACCTAGCTCATTGCTCCAAGAGACTTTTTTGTAGGTCTTGGTCTTATACATACGGTGAACCCTCGCTACTTCGCGGTTCACCTTTCGCGGGTTCAGTGCTTCGCGGGTATAAAAAATATTCGGGGGCATTGTAGTTTCGCCGAGCGGCACGACGGGCGCTGGAGCGGTTAGACGGCCGGCGTGCGCCGAAGAAGAGCGTGGGCGAAGAGGAGAGTGGACGAAGAAGAGCACGTTCCCCCGGACACGATCGGTGGCGACGTTTCGCGCGGTTCGGACCGTACCAGAGCTCCGGCCGGCGTGCGTGGCAGTTAAGCCGTAGAGGAGCACCTTCCCCGGGCACGGGCGGTGCCAAGCGGCCCCTAAGTTTAACCGAATGGAAGCTCCGGAGGAGGAGGGCATGCTCGCGTCACAGTAAGCCAAAGAGGAGCACCTTCCCCGGGCACGGGCGGTTCCAAGCGGCCCCTAAGTTTAACCGAATGGAAGCTCCGGAGGAGGCGGGCATGCTCGCGTCACAGTAAGCCGAAGAGGAGCACCTTCCCCGGGCACGGGCGGTGCCAAGCGGCCCCTAAGTTTAACCGAATGGAAGCTCCGGGGCAGGAGGGCGGGCGTGTGTCACAGTAAAGCCGAATTGGAACACCTCTTCCGCCCGGGCACGAACGGAGCGCGAAGCTGTCAGTTATGAATGAATAAATGAATAAATAAATAAATAAATAAAGAATGCCACCTTTCATTTCACAGGGCACACCGGACGGCGTACCAGCAGGTAAAAGTCAGAGTAATTAAATAAATACAAAAAGAATGGCTGGGGAATAAAAAAATAATACGTTTTAATAATAATTTGTTTTTTTTGTTATAACATGAATTTCAGTCTCTCTCTCTCTCTCTCTCCCCGTATATATATATATATATATATATAAATATAAATATTTATATATTTATTATATATATTGTATATTTTTTTAAGCATTTTTGAAGGTGCGCCGCTACTTCGCGGATTTTCAGTTTTCGCGGGTGGTCTCGGTCCCCATTAACCGCGATAACCGAGGGTTCACTGTACTCCATAAAATTTACAAAAAGCGAGGTGAAACACTCAACCAGGGCTGCTTTTTTGAACATTTCTCGAGGGCCATGGCGAGCCATTTCAAAAAAGCTGCACAACTAACGTATAAAATATTGATAAATTTGCTCTGCCTGATGTGTGTGTAAAGTTTCACGAGTTGTCGTTCATATTTAGAACCTCATAAACAGCGTTGTTTTATTGCCGAACAGTGCAATGCCACTCCCACAACTTTTCACGAAAAAGGATGAATTTCGTATTGTGACATCCTCATGGCCGAAACAGTCATCCGAGCATATATGAGGGCGACCTTGTTGAGTTGCACGGAGAAAAACATCCAAGAAAATAACTTGTATTAGCTTTTACCAGTTGGTGGCGCTACTACTACGATGAAAAATAAGTTGGTAGATGTCTTCAGGGCTGAAGTATCCTCAAATGTGTACAACTTCGAGAAGATAGGATCATCTGAGTCATGTTGCCGGAGCTTTTGTTGCCACAAAGTACAATCGGACTTTTCAGCACCGTAATAGCCACGCCTTTTGCCAAAACGTCACAAAATTCGGCAGAGAGTAAGATCATTGTCTTGAGTCTTTTCTGAATAATTTTCAGTCGGATTCGTCAAAAGGGCACTGTGCAGTACGTGAAAATTAAAATAAAAACACATTTTTTATTCCACTTGGCGGCGCTGTGTGTATAACAAAATAATAACATTAAGATGTCTTCAGGTCGGGACGTTTTATTTACAGGTGAAGGTTTGGATTTTTAGGAGCATGTGCAGGGGAGTTATTAAGCATTCATTTATTTGTATTAGGTACATTTTGTCTTCTTATTATTGATATTTGACTGATTCATTAAAAGCAGACAATTATGTTTTAGGTTAATTTTTTACCTGACATGTTTCGGCGAGTCTTTCGCCTTCTTCAGAGTGTCGCATGATGGTGTCTTGAGACCCGTCTTTATCAGCTGATGTTCCATGAGGGTGTGACTTACCTGTCAAAAAAATGAAAAATCAGAGCAGTAAAAGAACAAGCACAACATGAACATTAAAAATCAGCAATCACTGACCACTGCAAAAGGGAAAACCACATCATGGACCGGGAGAAGGGCAGGGTCATCCGCACCGAAGAGAACAAACAACAGCGCTGGATCAGAGAGGCCATTGAGATCTGCAAGCGAGGCATAAAAACCATGAACAGAGACAAGGGAGCCTTCATCCTCTCTACCACCTGGAGCAACATCTTGGCGGAGTGAACGGACAGCGGGGGGCGTGACTTGCCTTCATTCTTGTGAATGGTAAGTCACGCCCTCATGGAACATCAGCTGATAAAGACGGGCCACAAGACACCATCATGTGACACTCTGAAGAAGGCGAAAGACTTTCGTATTGTGACATCCTCAAGGCTTAAACACTCATCCGAGCAAATATAAGGTAGATTTTGTTAACCTGCCCGGAGAAAAACATCAACGAAAATAATTTGTATTTGTTTTAACCAGTTGGTGGCGCTACCACTGCGATCAAAAATAAGTTGGCAGCCGTCTTCAGGGCCTGAATATCCTCAAATGTGAAAAATTTCAAGAAGATAGATCATCTGAATCATTTTGCAGGAACTTTTGTTGCCACGGAGAATAATCAGACTCTGCGGCACCGTAATAGCCACGCCCTTCGAAGGAAAGTCACAAAAATAGGGATAGAGTAAGATCAATGTCTTGAGTCTTTTCTAGCCAATTTTCAATCGGATTCGTTAAAAGGGCACCGTGCAGTACGTCAAAATGTAAAAAATGATATTGATTGGCGCAAGGTGTATAACTGAATATAAACATATAGATGTTTTCAGGTACCGACTCTTTATGTACATGTGAAGTTTTGGATTTTTAGCAGCATGTGCAAGAGAGTTATTAAGTATTTTGTCCATTGCGGCGAAGGAAATCTTAAGTGAAAACTTCGAAGCCCCGCCCCCGTCATATAGTATTTCGGAAACAAAAAATTTTAGCCCCAGTGTTTGTCCCAGGTCTTAAGATGCTACAGACAGAATTTTAAGGCAATCAGATGAAGCCTTTAGGATCAGGGTGCAAAAGAATGACCCCTGTAAACATGCAAAAAAGGGCAAAAGTCGGACTTTCAAAAATTCATAACTCACTTCCTATTCATATTAGACATTAAAATATCAAATTTTTCGCCATGCCCGATGAGACTGCCAAGTTTGGTGAATTTTTGTGCATGTTTCGGGGGTCAAAAATGCAATCGAACAATCGGAAAAATAATAATAATAATAATTTCTACAAAAACAATAGGGACTTCGCAGCGGTCGCTGCTCAGGCCCTAATAATAATAATAATAATAAGAGAAGATAAGATAAGATGTCCTTTATTAGTCCCACAATGGGGAAATTTGAAAGTAATAATATTTTCTACAAAAACAATAGGGACCTCGCAGCCGTCGCAGCTCGGGCCCTAATAACAATTTCTAGAAAAACAATAGGGACCTCGCAGCGGTCACTGCTCGGGCCCTAATAATAATAATAATAATAATTTCCACAAAAACAATGGGGACCTCGTAGCGGTCGCTGCTCGGGCCCTAATAATAATTTCTACATAAACAATAGGGACCTCGCCGCGGTCGCTGCTCGGGCCCCAATAATAATTTCTACACAAAGTCCATTGTGGTGACCCGCCCCCTTTTAATAAATTCAAAATGGCCGACTTCCTGTAAAACCTAGCTCATTGCTCCAAGAGACTTTTTTGTAGGTCTTGGTCTTATACATACAGTGAACCCTCGCTACTTCGCGGTTCACCTTTCGCGGGTTCAGTGCTTCGCGGGTATAAAAAATATTCGGGGGCATTGTAGTTTCGCCGAGCGGCACGACGGGGCGCTGGAGCGGTTAGACGGCCGGCGTGCGCCGAAGAAGAGCGTGGGCGAAGAGGAGAGTGGACGAAGAAGAGCACGTTCCCCCGGACACGATCGGTGGCGACGTTTCGCGCGGTTCGGACCGTACCAGAGCTCCGGCCGGCGTGCGTGGCAGTTAAGCCGTAGAGGAGCACCTTCCCCGGGCACGGGCGGTGCCAAGCGGCCCCTAAGTTTAACCGAATGGAAGCTCCGGAGGAGGAGGGCATGCTCGCGTCACAGTAAGCCGAAGAGGAGCACCTTCCCCGGGCACGGGCGGTTCCAAGCGGCCCCTAAGTTTAACCGAATGGAAGCTCCCGGAGGAGGAGGGCATGCTCGCGACACAGTAAGCCGAAGAGGAGCACCTTCCCCGGGCACGGGCGGTGCCAAGCGGCCCCTAAGTTTAACCGAATGGAAGCTCCGGGGGAGGAGGGTGGGCGTGTGTCACAGTTAAGCCGAATTGGAGCACCTCTTCCGCCCGGGCACGAGCGGAGCGCGAAGCTGTCAGTTATGAATGAATAAATGAATAAATAAATAAATAAATAAAGAATGGCACCTTTCATTTCACAGGGCACACCAGACGGCGTACCAGCAGGTAAAAGTCTGAGTAATTAAATAAATACAAAAAGAATGGCTGGGGAATAAAAAAATAATATGTTCTAATAATAATTTGTTTTTTTTGTTATAACATGAATTTCACTCTCTCTCTCCCCGTATATATATATATATATATATATATGTATATATATATATATATATATATATATATATATATATATATATTGTATTTTTTTTTAAAGCATTTTTGAAGGTGCGCCGCTACTTCGCGGATTTTCAGTTTTCGCGGGTGGTCTCGGTCCCCATTAACCGCGATAACCGAGGGTTCACTGTACTCCATAAAATTTACAAAAAGCGAGGTGAAATACTCAACCAGGGCTGCTCTGCATGTTGTGCTGGGCCACCTGGAACAACAGCGGAGCTATGCAAGGATGCTCTTTGTGGACTACAGCTCGGCATTCAACACGATCATCCCAGACATCCTCGTCGCCAAACTGGACACTCTCTGCCTCCCTGCCCTCACACGCATCTGGATTAAGGACTTTCTGACCAACAGACCCCAGACTGTGTTGCTCGGCCCCTACACGTCCTCCACCCTCATGCTGAGCACCGGTTCCCCCCAAGGATGCGTGCTGAGCCCTCTCCTGTACGCCCTCTACACCTACGACTGCAGCCCGGCCCACGGCAACAACACCATCGTCAAGTTTGCTGACGACACGACAGTGGTCGGTCTGATCTCGGAAGGTGACGAGACAGCCTACAGAGAGGAGGTAGGGAGACTGACAACTTGGTGCAAGGACAACAGACTGCACCTTAACTCTGCTAAAACAAAGGAGATTGTCGTCGACTTCAGGAGGAACAAGACGCTGCCGCCCCCCCCCTGCATCGAAGGCGTGTGTGTGGAGAGGGTCCACACGTTCAAGTTCCTGGGAGTACAGATCTCCGATGACCTTTCTTGGAGTCACAACACCACAGCAGTGGTAAAGAAGGTCCGCCAACGTCTGCACTTCCTGAGAGTCCTCAGGAAATTCAACCTGGACAGGAAGCTGCTGCTGGCCTTCTACCACTCGTCCATCGAGAGCCTGCTGACGTACTGTGTCTCCACCTGGTACAGCGGCTGCACTGAGGCGGACAGAGTGAGGCTCCAGAGGACAGTCAAAACAGCGCAAAGGATTATTGGCTGCCCTCTCCCCTCGCTGTCGGACATCTACACCGCCCGGTGCCTCAGAAGGGCTCTCAACATCGTCAAAGACAATACCCACCCAAACTCACACCTGTTCGACCTGTTGCCCTCTGGCAGGCGCTACAGATGCATCAAATCAAGGACCAATAGACTGAGAAACAGTTTCTTTCCGAGAGCCATCTCCATACTGAACTCTCACACACACACGAGACCACCCTAACCTTGCAAAACAGCATTGTGATGTGTTTCTATATGCCCTATTCAGTACTGAATTCCATTGCACTGTCTTATTTATTTATCTAATTTATATATTGTCTGTATTATTGTTGTATTGCACTGGAGAGGGGAGCCCTCTAATCTCGTTGCACACTTGAGTACAATGACAATAAAGGGATTTCTATTTCTATTCTATTCTTTTTTTAACTTTTCTCGAGGGCCATGGCGAGCCATTTAAAAAAAGCTGCACAACTAACGTATAAAATATTGATAAATTTGCTCTGCCTGATGTGTGTGTAAAGTTTCACGAGTTGTCGTTCATATTTAGAACCTCATAATCAGCGTTGTTTTATTGCCGAACAGTGCAATGCCACTCCCACAACTTTTCACGAAAAAGGATGAATTTCGTATTGTGACATCCTCATGGCCGAAACAGTCATCCGAGCATATATGAGGGCGACCTTGTTGAGTTGCACGGAGAAAAACATCCAAGAAAATAACTTGTATTAGCTTTTACCAGTTGGTGGCGCTACTACTACGATGAAAAATAAGTTGGTAGATGTCTTCAGGGCTGAGGTATCCTCAAATGTGTACAACTTCGAGAAGATAGGATCATCTGAGTCATGTTGCCGGAGCTTTTGTTGCCACAAAGTACAATCGGATTTTTCAGCACCGTAATAGCCACGCCTTTTGCCAAAACGTCACAAAATTCGGCAGAGAGTAAGATCATTGTCTTGAGTCTTTTCTGACTAATTTTCAGTCGGATTCGTCAAAAGGGCACCGTGCAGTACGTGAAAATTAAAATAAAAACAAATTTTTGATTCCACTTGGCGGCGCTGTGTGTATAACAAAATAATAACATTAAGATGTCTTCAGGTCGGGACGTTTTATTTACAGGTGAAGGTTTGGATTTTTAGGAGCATGTGCAGGGGCGTTATTAAGCATTCATTTATTTGTATTAGGTTCATTTTGTCTTCTTATTATTGATATTTGACTGATTCATTAAAAGCAGACAATTATGTTTTAGGTTAATTTTTTACCTGACATGTTTCGGCGAGTCTTTCGCCTTCTTCAGAGTGTCGCATGATGGTGTCTTGAGACCCGTCTTTATCAGCTGATGTTCCATGAGGGTGTGACTTACCTGTCAAAAAAATGAAAAATCAGAGCAGTAAAAGAACAAGCACAACATGAACATTACAAATCAGCAATCACTGACCACTGCAAAAGGGAAAACCACATCATGGACCGGGAGAAGGGCAGGGTCATCCGCACCGAAGAGAACAAACAACAGCGCTGGATCAGAGAGGCCATTGAGATCTGCAAGCGAGGCATAAAAACCATGAACAGAGACAAGGGAGCCTTCATCCTCTCTACCACCTGGAGCAGCATCTTGGCGGAGTGAACGGACAGCGGGGGGCGTGACTTGCCTTCATTCTTGTGACAGGTAAGTCACGCCCTCATGGAACATCAGCTGATAAAGACGGGCCACAAGACACCATCATGTGACACTCTGAAGAAGGCGAAAGACTTTCGTATTGTGACATCCTCAAGGCCTAAACACTCATCCGATCAAAAATAAGTTGGCAGCCGTCTTCAGGGCCTGAATATCCTCAAATGTGAAAAATTTCGAGAAGATGGATCATCTGAATCATTTTGCAGGAACTTTTGTTGCCACGGAGATTAATCAGACTCTGCGGCACCGTAATAGCCACGCCCTTCGAAGGAAAGTCACAAAAATAGGGATAGAGTAAGATCAATGTCTTGAGTCTTTTCTAGCCAATTTTCAATCGGATTCGTTAAAAGGGCACCGTGCAGTACGTCAAAATGTAAAAAATGATATTGATTGGCGCAAGGTGTATAACTGAATATAAACATATAGATGTCTTCAGGTACCGACTCTTTATGTACATGTGAAGTTTTGGATTTTTAGCAGCATGTGCAGGAGAGTTATTAAGCATTTTGTCCATTGTGGCGAAGGAAATCTTAAGTGAAAACTTCGAAGCCCCGCCCCCGTTCATATAGTATTTCGGAAACAAAAAATTTTAGCCCCAGTGTTTGTCCCAGGTCTTAAGATGCTACAGACAGAATTTTAAGGCAATCAGATGAAGCCTTTAGGATCAGGGTGCAAAAGAATGACCCCTGTAAACATGCAAAAAAGGGCAAAAGTCGGACTTTCAAAAATTCATAACTCACTTCCTGTTCATATTAGACGTTAAAATATCAAATTTTTCGCCATGCCCGATGAGACTGCCAAGTTTGGTGAATTTTTGTGCATGTTTCGGGGGTCAAAAATGCGATCGAACAATCGGAAAAATAATAATAATAATAATTTCTACAAAAACAATAGGGACTTCGCAGCGGTCGCTGCTCAGGCCCTAATAATAATAATAATAATAAAAGTAATAATATTTTCTACAAAAACAATAGGGACCTCGCAGCCGTCGCAGCTCGGGCCCTAATAACAATTTCTAGAAAAACAATAGGGACCTCGCAGCGGTCACTGCTCGGGCCCTAATAATAATAATAATAATAATTTCCACAAAAACAATGGGGACCTCGTAGCGGTCGCTGCTCGGGCCCTAATAATAATTTCTACAAAAACAATAGGGACCTCTCCGCGGTCGCTGCTCGGGCCCCAATAATAATTTCTACACAAAGTCCATTGTGGTGACCCGCCCCCTTTTAAGTAAATTCAAAATGGCCGACTTCCTGTAAAACCTAGCTCATTGCTCCAAGAGACTTTTTTGTAGGTCTTGGTCTTATACATACAGTGAACCCTCGCTACTTGGCGGTTCACCTTTCGCGGGTTCAGTGTTTCGCGGGTCTAAAAAATATTCGGGGGCATTGTAGTTTCGCCGAGCGGCACGACGGGGTGCTGGAGCGGTTAGACGGCCGGCGTGCGCCGAAGAAGAGCGTGGGCGAAGAGGAGAGTGGACGAAGAAGAGCACGTTCCCCCGGACACGATGGGTGGCGACGTTTCGCGCGGTTCGGACAGTACCAGAGCTCCGGCCGGCGTGCGTGGCAGTTAAGCCGTAGAGGAGCACCTTCCCCGGGCACGGGCGGTGCCAAGCGGCCCCTAAGTTTAACCAAATGGAAGCTCCGGAGGAGGAGGGCATGCTCGCGTCACAGTAAGCCGAAGAGGAGCACCTTCCCCGGGCACAGGCGGTTCCAAGCGGCCCCTAAGTTTAACCGAATGGAAGCTCCGGAGGAGGAGGGCATGCTCGCGTCACAGTAAGCCGAAGAGGAGCACCTTCCCCGGGCACGGGCGGTTCCAAGCGGCCCCTAAGTTTAACCGAATGGAAGCTCCGGAGGAGGAGGGCATGCTCGCGTCACAGTAAGCCGAAGAGGAGCACCTTCCCCGGGCACGGGCGGTGCCAAGCGGCCCCTAAGTTTAACCGAATGGAAGCTCCGGGGGAGGAGGGCGGGTGTGTGTCACAGTTAAGCCGAATTGGAGCACCTCTTCCGCCCGGGCACGAGCGGAGCGCGAAGCTGTCAGTTATGAATGTATAAAAGAATAAATAAATAAATAAATAAAGAATGCCACCTTTCATTTCACAGGGCACACCGGACGGCGTACCAGCAGGTAAAAGTCGGAGTAATTAAATAAATACAAAAAGAATGGCTGGGGAATAAAAAAATAATACGTTTTAATAATAATTTGTTTTTTTTGTTATAACATGAATTTCACTCTCTCTCTCCCCGTATATATATATATATATATATATATATATATATATATTTATTATATATATTGTATATTTTTTTAAGCATTTTTGAAGGTGCGCCGCTACTTCGCGGATTTTCAGTTTTCGCGGGTGGTCTCTGTCCCCATTAACCGCGATAACCGAGGATTCACTGTACTCCATAAAATTTACAAAAAGCGAGGTGAAACACTCAACCAGGGCTGCTTTTTTGAACATTTCTCGAGGGCCATGGCGAGCCATTTAAAAAAAGCTGCACAACTAACGTATAAAATATTGATAAATTTGCTCGGCCTGATGTGTGTGTAAAGTTTCACGAGTTGTCGTTCATATTTAGAACCTCATAATCAGCGTTGTTTTATTGCCGAACAGTGCAATGCCACTCCCACAACTTTACAAGAAAAAGGACGAATTTCGTATTGTGACATCCTCATGGCCGAAACAGTCATCCGAGCATATATGAGGGCGACCTTGTTGAGTTGCACGGAGAAAAACATCCAAGAAAATAACTTGTATTAGCTTTTACCAGTTGGTGGCGCTACTACTACGATGAAAAATAAGTTGGTAGATGTCTTCAGGGCTGAAGTATCCTCAAATGTGTACAACTTCGAGAAGATAGGATCATCTGAGTCATGTTGCCGGAGCTTTTGTTGCCACAAAGTACAATCGGACTTTTCAGCACCGTAATAGCCACGCCTTTTGCCAAAACGTCACAAAATTCGGCAGAGAGTAAGATCATTGTCTTGAGTCTTTTCTGAATAATTTTCAGTCGGATTCGTCAAAAGGGCACTGTGCAGTACGTGAAAATTAAAATAAAAACACATTTTTTATTCCACTTGGCGGCGCTGTGTGTATAACAAAATAATAACATTAAGATGTCTTCAGGTCGGGACGTTTTATTTACAGGTGAAGGTTTGGATTTTTAGGAGCATGTGCAGGGGAGTTATTAAGCATTCATTTATTTGTATTAGGTTCATTTTGTCTTCTTATTATTGATATTTGACTGATTCATTAAAAGCAGACAATTATGTTTTCGGTAAAATTTTTTACCTGACATGTATCGGCGAGTCTTTCGCCTTCTTCAGAGTGTCGCATGATGGTGTCTTGAGACCCGTCTTTATCAGCTGATGTTCCATGAGGGTGTGACTTACCTGTCAAAAAAATGAAAAATCAGAGCAGTAAAAGAACAAGCACAACATGAACATTACAAATCAGCAATCACTGACCACTGCAAAAGGGAAAACCACATCATGGACCGGGAGAAGGGCAGGGTCATCGGCACCGAAGAGAACAAACAACAGCGCTGGATCAGAGAGGCCATTGAGATCTGCAAGCGAGGCATAAAAACCATGAACAGAGACAAGGGAGCCTTCATCCTCTCTACCACCTGGAGCAGCATCTTGGCGGAGTTAACGGACAGCGGGGGGCGTGACTTGCCTTCATTCTTGTGACAGGTAAGTCACGCCCTCATGGAACATCAGCTGATAAAGACGGGCCACAAGACACCATCATGTGACACTCTGAAGAAGGCGAAAGACTTTCGTATTGTGACATCCTCAAGGCCTAAACACTCATCCGAGCAAATATAAGGTAGATTTTGTTAACCTGCCCGGAGAAAAACATCAACGAAAATAATTTGTATTTGTTTTAACCAGTTGGTGGCGCTACCACTGCGATCAAAAATAAGTTGGCAGCCGTCTTCAGGGCCTGAATATCCTCAAATGTGAAAAATTTCGAGAAGATGGATCATCTGAATCATTTTGCAGGAACTTTTGTTGCCACGGAGAATAATCAGACTCTGCGGCACCGTAATAGCCACGCCCTTCGAAGGAAAGTCACAAAAATAGGGATAGAGTAAGATCAATGTCTTGAGTCTTTTCTAGCCAATTTTCAATCGGATTCGTTAAAAGGGCACCGTGCAGTACGTCAAAATGTAAAAAATGATATTGATTGGCGCAAGGTGTATAACTGAATATAAACATATAGATGTCTTCAGGTACCGACTCTTTATGTACATGTGAAGTTTTGGATTTTTAGCAGCATGTGCAAGAGAGTTATTAAGCATTTTGTCCATTGCGGCGAAGGAAATCTTAAGTGAAAACTTCGAAGCCCCGCCCCCGTCATATAGTATTTCGGAAACAAAAAATTTTAGTCCCAGTGTTTGTCCCAGGTCTTAAGATGCTACAGACAGAATTTTAAGGCAATCAGATGAAGCCTTTAGGATCAGGGTGCAAAAGAATGACCCCTGTAAACATGCAAAAAAGGGCAAAAGTCGGACTTTCAAAAATTCATAACTCACTTCCTGTTCATATTAGACGTTAAAATATCAAATTTTTCGCCATGCCCGATGAGACTGCCAAATTTGGTGAATTTTTGTGCATGTTTCGGGGGACAAAAATGCAATCGAACAATCGGAAAAATAATAATAATAATAATTTCTACAAAAACAATAGGGACTTCGCAGCGGTCGCTGCTCAGGCCCTAATAATAATAATAATAATAATAATAATAAAAGTAATAATATTTTCTACAAAAACAGTAGGGACCTCGCAGCCGTCGCAGCTTGGGCCCTAATAACAATTTCTAGAAAAACAATAGGGACCTCGCAGCGGTCACTGCTCGGGCCCTAATAATAATAATAATAAAAATACTAATAATTTCCACAAAAACAATGGGGACCTCGTAGCGGTCGCTGCTCGGGCCCTAATAATAATTTCTACATAAACAATCGGGACCTCGCCGCGGTCGCTGCTCGGGCCCCAATAATAATTTCTACACAAAGTCCATTGTGGTGACCCGCCCCTTTTAAGTAAATTCAAAATGGCCGACTTCCTGTAAAACCTAGCTCATTGCTCCAAGAGACTTTTTTGTAGGTCTTGGTCTTATACATACGGTGAACCCTCGCTACTTCGCGGTTCACCTTTCGCGGGTTCAGTGCTTCGCGGGTATAAAAAATATTCGGGGGCATTGTAGTTTCGCCGAGCGGCACGACGGGCGCTGGAGCGGTTAGACGGCCGGCGTGCGCCGAAGAAGAGCGTGGGCGAAGAGGAGAGTGGACGAAGAAGAGCACGTTCCCCCGGACACGATCGGTGGCGACGTTTCGCGCGGTTCGGACCGTACCAGAGCTCCGGCCGGCGTGCGTGGCAGTTAAGCCGTAGAGGAGCACCTTCCCCGGGCACGGGCGGTGCCAAGCGGCCCCTAAGTTTAACCGAATGGAAGCTCCGGAGGAGGAGGGCATGCTCGCGTCACAGTAAGCCAAAGAGGAGCACCTTCCCCGGGCACGGGCGGTTCCAAGCGGCCCCTAAGTTTAACCGAATGGAAGCTCCGGAGGAGGCGGGCATGCTCGCGTCACAGTAAGCCGAAGAGGAGCACCTTCCCCGGGCACGGGCGGTGCCAAGCGGCCCCTAAGTTTAACCGAATGGAAGCTCCGGGGCAGGAGGGCGGGCGTGTGTCACAGTAAAGCCGAATTGGAACACCTCTTCCGCCCGGGCACGAACGGAGCGCGAAGCTGTCAGTTATGAATGAATAAATGAATAAATGAATAAATGAATAAATAAATAAATAAATAAAGAATGCCACCTTTCATTTCACAGGGCACACCGGACGGCGTACCAGCAGGTAAAAGTCGGAGTAATTAAATAAATACAAAAAGAATGGCTGGGGAATAAAAAAATAATACGTTTTAATAATAATTTGGTTTTTTTGTTATAACATGAATTTCACTCTCTCTCTCTGTCTATATATATTTATATATATATATATATATATATATATATATATATATATATATTTATTATATATATTGTATTTTTTTTTAAGCATTTTTGAAGGTGCGCCGCTACTTCGCGGATTTTCAGTTTTCGCGGGTGGTCTCTGTCCCCATTAACCGCGATAACCGAGGGTTCACTGTACTCCATAAAATTTACAAAAAGCAAGGTGAAACACTCAACCAGGGCTGCTTTTTTTAACATTTCTCGAGGGCCATGGCGAGCCATTTCAAAAAAGCTGCACAACTAACGTATAAAATATTGATAAATTTGCTCTGCCTGATGTGTGTGTAAAGTTTCACGAGTTGTCGTTCATATTTAGAACCTCATAATCAGCGTTGTTTTATTGCCGAACAGTGCAATGCCACTCCCACAACTTTTCACGAAAAAGGATGAATTTCGTATTGTGACATCCTCATGGCCGAAACAGTCATCCGAGCATATATGAGGGCGACCTTGTTGAGTTGCACGGAGAAAAACATCCAAGAAAATAACTTGTATTAGCTTTTACCAGTTGGTGGCGCTACTACTACGATGAAAAATAAGTTGGTAGATGTCTTCAGGGCTGAAGTATCCTCAAATGTGTACAACTTCGAGAAGATAGGATCATCTGAGTCATGTTGCCGGAGCTTTTGTTGCCACAAAGTACAATCGGATTTTTCAGCACCGTAATAGCCACGCCTTTTGCCAAAACGTCACAAAATTCGGCAGAGAGTAAGATCATTGTCTTGAGTCTTTTCTGACTAATTTTCAGTCGGATTCGTCAAAAGGGCACCGTGCAGTACGTGAAAATTAAAATAAAAACACATTTTTGATTCCACTTGGCGGCGCTGTGTGTATAACAAAATAATAACATTAAGATGTCTTCAGGTCGGGACATTTTATTTACAGGTGAATGTTTGGATTTTTAGGAGCATGTGCAGGGGAGTTATTAAGCATTCATTTATTTGTATTAGGTTCATTTTGTCTTCTTATTATTGATATTTGACAGATTCATTAAAAGCAGACAATTATGTTTTCGGTAAAATTTTTTACCTGACATGTTTCGGCGAGTCTTTCGCCTTCTTCAGAGTGTCGCATGATGGTGTCTTGAGACCCGTCTTTATCAGCTGATGTTCCATGAGGGTGTGACTTACCTGTCAAAAAAATGAAAAATCAGAGCAGTAAAAGAACAAGCACAACATGAACATTACAAATCAGCAATCACTGACCACTGCAAAAGGGAAAACCACATCATGGACCGGGAGAAGGGCAGGGTCATCGGCACCGAAGAGAACAAACAACAGCGCTGGATCAGAGAGGCCATTGAGATCTGCAAGCGAGGCATAAAAACCATGAACAGAGACAAGGGAGCCTTCATCCTCTCTACCACCTGGAGCAGCATCTTGGCGGAGTTAACGGACAGCGGGGGGCGTGACTTGCCTTCATTCTTGTGACAGGTAAGTCACGCCCTCATGGAACATCAGCTGATAAAGACGGGCCACAAGACACCATCATGTGACACTCTGAAGAAGGCGAAAGACTTTCGTATTGTGACATCCTCAAGGCCTAAACACTCATCCGAGCAAATATAAGGTAGATTTTGTTAACCTGCCCGGAGAAAAACATCAACGAAAATAATTTGTATTTGTTTTAACCAGTTGGTGGCGCTACCACTGCGATCAAAAATAAGTTGGCAGCCGTCTTCAGGGCCTGAATATCCTCAAATGTGAAAGATTTCGAGAAGATGGATCATCTGAATCATTTTGCAGGAACTTTTGTTGCCACGGAGAATAATCAGACTCTGCGGCACCGTAATAGCCACGCCCTTCGAAGGAAAGTCACAAAAATAGGGATAGAGTAAGATCAATGTCTTGAGTCTTTTCTAGCCAATTTTCAATCGGATTCGTTAAAAGGGCACCGTGCAGTACGTCAAAATGTAAAAAATGATATTGATTGGCGCAAGGTGTATAACTGAATATAAACATATAGATGTCTTCAGGTACCGACTCTTTATGTACATGTGAAGTTTTGGATTTTTAGCAGCATGTGCAAGAGAGTTATTAAGCATTTTGTCCATTGCGGCGAAGGAAATCTTAAGTGAAAACTTCGAAGCCCCGCCCCCGTCATATAGTATTTCGGAAACAAAAAATTTTAGTCCCAGTGTTTGTCCCAGGTCTTAAGATGCTACAGACAGAATTTTAAGGCAATCAGATGAAGCCTTTAGGATCAGGGTGCAAAAGAATGACCCCTGTAAACATGCAAAAAAGGGCAAAAGTCGGACTTTCAAAAATTCATAACTCACTTCCTGTTCATATTAGACGTTAAAATATCAAATTTTTCGCCATGCCCGATGAGACTGCCAAGTTTGGTGAATTTTTGTGCATGTTTCGGGGGACAAAAATGCAATCGAACAATCGGAAAAATAATAATAATAATAATTTCTACAAAAACAATAGGGACTTCGCAGCGGTCGCTGCTCAGGCCCTAATAATAATAATAATAATAATAATAATAAAAGTAATAATATTTTCTACAAAAACAATAGGGACCTCGCAGCCGTCGCAGCTTGGGCCCTAATAACAATTTCTAGAAAAACAATAGGGACCTCGCAGCGGTCACTGCTCGGGCCCTAATAATAATAATAATAAAAATAATAATAATTTCTACAAAAACAATGGGGACCTCGTAGCGGTCGCTGCTCGGGCCCTAATAATAATTTCTACAAAAACAATAGGGACCTCGCCGCGGTCGCTGCTCGGGCCCCAATAATAATTTCTACACAAAGTCCATTGTGGTGACCCGCCCCCTTTTAAGTAAATTCAAAATGGCCGACTTCCTGTAAAACCTAGCTCATTGCTCCAAGAGACTTTTTTGTAGGTCTTGGTCTTATACATACAGTGAACCCTCGCTACTTGGCGGTTCACCTTTCGCGGGTTCAGTGTTTCGCGGGTCTAAAAAATATTCGGGGGCATTGTAGTTTCGCCGAGCGGCACGACGGGGTGCTGGAGCGGTTAGACGGCCGGCGTGCGCCGAAGAAGAGCGTGGGCGAAGAGGAGAGTGGACGAAGAAGAGCACGTTCCCCCGGACACGATCGGTGGCGACGTTTCGCGCGGTTCGGACAGTACCAGAGCTCCGGCCGGCGTGCGTGGCAGTTAAGCCGTAGAGGAGCACCTTCCCCGGGCACGGGCGGTGCCAAGCGGCCCCTAAGTTTAACCGAATGGAAGCTCCGGAGGAGGAGGGCATGCTCGCGTCACAGTAAGCCGAAGAGGAGCACCTTCCCCGGGCACGGGCGGTTCCAAGCGGCCCCTAAGTTTAACCGAATGGAAGCTCCGGAGGAGGAGGGCATGCTCGCGTCACAGTAAGCCGAAGAGGAGCACCTTCCCCGGGCACGGGCGGTGCCAAGCGGCCCCTAAGTTTAACCGAATGGAAGCTCCGGGGGAGGAGGGCGGGTGTGTGTCACAGTTAAGCCGAATTGGAGCACCTCTTCCGCCCGGGCACGAGCGGAGCGCGAAGCTGTCAGTTATGAATGTATAAAAGAATAAATAAATAAAGAATGCCACCTTTCATTTCACAGGGCACACCGGACGGCGTACCAGCAGGTAAAAGTCGGAGTAATTAAATAAATACAAAAAGAATGGCTGGGGAATAAAAAAATAATACGTTTTAATAATAATTTGGTTTTTTTGTTATAACATGAATTTCACTCTCTCTCTCCCCGTATATATGTATATATATATATATATATATATATATATATATAGATATATATATATATATCTATATTTATTATATATATTGTATATTTTTTTAAGCATTTTTGAAGGTGCGCCGCTACTTCGCGGATTTTCAGTTTTCGCGGGTGGTCTCTGTCCCCATTAACCGCGATAACCGAGGGTTCACTGTACTCCATAAAATTTACAAAAAGCGAGGTGAAACACTCAACCAGGGCTGCTTTTTTTAACATTTCTCGAGGGCCATGGCGAGCCATTTCAAAAAAGCTGCACAACTAACGTATAAAATATTGATAAATTTGCTCGGCCTGATGTGTGTGTAAAGTTTCACGAGTTGTCGTTCATATTTAGAACCTCATAATCAGCGTTGTTTTATTGCCGAACAGTGCAATGCCACTCCCACAACTTTACACGAAAAAGGACGAATTTCGTATTGTGACATCCTCATGGCCGAAACAGTCATCCGAGCATATATGAGGGCGACCTTGTTGAGTTGCACGGAGAAAAACATCCAAGAAAATAACTTGTATTAGCTTTTACCAGTTGGTGGCGAGAGATAATAGAATTACGCTTTTTTAAATTTTGATGACGTCATAGCCCCGCCTACAGAATTACGCTTTTGTCTCGTTGTCCCCGCCTACAGAATTACGCTTTTGTCCAAAATGGCCGCTATCCCCGCCCCTGTGTTAAAACTATCCAATCTCCAGCCACCTATTTCAAAATATTTACATATTCCCTGCCCCTTGAAGGTTTAATACCACGCCTACAGAATTACGCTTTTGTCGAAGTGGGCCCCGCCTACAGAATTACGCTTTTGTCGAAGTGGGCCCCGCCTACAGAATTACGCTTTTTGTCATTGTGATGACGTTGTATGTGTGTGTGTGTGTGTGTGTGGGCCAAGGGCCCCGCCTACAGAATTACGCTTTTTGTCTCGTTGTGATGACGTTGTGTGTGTGATTGGGCGGGGGGCTTGGCCCCCCCCCCTCCCAAACTGTATGCTTCTTATGTTAAAAACAATGTGTTCCCTGCGTGCGTGCGTCCCCAACCCAAACTGTACTTATGTTATTCATATTTTAATATCTGAAGTATATAAAGCATCCAATGAAATGAGCTATATCTAATTAAATAAAATTAAATTAAACGAGTGAAATAATATGAGTTGAGAAGAGCAGGCGTTGTTTTTACCTTTGAATAAGATGTTTATTCGGTGGATATAGGTCATCCATATTTAAATATCTGAAGTATATAAAGCATCCAATGAAATGAGCTATATCTAATTAAATAATGTAGATGTATAAAATTAAATTAAACGAGTGAAATAATACGAGTTGAGAAGAGCAGGCGTTGTTATTACCTTTGAATAATATGTTTATTCGGTTGATATTTGCCCTTTTTGCAAACATGTCTGGACATATTCCCAGCGACATAAGTTTAAACATGGTATTGTGCAGGCTTGGGGGTTTGTCCGGGCAAGACGCCGGACAACCCTCCAAGCCTGCAGCAGCCTCAAGGTGTTTCAAAAGATAGTGAGTGGCGACATCCTGTCGATCGATGGGCAGCCGTGGGCATCCGGGCGACCACCCTCCTCCTTCTTACCTTTTTGTAAAATCTGCCGAGTCATGTTTACTTGTCTGGACATGTATCTGTTGGCTACATTTGGCCAATCGAACCACGCCATTTAACCCTCCCCCGGTCTCAAACCAGTATAAGTAAAGCCCAAGTCACGCTCTGCACAGACAAGACAATTTTTCCAGCTCGTGAAAGAAATGAAGACGTGTAGACCAAGACGTCATCTGGGTGTGAACAGCAAGGCCCGAAGGGTGACAACCATCGCCGCACCTGATCATATTGACAACAACATTGCAGAAATCTCTTCAGGTAAACGATGCAATTAATCTTTAACTATATAGCTTTCTAATATTTAATCATGGTATCTTTGTATTACAGATAGCGGTGTGGATGAACCTACATGCGATCAAGATCTGAATATGGATGTTGTGGAAACCTTTACAACTACAAACATGGAACAGGTTGAGACCTCTACAAATGTAGACCAGGATGGACCCTCTACAAAAACAGGCGAGGACCAGACTGTGCCATCATACTCCTTGTGGATGGGGGGCCCAGGAATCTTAGCAAGACCTGTTGCACCCTCGTACAACAACGGCGAGCCAACGTATTCAGGGTGGAGTCGTCCCGTTTCGCCGACACCGTCGTCGACACCTCCGATGACCCCCACCTCGTCGGCCGAATCTTCACAAAACGAGAAGGTACAACTGTCCAGTTGGTCCGACCAGGCTGATTCTCCACAAACCACGGAGATCAAGGTTCAGACCGTCAACGACCCTGACCACGGACCAGCACCTATTTCCGAAGATGAGGCAAAACATATGTCATGGGATAATCCTCCTAAGGGTTGGATTGATATGGATGTCGTATTAGTTGTTAAGGCGGCTATTATTTACATGGTCAGACGTTTTTTGATAAAGTATCACAAAAAAAGGGGTTGTTTGCATAGCTATAGATACCTATGCAATTGTTATTATCTAAGACTGCACTATGACCGCATCATGCCCATCCTTTGCGGTAAAAAGTTTTTACCATGTATTCACTACTTGTTGGATTTGTGTTCTGTAAAAGCGGATAAAGAAACAGTCAAGCGAATTGCAGAGATCTTAATGGTGGATTTAGCACTCGTAAAGGACTTACCGGACCGCCTTAAAGCGGATGAGCCCATATGTTTTATGATATATCGTGATCAACTTGATACTTTCGAAGAATATCTTATAGAAAATATTAACTTTGAATAAAAAATGGGTAATGTCTTCAGAAAATTATCGTTTTTTGGCTATAGAAGCCAAGGGTGGGCAGATATAATAAATAGAGCAATTACATATAACCCCGATGATAAAGACCCTTTCATTGAAAATTTTTTATTGTTTATGCAAAAAGTGCGTGCCATGTCTTTAACAATTTTTCAGGAGCCTTGGGAATTGTTTGTGCAACATGTCATATTTTTGAGTCGCTCGGGATTGATCGACACGTTTCAAAATATTTTGGAAAATTGGGAAAATGCGATAAGTGTAGGACATGTACTTACCATACTCACGCTGTTTAACGATGTGATAAGATACCGTCTCCGTCATCAACAACCTGTGGATCTCGCGCACGAATTGAAGCTGTTTGAAGACCTGTTAGAATCAAAAGTTAATCCATCTGTTTTAACCCTGACCTATAGACTTTTTACATCTTAGAGAATCCTTATCACGTGTAACCATACTTAACCTTCTTTCAATAAAAATGGATGTTTTTAAAAAGATGCTTTTGTGTCTGTCTGTGTGTTTAGATAAATAGCGATGTGATGTTTGTCACTAAATCATAAACCGTCATGAGCGTTAAGCGGTGGTTGAAAAAACTGTACTACGACCCCGCTCATCCAGCCAGCTTTGGAGGTGTAGAACGCCTTCATTTAGCTGCGTCGGAGAAAATGGGTCAAAAAGTGACGCGTCATAAAGTCAAGGATTTTTTATCTTCGCAAGATGCATACACCTTGCACAAACCAGCACGAATTCATTTCCCTAGGAACAGAGTTTTTGTGTCCAGTCCTATGAATCAATTCCAAGCCGATCTATGTGATATGCAAGCTCTGACCGAGTACAACGATGGTTTTAAATACCTACTCACAATCATCGATGTGTTCTCAAAACGAGCGTATGCCCGTGTGCTGATGAACAAGACGGGGCCAGAAGTTGTTCGAGCCTTTGAGTCGGTCTTATCCTTTAGCGGCATCCCTAAAAAGTTACAAACAGACAAGGGGAAGGAGTTCTTCAACACGCAATTTCAGAGGTTGATGAAAAAACACAATATTAATCATTTTGCAACAGCCAGTGATTTGAAAGCCTCGGTGGTCGAAAGGTTTAATCGAACTTTAAAAACTCGAATGTGGCGATATTTCACCGCCAACAACACACGTCGTTATATCGACGTATTACAAGATTTAATCGATAGTTACAATGAAAGTTATCATACAAGTATAAAAATGAAACCTAACCAAGTCACACCAGATAACACATGGCTTGTCTTCCAAAACTTGTACGGCAACATACCCTCTGGGGGTAGTGATAGAATAAAAATGATATTTAAACAAGGAGATCTCGTTAGAATATCAAAAGTGCGAGGTGTGTTTGACAAGAAATATGAACAGAGTTTTACAGACGAGTTATTTACGATAGCGGAGTGTGTACCGCGTTTTCCACCTGTTTACAAGCTTAAAGACTACGACGGTGAAATAGTGCAAGGAACTTTTTATGCACACGAGCTCCAGAAAGTCACGATATCCAAGGATCAAATCTTTCAAGTGGAGAAGATTATCAAACGGCGTAAAGTCGGCGGACAGAAACAGTTTCTCATACGTTGGAAGGGCTGGCCTGTGAAATATGACAGTTGGGTCCCCGCTACACAAGTCGTCGACGTATAAATAAGAAGCTTTACAACGAATCTCGACATTTACCAACATGGATCCGAATCTTGAAGGGGGGTTTTACGTCACCTTACCCTCCAATGCAAGTTCTGATGTGTATGTAGACAATACGATAGCTGAATACAGAGTGAATCTGGCTCATCATATCAATCTCGAAGGTAATTGGGAAGTAGCTCTGAGTGAAATATCCTACCCCCATACATGGTTCAACGTGCCTGAAGATCAAGCATCTTTTGACTATGTAGATGCATGGGAAAACGGTGAACCAACACCAGGTGCTTTGGCACCTCTTTACTATGATGAAAACAAATTCACCATCAAATCCTTAAGCCTGTCGGCTGGGTACTACGATAATATTAAGAAAATAGGACAAGATGTGGAAGCGCTCCTCAAAAAGATCCATCCGGAAATCCATGTTGTATACCATTATTTAAAGGAGAGATTTTTCTGGGCAGGGAATGGTCATTACAAGATACGCTTTCGTCCCGCGTTAGCCTACATTTTTGGGGCGTTACCCGATGAATGGGTTACCTGCGGACCCCAGTGGACAGCGAGCCAACATCCTGCGGATATAAAAGCGGGGATGTACCATCTATATGTTTATACAGACGTGGTGTATCATCAGGCTGTGGGTGACGCTTTCGCTCCGCTCTTGAGAACGATACCCATCGATGATAATCACGGTGACATTGTATTTAAAGCCTTTAATCCTCTTTATTACATGCCTGTTAGTAGGAAGCATATTGAGGATATAAGAATCGAAGTTAAGACGGATCAGAATCAACCCGTGGGATTTACACGCGGTAAAGTTATCGCTACTCTGCACTTTAGACCCAGATAGAAAAATGGTTGTATTGGATACGCATCATGATCTTTACCGTTTTGTCGATTATTACGAAAACCAAGCGGGTGGGTCGTTATCAGGTTTTCATGGATTACCGGTCCAATATGGGCGTGGATTGGGTTCAATCTTTGCCAAATTATTTCGTTTTGTGAGTCCATTAATCAAAAGAGGGTTCAGCGTTGCCAGACCTCACCTGCAAACGGCTGCGAAAAACATTGCAACAGATGTAGCCGGTCGGGTGTTAGAACGAATAAACCGTAAGGCGGAGCCTCAAGAAGGTTCGGGTTTAATGGTTCTGGCACGAAGACCTGCAAAAAGACCCATCGGACAAAGGTTGAGAGAGCCTAAAAAACGCAAACGCGTGTCCAAGAAGAAATCAGTCAAGAAAAGGAGACGGCGAAGAAACACCGGGGATATTTTCTCTTAACCAAAATTGACCATTAGGGTTATTCATCATGGCTCTTTTGCATCACAAGTCAGCAGAGTGCACCCTAACTGAACTGGATTTATTTAGTCCACCCATGACACAACTATCAATCGAACAAAGTCAATATGTGGAAATGTTACCTATCTCGGCTCTCACCGATGATGGTCCTGTGGAGTTTTTCATACCTGGAGAAGGATCCAAATATCTCGACCTCTCAGACACCCTGCTTCAGCTGCACCTGAGGGTACTCAACAGAGATGGTGGCATTTTACCCACAGATCAACGAGTCGGTATTATTAATTATCCTTTGAATACAATCTTCTCACAAGTGGATGTAACATTAGGCGACAGGTTGATCTCGCAATCTAGCGCAACCCATCCATACAGAGCTATGATAGAGACGTTGTTAAACTTTTCAGAAGCCTCTCTAAGAAGCCAATTCACAGCGGCTATGTTTTACAAAGATACATCAGGGCATATGGATTCAACAGTCTTAACGGGGGATGCTGTTAACAAAGGATTACTGCGCAGAGCAGAATATGTGTTGGGTTCCCGAACATTCACCGTGATAGGACCTCTACACGCCGACATATTTTTTTGTGAGAGACATCTTCTCAATAACGTGGATCTACGAGTGAAACTCATCAAAGCCAACGACCAATTTTGTTTTATGAGCCCTCCCGATGTGAACTACCATCTGAAAATCGTGGGCGCTTCCCTCTTTGTGAAAAGAGTCGCCGTTTCACCAGCCATCTCTATCGGTCATGCTGCGGCTCTCAACAAAGAAAATGCTTTGTATCCGTTATCAAGAATTAATGTGAAAACTTATTCCATCCCGCAACATTCCAGAACCTGTCAACAAGATAATCTTTTCCTCGGTCATACACCTCGATATGTGGTGTTAGGTCTTGTAAATCACAACGCCTTTGTGGGCAGAAAAGATTTGAATCCCTTTAATTTCGCTCATCATCATTTGGAATATTTAGCGCTCTGCCAAGAGGGGAGACAGATACCA
Source organism: Idiotropiscis lumnitzeri (assembly GCF_059441095.1). NCBI lineage: Eukaryota > Metazoa > Chordata > Actinopteri > Syngnathiformes > Syngnathidae > Idiotropiscis > Idiotropiscis lumnitzeri. The sequence goes on along the minus strand of NW_028283600.1, from coordinate 481,660 downwards.
GCCAAAGCTTTCCAGCCCCAATTTAATGCAGGAAACGCCGTTCGAGAATTTCATAACCTGTTTACATCGACAGGAAGACATTTGAAAGATTTACCTCTTTGCATCAACAGGGAGGATTTTTCCGGTGGATATGCGCTGTATGTTTTTAACTTAAACCCCAACGATGATTCAGGAGCTCTCGCACCTGTCTCCAGCGGAAGTTTGAGGTTAGAAATGAGATTTAGACTCCCACTCCCTCACACAACCACACTTATTGTATACGCCTGCTACGATTCCATCCTGGAAATAAATTCAAAACGACAGGTATTAGTGGATTATTACTGATGAACGGGAAAGAGCTGGAACAACTCATGAAACGTCTACAAGGGCGTTTATTTGGAGGTGTTTACGCTTCGGATGAAATAAATTCGCTGCAGCCTAACCCCCCAATCTTCTACATCGTCAACACACATCCTCGACACTTACCCGGTGAACACTGGCTGGCTCTGACGTTGGAAAAAGATGGAACCAGTACTTTTTTTGACGCTTTTGGATTTCCTCCTGAATTTCAATATTATCCGCAAAACATTAACTCTTTTTTGAAAAAACATTCCGATCGTATTTTGTATCATAACAGACGTCTACAACACGAGCTATCAATCACCTGTGGTCAACATTGCGTCTATTATTTAACACATAGAGGCTGTGGTTTGAGTTATCAGGATGTGTTAACATGCTATAAGGATGATGTGTTAAAGAATGATGCCATGGTAACTAGTTTTGTAAAGCATTATCAAACCTGTGCGGAAAAGACATGTGCCGGTCAAGCGGCGTGTTCTTTTAAAAAATTTCAAACCTGTCATTGTCTGTAATCATTTAAAATGTATTTTATTGAATAAAAACACATGTATAAACATACAAAGGTTTTAGATTTTTCATTAAAACTTATGAAGAGGAATACCCCACCCACTTTACAGGGGCGGGTCTTTTTCTATTAGTTTTTTTCTTCTTCCTAATGGATGTCCTCTTGTTTGTGTCATCATCAGAGCTTAACGAACCTCGGAGTTTCAACCGTCTGAATTCGTCACGGGCGTGAGGGTTGACGATGGTGGTCTCCGGAATATTGAGTTCGTGTAGAGTGTGAAGAAACTCCTTCCAGCCTCTAGGGGTTCGAGTCGCGATGTTTTTACTCGTCAAAGTAATCTGCCTGAGTAAATCGGTCATGTGAGATCCTTTTATAGGCTTATCTTGAAACATGAATTCATGACGAGGGGTCCAGCTTCTATCAGCATCCTTAAGTTTTCTCAAAACATAGTCTGCGTTTTTCCGATAACGCGTTGGAATGTTATGCAGAATATCGAACCAGGGTTCGATTTCATTCCCCACCATTTTGTCTTGTACCTCAACATTCGAAATCTTTGAAGGGTTCAAAACCTCAGGGGTTAGAGACACGGTCAGAGGTCGTTCTTCCTTTTCACCTTGTTTGAGAAGGCTTAAATAACGATGAAGTAAAGACTGATACCTTGTTATTTTTTCATGAGGGGACAAGGATTGATCTTCCAAAACTGCCTTCATCTTCACATCCATGTCCTGTTCGGCAGTTTGTCTGATGGTAGGTTCGGGTTTTTTCAGACGTTCCAGTTGTTGTGGTGTGAGAAGAAACATTTTCTGGGCTGTTTTCAAACTCATGATGGCTAGTTTTTGTTGATTAACCCACCCAAAAGATTACCTAGGAAGGGTACAACTGTTCCCAACAGAGGAAGAATAAATCCACCCCTTTGAGTCAAAAAGGCGCGTTTTTTCTTAAGACTTGTTTTTTTACGTGCCAATAGTCTAATAATTTTCTTTTGTTTTTTTAATTTCTTAAACTGTGAAGGTGAAAGCGGTATATGACCCTTTAATAGATTGAAAGCAATTTCACAGAGGACCTTGATCAAAGAAGGTGGACCTCTGGTTAGTATGTCTTTACGTCTCTTAGCCGTGGCTTGAAACAGGTTCCTGAGTTGCGGAGCGTTTGTTTTTAAAAGCTTGGACATGTCAATTTTTGGAAATGTAGACGGTAGGCCACTGATCAGGAAGTACACCCGTTCTCAAACGGTATTGTTCTGGACATGTGGGTGTTAAATCCACCAATAAATACCCATGAGCGTCTTTGGTGGCATCTTCAAAACTTTCTAAAAAATAATTTTTCTTCGTAGGGAATATCTGATTAGCCAAAATACTGGTTTGTAATTTATCCCGAGGATTTTTGAACAAGACCATGTAATTACTATTTAGACTAATAGTACGACTGTATTTACCTTGGTGGAATACATTCTGAGTTAACAATATGACGCTCATATTTCTATGATGCCTATATTGGGTAAAGATTTTCACCACTTCAGGATGGTCCGATGCTTGGAAGATCAGATCATCAAGGATGATTAGATGAGTCTGGTGTAACGGGAACAAGGCTTCGTCATCAAAAGATTCTGGGAGACCTTTTAGGAATTTTATGTTTTTAATCAACTTTTGTAATTGGTTGTACAAGGGTTGATATGAGGTATAAATCCATACAATATTGTCAGGTACATTTCTCATAACATGTTGACAGTCTTCCAAAACACGTTTCACAAAATATGTTTTCCCACAACCGCTAGGCCCTGAGATCAAACATGAAAAAGGCACTTGGAGACGCGGATCGAATTCGACCTGTGATAATTCCATTTTCCCCTTAATAACCAAAAGGCACACTACGTCCGTCCGGCAAAAGTCTTCGTTTGTCGTAGACCACCCTAAACTTTTTGACGAATGAAGTATTTCTGACGCGAAACCCTTTTTTATCACGGACGATGCTGTGTTGTGGTGTCTTAAGCGAGTGCGTGTCGGGTTCGTTGCCATGCGTCGTGCTGGATATGTATCCCTCCACTAAGTCTTTGACACTGTCAAAGTTGATGTTTAGACCGCTTTCGTGCGTCTGTGTGATACCTTTAACCTTCATCACCGTTTTTTTAGTATCTCGAGTTTGATAGGCATAGCTTTTAGGACCGGCCGAAACAAATTCCTGAATGCTGTCACCGTCCAATTCATCAGTCAGATCACCGAGATACTGGCCTAGTTTTAGAGCCGTTTCCCCATCCCTGACCACGTAGATGAGGCTGTCTGTGTCAGTGTATAGAACCCTGTCTTGTAACTGCTCCAAAAATCTGTACATGAACAATCTTGCATGGGCTGTTGTAAAGCAAGCCACAAAGATGTTTGAGGTGTCGGAGGGTCGTGAAAGAATGTTCTTTTTGTCGCTGTATTGAATCATCGCGGTGTCTGATTTGATGAAACCGAAGTAATCGATGTCATACAACTGGACATTTTTTGTATCTATCGCAAAAGCTGCCAACTTTTCCACCGGTTATTTGATGCTTGGCATAGCAGACAGCGTTTCGACATGATTTATTACAGCCCTTGCAAAGGATGGGTTTCAGAGGCCGAGTTTTACAGGTCGGGTCTATGCAAACATGACAATGTCCGGGGCATTGATGTAGATTCTTATTATTGTAACCCTTGTAACAATAACAACAGAAATAACTACATCCCATCAAACCAACTGGACTTTTCACGCCGTAAAAGTGTTGATTTTGTAAAAACATCACCAAGGGATCTGCGGTTTTGGGGTATTCTGTCTCGAAATGAATCAATGGTCCAAACTCTCCTTCTTTTCTATATAGAACCACAATCTTACGACCCAAAAGCGTCTCGAATTTATTGATATCATTAAATCCAACAGGGGTCGTCTCATCCATCCCAACAGCTCTTTGATACTCGAGTGCTTGTCGATAGATCTCTTGCTCCGTCAATGAGTTATCCATTAAAAGCGCTAACGATGTAGCAAAGCATAGTTGTGTATCACCCGGATTGTTCGGCACCAGTAAATGCTTTCTTTTTTTAACAAGTATTTCATGATCCAAAAGACTGCCTATTCGACGTTTTTGACCCATACCTCCGCGAATATCACTTACAATTTGGATGACAAACTCTAGTTGTCTATCAAACAGGACTTGTGCGTTAGACTGTACGAGTCGATCGAGCAGATTTTGAACAGCGTTTTCACATACGTCGGGGTCGTCTGACATGCGAACCGTCTCATGTATATTTACATTTTCCCCCACCACTTCCAATTGAACCATATCCCCAGGCAATACGTTCGATAATGCGTGATCCATCTGTTCATTTATCGAGCCCATGATAGCGGTGTAAAATGCTGGAAAATCAGTGTTATCAACGGGTTCTGGTATGTTTAACGGGATCCTGAGTTCTGTATTATTGAAACGATCTCGTATGATTACCCGATGTCCACCTCTCTGTTCAACTGAATCCTCTAACGATTGGTTGTTTAAATGGTCACCTGAAGTTTGAGTTTGACCGTTTGATGTGGCTGGTGCGTTTGTGAATTCAGCAATCTGCATGGGTTCATGTTCATTTGGATCGGCCGGTGCTTTTGTGATTTCATCTGATGTGGATAGGGCGTTTGTGATTTCATTTGGATCGGCCGGTGCTTTTGTGATTTCATCTGATGTGGATAGGGCGTTTGTGATTTCATCTGACGACGCAGGTGCATTTGTGACATCCTCAGGCTGCGAGTTGTCCTCATCTGGCGTGGCAGGTGCGTTTGTGAAATCAACATCATCAGTTGTCATTGGTTCGTGTTCATTTGATGTGTTCTGCGCGCTTGGTAAATCAAGAACTGAGTTTAATAATGTTAGTTCGATAGGTAGCGTTTGTACGCGATCGTTTGGGGGTATATGACCATCTGATGTCTGTGTTCCCCCCGGCTGATTTAATGAGGGGACTGATAAATGAACATCCGCTGTTTGTCCATTATTGTTTGATGTGAGTAATGCTAGGTCTAGTGGTTGTGATTGCGTGTGTATCTGGTCCCTTTCTGATGTTTGTATTTGATCGTTTAACGCGAATATTGTTAGATCGAGCGGTTGTGATTGCGTGTGTATGCGATCATCTGTTGTTAAATCAAGCGGTTGTGATTGTGTGTGTATTTGACCGTTTAATGCTAGTATTGTTAGGTCTAGAGGTTGTGTTTGATCATTTGATGTGTGTCTTGTTAGATCGAGCAGTTGTGTATTATCGTTCGCCATATCGCTGTTTTGGGTCTGTTAGGTCTAAAGGATTATAAATCGCCGATTTGTCTTATCGCCGCGAATGGATCGTTAGGTATGCTTGTACTAGCGTCTGACACCATAAACAAAAGCAATGATTTCTGTAATCTAGTGGAAATGTATATGGTATACTACACAATAACAAACACACACGGATTATATATCAGAGAAATGTTACAAGAGATAAAAATGAAAATACAACATCACCATGGATTTGTGAGCTTCTCAGCCAGATCTACCAGTTTGTTGTAAGTACGTAGAACTTCTGTTAGAACCTCATGACGTTCTCTCTGAAGCCTGACTCGCTCATTACCTGGGATAGGACTTCTAGGTCTGATTGGTTGCTCATTTCGACGAGACGATGTGGTTGATCCTGGATTACCGATGGCACCTTCTTCCATGTGACGTGCCCTTGATGGGTTCCCGTTGGAGCCTCCTTCCATGCGACGGCCCTCTGATGGATTCTCGTTGGCGCCTCCTTCCATGCGACGGCCCTCTGATGGGTTCTCATTGACACCTCCCTCCCTATAACGTGCTAGATATGACACACGAGAAATATGTAAGATCTTCAATCATCTCAAAACAGGAAAAAAATATAAATAGAAACTTAATAATAAATTTAAAAAAATAAAAATTTTTACATGATTAAAAGTTATTACGGTGGAAAAATAAAAAAATTTAAAAAGTTGAAAAATAATCAAAACTGTTAATTAAAAGACATACTAAATTAGAAAATTTAAAAATATTTAAAAAATAAATACTTCATTAAATGTAAATAAAAATTGTATTAATAGTTAAACGATTAATCAAATCAATAATATAATTATTATCTCAAAAAACCGTTTATATAGCTACACATTATATAGCTACACTTCAAATAGGACAAGTCTAATAACACATTCAAGATCCTTCGAAGAAGGCCGATCGGTAAACACAAGATGCTTCCATAAGCCCTTACAAGATGACCATCCGCTAACCATAGTCCACATATCGTTACACAATATATAGCTACATCTCAAAGACGATAACGCCTCGGAACACATAGCAAATGCCGACTACAGGTCATACACAACAGCAACATATCATCTGGTTAGCAACACATTGGAAGCTTAGCATACGGCAATAACTCGGAACACATGTCACCAACAACAGCTATCAAACATATCGTTACACAATATATAGCTACATCTCAAAGACGATAACGCCTCGGAACACATAGCAAATGCCGACTACAGGTCATACACAACAGCAACATAGCATCTGGTTAGCAACACATTGGAAGCTTAGCATACGGCAATAACTCGGAACACATGTCACCAACAACAGCTATCAAACATATCGTTACACAATATATAGCTACATCTCAAAGACGATAACGCCTCGGAACACATAGCAAATGCCGACTACAGGTCATACACAGCAGCAACATAGCATCTGGTTAGCAACACATTGGAAGCTTAGCATTACGGCAATAACTCGGAACACATGTCACCAACAACAGCTATCAAACATATCGTTACACAATATATAGCTACATCTCAAAGACGATAACGCCTCGGAACACATAGCAAATGCCTACAACAGGTCATACACAGCAGCAACATAGCATCTGGTTAGCAACACATTGGAAGCTTAGCTTACGGCAGCGGCTACCGCTACACCAAGCCAAACAAATGTAGCGAGTATCCGTTATCAAACACGTGTTACACGTTACATGTGGTCGCATACGATTTTTTGAAAAACGCTCTCGTGCACACATTCAAAACATCTCTGCCCTTGTTCACACACAACCGAACAGATATGTTATAAACATTAAGAATCTATTTATATATTATGAGACTTTAGACACTTACAAAAAAGTTGGAAAATGTTTGTGTCCTCCTCCGGCGTATTCGACGGGAAAGACGTATTCACCCGGAAGCGCACTGTTGTACTTCCGGATGTCGCTGGAACAGAGAGAGAGAGAGAGAGTGTGGGATAGCGGTCTAGGGGTATTTTAAATCTGTTTGCAACTATATTCACCTTGTTCTGGTGGTGTTTCAAGTTTCACAGTTACTTGCGTGAAAGCGGATTGGTGTGTCTGTGTGTCTGTCATAAAATAGATAAGACATCGAGTCAGTTTATAAGAACTTTTGAATCATAAATATAATAACATTAGACTTACAGGCTGATCTACGTTGATCATTCAGATGATCCTCTGTAAAACAGCATTTCTGAGTATATATAAAGGTATGGTTTAAACAATATTGTTTAGCAAACAAGCATTGTTAAAAATAGATGAAATTATAAGTATTTACTTACGCTCCATTGTTAGGCACTCCTTCGTTTGTTCACGACGTCCTCAAAGATCAAAGTGTTATCCTTACGATCCAATGTTAAGCTTTTCCAGCGCTCGCTCTAGACGTCCTCATCAGAGTTTGAGAAAATTTCTGTCTCTGGTCAAACACAACCATCTATTTAACCCTCCAACCCGAAAAGAAACTCGTGAGCGAGTCGCTATCTTTTTGAAACACCTGAGGGATTAGTCTTTTTCGGTTCAGCGGGAAGTTGAACAAATAATCTCGTGATCTGATAAAACCTGCTGGTTTATGCACAACTCCATACATTTCAGGAACTCCTTGAAAAGGAAATTTTTTTTTCAATTTAATATATAAACTTTTCACTAGGTACATAATTGTGATGTGCTGTGTTTCTTTGTGCCCTATTCAGTACTAAATTCCATTGCACTGTCTTATTTATTTATTTATCTAATTTATATATTTGTCTGTATTATTGTTGTATTGCACTGGAGAGGGGAGCCCTCTAATCTCGTTGCACACTTGAGTACAATGACAATAAAGGGATTTCTATTTCTATTTCTATTTCTATAATTCCATACATTTCAGGACCTCCTTATTACAGATTATTTTTTTGTCAATCCCTTGAAAAGGAAAACTTTTGTTCAATTTAATATATAAACGTTTCACTAGGTAAGTACATGTTCCTGTTATATTTATATAAACGTTTCACTAGGTACATAATTCCATACAATTCAGGACCTCCTTATTACAGATTATTTTTTGTCAATCCCTTGAAAAGGAAAACTTTTGTTCAATTTAATATATAAACGTTTCACTAGGTAAGTACATGTTCCTGTTATATTACCTTTAAACATTAAACGTTTCATACTTTGATTATTCAGAGTGAAATTGAGGCTTCTGCTATATTACCCTTAAGGCACTAGATGGCAATATTGAGCTATGTTTTCAAACACCTTGAGAAGTAATGTCGTGAGCTACTCACTATCGTTTCAAACACCTTATGTTCGTAATCAGAACAAGTAAACATGACTCGGCAGATTTTACAAAAAGGTAAGAAGGAGGAGGGTGGTCGCCCGGATGCCCACGGCTGCCCATCGATCGACAGGATGTCGCCACTCACTATCTTTTGAAACACCTTGAGGCTGCTGCAGGCTTGGAGGGTTGTCCGGCGTCTTGCCCGGACAAACCCCCAAGCCTGCACAATACCATGTTTAAACTTATGTCGCTGGGAATATGTCCAGACATGTTTGCAAAAAGGGCAAATATCAACCGAATAAACATATTATTCAAAGGTAATAACAACGCCTGCTCTTCTCAACTCGTATTATTTCACTCGTTTAATTTAATTTTATACATCTACATTATTTAATTAGATATAGCTCATTTCATTGGATGCTTTATATACTTCAGATATTTAAATATGGATGACCTATATCCACCGAATAAACATCTTATTCAAAGGTAAAAACAACGCCTGCTCTTCTCAACTCATATTATTTCACTCGTTTAATTTAATTTTATTTAATTAGATATAGCTCATTTCATTGGATGCTTTATATACTTCAGATATTAAAATATGAATAACATAAGTACAGTTTGGGTTGGGGACGCACGCACGCAGGGAACACATTGTTTTTAACATAAGAAGCATACAGTTTGGGAGGGGGGGGGGCCAAGCCCCCCGCCCAATCACACACACAACGTCATCACAACGAGACAAAAAGCGTAATTCTGTAGGCGGGGCCCTTGGCCCACACACACACACACACACACACATACAACGTCATCACAATGACAAAAAGCGTAATTCTGTAGGCGGGGCCCACTTCGACAAAAGCGTAATTCTGTAGGCGTGGTATTAAACCTTCAAGGGGCAGGGAATATGTAAATATTTTGAAATAGGTGGCTGGAGATTGGATAGTTTTAACACAGGGGCGGGGATAGCGGCCATTTTGGACAAAAGCGTAATTCTGTAGGCGGGGACAACGAGACAAAAGCGTAATTCTGTAGGCGGGGCTATGACGTCATCAAAATTTAAAAAAGCGTAATTCTATTATCTCTGTGGCGGTACTACTACGATGAAAAATAAGTTGGTAGATGTCTTCAGGGCTGAAGTATCCTCAAATGTGTACGACTTCGAGAAGATAGGATCATCTGAGTCATGTTGCCGGAGCTTTTGTTGCCACAGAGTACAATCTGACTTTTCAGCACCGTAATAGCCACGCCTTTTGCCAAAACGTCACAAAATTCGGCAGAGAGTAAGATCATTGTCTTGAGTCTTTTCTGACTAATTTTCAGTCGGATTTGTCAAAAGGGCACCGTGCAGGATGTGAAAATTAAAATAAAAACACATTTTTGATTCCACTTGGCGGCGCTGTGTGTATAACAAAATAATAACATTAAGATGTCTTCAGGTCGGGACGTTTTATTTACAGGTGAAGGTTTGGATTTTTAGGAGCATGTGCAGGGGAGTTATTAAGCATTCATTTATTTGTATTAGGTTCATTTTGTCTTCTTATTATTGATATTTGACTGATTCATTAAAAGCAGACAATTATGTTTTAGGTTAATTTTTTACCTGACATGTTTCGGCGAGTCTTTCGCCTTCTTCAGAGTGTCGCATGATGGTGTCTTGAGACCCGTCTTTATCAGCTGATGTTCCATGAGGGTGTGACTTACCTGTCAAAAAAATGAAAAATCAGAGCAGGAAAAGAACAAGCACAACATGAACATTACAAATCAGCAATCACTGACCACTGCAAAAGGGAAAACCACATCATGGACCGGGAGAAGGGCAGGGTCATCCGCACCGAAGAGAACAAACAACAGCGCTGGATCAGAGAGGCCATTGAGATCTGCAAGCGAGGCATAAAAACCATGAACAGAGACAAGGGAGCCTTCATCCTCTCTACCACCTAGAGCAGCATCTTGGCGGAGTGAACGGACAGCGGGGGGTGTGACTTGCCTTCATTCTTGTGACAGGTAAGTCACGCCCTCATGGAACATCAGCTGATAAAGACGGGTCACAAGACACCATCATGTGACACTCTGAAGAAGGCGAAAGACTTTCGTATTGTGACATCCTCAAGGCCTAAACACTCATCCGAGCAAATATAAGGTAGATTTTGTGAACCTGCCAGGAGAAAAACATCAACGAAAATAATTTGTATTTGTTTTAACCAGTTGGTGGCGCTACCACTGCGATCAAAAATAAGTTGGCAGCCGTCTTCAGGGCCTGAATATCCTCAAATGTGAAAAATTTCGAGAAGATGGATCATCTGAATCATTTTGCAGGAACTTTTGTTGCCACGGAGAATAATCAGACTCTGCGGCACCGCAATAGCCACGCCCTTCGAAGGAAAGTCACAAAAATAGGGATAGAGTAAGATCAATGTCTTGAGTCTTTTCTAGCCAATTTTCAATCGGATTCGTTAAAAGGGCACCGTGCAGTACGTCAAAATGTAAAAAATTATATTGATTGGCGCAAGGTGTATAACAGAATATAAACATATAGATGTCTTCAGGTACCGACTCTTTATGTACATGTGAAGTTTTGGATTTTTAGCAGCATGTGCAGGAGAGTTATTAAGCATTTTGTCCACTGCGGCGAAGGAAATCTTAAGTGAAAACTTTGAAGCCCCGCCCCCGTCATATAGTATTTCGGAAACAAAAGATTTTAGCCCCAGTGTTTGTCCCAGGTCTTAAGATGCTACAGACAGAATTTTAAGGCAATCAGATGAAGCCTTTAGGATCAGGGTGCAAAAGAATGACCCCTGTAAACATGCAAAAAAGGGCAAAAGTCGGACTTTCAAAAATTCATAACTCACTTCCTGTTCATATTAGACGTTTAAAATATCAAATTTCTCGCTATGCCCGATGAGACTGCCAAGTTTGGTGAGTTTTTGTGCATATTTCGGGGGTCAAAAATGCGATCGTACAATCGGAAAAATAATAATAATAATAATTTCTACAAAAACAACAGGGACTTCGCAGCGGTCGCTGCTCAGGCCCTAATAATAATAATAATAATAATAATAATAATAAAAGTAATAATATTTTCTACAAAAACAATAGGGACCTCGCAGCCGTCGCAGCTCGGGCCCTAATAACAATTTCTAGAAAAACAATAGGGACCTCGCAGCGGTCACTGCTCGGGCCCTAATAATAATAATAATAATAATTTCCACAAAAACAATGGGGACCTCGTAGCGGTCGCTGCTCGGGCCCTAATAATAATTTCTACATAAACAATAGGAACCTCGCCGCGGTCGCTGCTCGGGCCCCAATAATAATTTCTACACAAAGTCCATTGTGGTGACCCGCCCCTTTTAAGTAAATTCAAAATGGCCGACTTCCTGTAAAACCTAGCTCATTGCTCCAAGAGACTTTTTTGTAGGTCTTGGTCTTATACATACAGTGAACCCTCGCTACTTCGCGGTTCACCTTTCGCGGGTTCAGTGCTTCGCGGGTATAAAAAATATTCGGGGGCATTGTAGTTTCGCCGAGCGGCACGACGGGGCGCTGGAGCGGTTAGACGGCCGGCGTGCGCCGAAGAAGAGCGTGGGCGAAGAGGAGAGTGGACGAAGAAGAGCACGTTCCCCCGGACACGATCGGTGGCGACGTTTCGCGCGGTTCGGACCGTACCAGGGCTCCGGCCGGCGTGCGTGGCAGTTAAGCCGTAGAGGAGCACCGTCCCCGGGCACGGGCGGTGCCAAGCGGCCCCTAAGTTTAACCGAATGGAAGCTCCGGAGGAGGAGGGCATGCTCGCGTCACAGTAAGCCGAAGAGGAGCACCTTCCCCGGGCACGGGCGGTTCCAAGCGGCCCCTAAGTTTAACCAAATGGAAGCTCCGGAGGAGGAGGGCATGCTCGCGTCACAGTAAGCCGAAGAGGAGCACCTTTGCCGGGCACGGGCGGTTCCAAGCGGCCCCTAAGTTTAACCGAATGGAAGCTCCAGAGGAGGAGGGCATGCTCGCGTCACAGTAAGCCGAAGAGGAGCACCTTTGCCGGGCACGGGCGGTGCCAAGCGGCCCCTAAGTTTAACCGAATGGAAGCTCCGGGGGAGGAGGGCGGGTGTGTGTCACAGTTAAGCCGAATTGGAGCACCTCTTCCGCCCGGGCACGAGCGGAGCGCGAAGCTGTCAGTTATGAATGTATAAAAGAATAAATAAATAAAGAATGCCACCTTTCATTTCACAGGGCACACCGGACGGCGTACCAGCAGGTAAAAGTCGGAGTAATTAAATAAATACAAAAAGAATGGCTGGGGAATAAAAAAATAATACGTTTTAATAATAATTTGGTTTTTTTGTTATAACATGAATTTCACTCTCTCTCTCCCCGTATATATGTATATATATATATATATATATATATATATATATATATATATATATATATATATATATATATTTCTATATTTATTATATATATTGTATATTTTTTTAAGCATTTTTGAAGGTGCGCCGCTACTTCGCGGATTTTCAGTTTTCGCGGGTGGTCTCTGTCCCCATTAACCGCGATAACCGAGGGTTCACTGTACTCCATAAAATTTACAAAAAGCGAGGTGAAACACTCAACCAGGGCTGCTTTTTTTAACATTTCTCGAGGGCCATGGCGAGCCATTTCAAAAAAGCTGCACAACTAACGTATAAAATATTGATAAATTTGCTCGGCCTGATGTGTGTGTAAAGTTTCACGAGTTGTCGTTCATATTTAGAACCTCATAATCAGCGTTGTTTTATTGCCGAACAGTGCAATGCCACTCCCACAACTTTACACGAAAAAGGACGAATTTCGTATTGTGACATCCTCATGGCCGAAACAGTCATCCGAGCATATATGAGGGCGACCTTGTTGAGTTGCACGGAGAAAAACATCCAAGAAAATAACTTGTATTAGCTTTTACCAGTTGGTGGCGGTACTACTACGATGAAAAATAAGTTGGTAGATGTCTTCAGGGCTGAAGTATCCTCAAATGTGTACGACTTCGAGAAGATAGGATCATCTGAGTCATGTTGCCGGAGCTTTTGTTGCCACAGAGTACAATCTGACTTTTCAGCACCGTAATAGCCACGCCTTTTGCCAAAACGTCACAAAATTCGGCAGAGAGTAAGATCATTGTCTTGAGTCTTTTCTGACTAATTTTCAGTCGGATTTGTCAAAAGGGCACCGTGCAGGATGTGAAAATTAAAATAAAAACACATTTTTGATTCCACTTGGCGGCGCTGTGTGTATAACAAAATAATAACATTAAGATGTCTTCAGGTCGGGACGTTTTATTTACAGGTGAAGGTTTGGATTTTTAGGAGCATGTGCAGGGGAGTTATTAAGCATTCATTTATTTGTATTAGGTTCATTTTGTCTTCTTATTATTGATATTTGACTGATTCATTAAAAGCAGACAATTATGTTTTAGGTTAATTTTTTACCTGACATGTTTCGGCGAGTCTTTCGCCTTCTTCAGAGTGTCGCATGATGGTGTCTTGAGACCCGTCTTTATCAGCTGATGTTCCATGAGGGTGTGACTTACCTGTCAAAAAAATGAAAAATCAGAGCAGGAAAAGAACAAGCACAACATGAACATTACAAATCAGCAATCACTGACCACTGCAAAAGGGAAAACCACATCATGGACCGGGAGAAGGGCAGGGTCATCCGCACCGAAGAGAACAAACAACAGCGCTGGATCAGAGAGGCCATTGAGATCTGCAAGCGAGGCATAAAAACCATGAACAGAGACAAGGGAGCCTTCATCCTCTCTACCACCTAGAGCAGCATCTTGGCGGAGTGAACGGACAGCGGGGGGTGTGACTTGCCTTCATTCTTGTGACAGGTAAGTCACGCCCTCATGGAACATCAGCTGATAAAGACGGGTCACAAGACACCATCATGTGACACTCTGAAGAAGGCGAAAGACTTTCGTATTGTGACATCCTCAAGGCCTAAACACTCATCCGAGCAAATATAAGGTAGATTTTGTGAACCTGCCCGGAGAAAAACATCAACGAAAATAATTTGTATTTGTTTTAACCAGTTGGTGGCACTACCACTGCGATCAAAAATAAGTTGGCAGCCGTCTTCAGGGCCTGAATATCCTCAAATGTGAAAAATTTCGAGAAGATGGATCATCTGAATCATTTTGCAGGAACTTTTGTTGCCACGGAGAATAATCAGACTCTGCGGCACCGCAATAGCCACGCCCTTCGAAGGAAAGTCACAAAAATAGGGATAGAGTAAGATCAATGTCTTGAGTCTTTTCTAGCCAATTTTCAATCGGATTCGTTAAAAGGGCACCGTGCAGTACGTCAAAATGTAAAAAATTATATTGATTGGCGCAAGGTAGGGCTGGGCGATATGACCTAAAATCAATATCGCGATAAATTGGGCAATTTTACCTCGATAACGATAAATGCACGATAAATTCCCCCTGAGGACCAAAATCAAAATAAATGCAGAAAATGCATATTAACTGCTTTTTTTTATTGACCAACTGGTACACATTACTTTCAATGAAAAATAGAAGTACAAAAATCATTTGAATAAACATTCAAAATAGCTTGCTTTGCATGACTTGAACAATGTCACAAAGAACAGGAAAAAAAAGGGTACCGCTCACAAAATCTTTTCCTGCAAATAGATTGTGCCGAGATGGTGTAATGCCATTTGCAAATGCTTAGATTTGTGTAAAGGTATCTTGTAAACAATATAAATAATGCCATGTGCAAAGGCACTAGTCGCCTGTAAACAAAATGCTAAATAAAATGAAAAAAAAAAAATCAATGGAATGCCAGTGCCAAACAAACGCGTGTGCTTCATCAGTAAAATGTGCCGTCTCGAGTAGTCCGGTGCGCAGTCGCCACTTGTCGTCTATGTACTGCACATTCAGGCTCAAACAGGGATGCATGTTGCGACTCGACCACAAGTCGGATGTGGATGCAAAATGCTCGACATGTCTCCGCTCCCGTCCCGATGTTGTCCATATCGGGAAGTGCTGTTTGCGGCAAATATTTTCGTACCTCTTGTCGGCTACGTTCCTGAGGCGTTTAAATCCTGTGCGCTCCACTGTAACTTCAGGAGCTCTATCTTTAGCTATGTGCTAGGCTATCCCGTCCACCACTGAGACGTTCTCTCGTATGGTTTCGCCTCCGTTAGTGGGCTGTTGTCACTTGTCCAACCTTGCTTCTCACTTTGAACTTTTAGCACAAGCTCCAAGTCAACAGCATGGTTGTGTTGTGGGTGGTGAAAAAGAAAAGGTTGGACGCGCTGTTTCAGGTGCTTACGACGCACTTTGTAGTTCATGTTCTTTTGCGCAAACATCGTCTTTATGGAACCCAAAACATATCCAAACGACAGATGTCGAATTTCTTTTTGGGACAAGCGCGACAAGACCAATTTCAACTAACGTTACTTCGTCTTTAGCCGTGTCAGCCGCTTCTGAATTTGAATCGCCAGCTACGAACGCGTCTTGTGTTTACATTCTTCTACAGCGCCTGAGTCACGTGACTACATGCGCTGGAGCAGACTTAAAGAGGCATGAACATTGCCGCAGACAGAAAAGACTTTCCTTTTTCATTTTTTTTTTAGACACCGAATTTACCGACATGGGCAAAATGATGTCGGTCATTCTCATAAATTTCGGTAACGGTAAATTTTCGGTTAATCGCCCAGCCCTAGCGCAAGGTGTATAACAGAATATAAACATATAGATGTCTTCAGGTACCGACTCTTTATGTACATGTGAAGTTTTGGATTTTTAGCAGCATGTGCAGGAGAGTTATTAAGCATTTTGTCCACTGCGGCGAAGGAAATCTTAAGTGAAAACTTTGAAGCCCCGCCCCCGTCATATAGTATTTCGGAAACAAAAGATTTTAGCCCCAGTGTTTGTCCCAGGTCTTAAGATGCTACAGACAGAATTTTAAGGCAATCAGATGAAGCCTTTAGGATCAGGGTGCAAAAGAATGACCCCTGTAAACATGCAAAAAAGGGCAAAAGTCGGACTTTCAAAAATTCATAACTCACTTCCTGTTCATATTAGACGTTTAAAATATCAAATTTCTCGCTATGCCCGATGAGACTGCCAAGTTTGGTGAGTTTTTGTGCATGTTTCGGGGGTCAAAAATGCGATCGTACAATCGGAAAAATAATAATAATAATAATTTCTACAAAAACAACAGGGACTTCGCAGCGGTCGCTGCTCAGGCCCTAATAATAATAATAATAATAATAATAAAAGTAATAATATTTTCTACAAAAACAATAGGGACCTCGCAGCCGTCGCAGCTCGGGCCCTAATAACAATTTCTAGAAAAACAATAGGGACCTCGCAGCGGTCACTGCTCGGGCCCTAATAATAATAATAATAATAATTTCCACAAAAACAATGGGGACCTCGTAGCGGTCGCTGCTCGGGCCCTAATAATAATTTCTACATAAACAATAGGAACCTCGCCGCGGTCGCTGCTCGGGCCCCAATAATAATTTCTACACAAAGTCCATTGTGGTGACCCGCCCCTTTTAAGTAAATTCAAAATGGCCGACTTCCTGTAAAACCTAGCTCATTGCTCCAAGAGACTTTTTTGTAGGTCTTGGTCTTATACATACAGTGAACCCTCGCTACTTCGCGGTTCACCTTTCGCGGGTTCAGTGCTTCGCGGGTATAAAAAATATTCGGGGGCATTGTAGTTTCGCCGAGCGGCACGACGGGGCGCTGGAGCGGTTAGACGGCCGGCGTGCGCCGAAGAAGAGCGTGGGCGAAGAGGAGAGTGGACGAAGAAGAGCACGTTCCCCCGGACACGATCGGTGGCGACGTTTCGCGCGGTTCGGACCGTACCAGGGCTCCGGCCGGCGTGCGTGGCAGTTAAGCCGTAGAGGAGCACCGTCCCCGGGCACGGGCGGTGCCAAGCGGCCCCTAAGTTTAACCGAATGGAAGCTCCGGAGGAGGAGGGCATGCTCGCGTCACAGTAAGCCGAAGAGGAGCACCTTCCCCGGGCACGGGCGGTTCCAAGCGGCCCCTAAGTTTAACCAAATGGAAGCTCCGGAGGAGGAGGGCATGCTCGCGTCACAGTAAGCCGAAGAGGAGCACCTTTGCCGGGCACGGGCGGTTCCAAGCGGCCCCTAAGTTTAACTGAATGGAAGCTCCGGAGGAGGCGGGCATGCTCGCGTCACAGTAAGCCGAAGAGGAGCACCTTTCCCGGGCACGGGCGGTGCCAAGCGGCCCCTAAGTTTAACCGAATGGAAGCTCCGGGGGAGGAGGGCGGGCGTGTGTCACAGTTAAGCCGAATTGGAACACCTCTTCCGCCCGGGCACGAACGGAGCGCGAAGCTGTCAGTTATGAATGAATAAATGAATAAATAAATAAATAATTAAAGAATGCCACCTTTCATTTCACAGGGAACACCGGACGGCGTACCAGCAGGTAAAAGTCGGATTAATTAAATAAATACAAAAAGAATGGCTGGGGAATAAAAAAATAATACGTTTTAATAATAATTTGTTTTTTTTGTTATAACATGAATTTCACTCTCTCTCTCTCTCTCTCTCTCTCTCCCCGTATATATATATATATATATATATATACATATATATATATATATATATATATATATTTATTATATATATTGTATTTTCTTTTAAGCATTTTTGAAGGTGCGCCGCTACTTCGCGGATTTTCAGTTTCCGCGGGTGGTCTCGGTCCCCATTAACCGCGATAACCGAGGGTTCACTGTACTCCATAAAATTTACAAAAAGCGAGGTGAAACACTCAACCAGGGCTGCTTTTTTGAATATTTCTCGAGGGCCATGGCGAGCCATTTCAAAAAAGCTGCACAACTAACGTATAAAATATTGATAAATTTGCTCTGCCTGATGTGTGTGTCAAGTTTCACGAGTTGTCGTTCATATTTAGAACCTCATAATCAGCGTTGTTTTATTGCCAAACAGTGCAATGCCACTCCCACAACTTTTCACGAAAAAGGATGAATTTCGTATTGTGACATCCTCATGGCCGAAACAGTCCTCCGAGCATATATGAGGGCGACCTTGTTGAGTTGCACGGAGAAAAACATCCAAGAAAATAACTTGTATTAGCTTTTACCAGTTGGTGGCGCTACTACTACGATGAAAAATAAGTTGGTAGATGTCTTCAGGGCTGAAGTATCCTCAAATGTGTACAACTTCGAGAAGATAGGATCATCTGAGTCATGTTGGCGGAGCTTTTGTTGCCACAAAGTACAATCGGACTTTTCAGCACCGTAATAGCCACGCCTTTTGCCAAAACGTCACAAAACTCGGCAGAGAGTAAGATCATTGTCTTGAGTCTTTTCTGACTAATTTTCAGTCGGATTCGTCAAAAGGGCACGGTGCAGTACGTGAAAATTAAAATAAAAACAAATTTTTGATTCCACTTGGCGGCGCTGTGTGTATAACAAAATAATAACATTAAGATGTCTTCAGGTCGGGACATTTTATTTACAGGTGAAGGTTTGGATTTTTAGGAGCATGTGCAGGGGAGTTATTAAGCATTCATTTATTTGTATTAGGTTCATTTTGTCTTCTTATGATTGATATTTGACAGATTCATTAAAAGCAGACAATTATGTTTTCGGTAAATTTTTTACCTGACATGTTTCGGCGAGTCTTTCGCCTTCTTCAGAGTGTCGCATGATGGTGTCTTGAGACCCGTCTTTATCAGCTGATGTTCCATGAGGGTGTGACTTACCTGTCAAAAAAATGAAAAATCAGAGCAGTAAAAGAACAAGCACAACATGAACATTACAAATCAGCAATCACTGACCACTGCAAAAGGGAAAACCACATCCTGGACCGGGAGAAGGGCAGGGTCATCCGCACAGAAGAGAACAAACAACAGCGCTGGATCAGAGAGGCCATTGAGATCTGCAAGCGAGGCATAAAAACCATGAACAGAGACAAGGGAGCCTTCATCCTCTCTACCACCTGGACCAGCATCTTGGCGGAGTTAACGGACAGCGGGGGGCGTGACTTGCCTTCATTCTTGTGACAGGTAAGTCACGCCCTCATGGAACATCAGCTGATAAAGACGGGCCACAAGACACCATCATGTGACACTCTGAAGAAGGCGAAAGACTTTCGTATTGTGACATCCTCAAGGCTGAAACACTCATCCGAGCAAATATAAAGTAGATTTTGTTAACCTGCCCGGAGAAAAACATCAACGAAAATAATTTGTATTTGTTTTAACCAGTTGGTGGCGCTACCACTGCGATCAAAAATAAGTTGGCAGCCGTCTTCAGGGCCTGAATATCCTCAAATGTGAAAAATTTCGAGAAGATGGATCATCTGAATCATTTTGCAGGAACTTTTGTTGCCACGGAGAATAATCAGACTCTGCGGCACCGTAATAGCCACGCCCTTCGAAGGAAAGTCACAAAAATAGGGATAGAGTAAGATCAATGTCTTGAGTCTTTTCTAGCCAATTTTCAATCGGATTCGTTAACAGGGCACCGTGCAGTACGTCAAAATGTAAAAAATGATATTGATTGGCGCAAGGTGTATAACTGAATATAAACATATAGATGTCTTCAGGTACCGACTCTTTATGTACATGTGAAGTTTTGGATTTTTAGCAGCATGTGCAAGAGAGTTATTAAGCATTTTGTCCATTGCGGCGAAGGAAATCTTAAGTGAAAACTTCGAAGCCCCGCCCCCGTCATATAGTATTTCGGAAACAAAAAATTTTAGCCCCAGTGTTTGTCCCAGGTCTTAAGATGCTACAGACAGAATTTTAAGGCAATCAGATGAAGCCTTTAGGATCAGGGTGCAAAAGAATGACCCCTGTAAACATGCAAAAAAGGGCAAAAGTCGGACTTTCAAAAATTCATAACTCACTTCCTGTTCATATTAGACGTTAAAATATAAAATTTTTCGCCATGCCCGATGAGACTGCCAAGTTTGGTGAATTTTTGTGCATGTTTCGGGGGTCAAAAATGCAATCGAACAATCGGAAAAATAATAATAATAATAATTTCTACAAAAACAATAGGGACTTCGCAGCAGTCGCTGCTCAGGCCCTAATAATAATAATAATAATAATAAGAGAAGAGAAGATAAGATGTCCTTTATTAGTCCCACAATGGGGAAATTTGAAAGTAATAATATTTTCTACAAAAACAATAGGGACCTCGCAGCCGTCGCAGCTCGGGCCCTAATAACAATTTCTAGAAAAACAATAGGGACCTCGCAGCGGTCACTGCTCGGGCCCTAATAATAATAATAATAATAATTTCCACAAAAACAATGGGGACCTCGTAGCGGTCGCTGCTCGGGCCCTAATAATAATTTCTACATAAACAATAGGGACCTCGCCGCGGTCGCTGCTCGGGCCCCAATAATAATTTCTACACAAAGTCCATTGTGGTGACCCGCCCCCTTTTAATAAATTCAAAATGGCCGACTTCCTGTAAAACCTAGCTCATTGCTCCAAGAGACTTTTTTGTAGGTCTTGGTCTTATACATACAGTGAACCCTCGCTACTTCGCGGTTCACCTTTCGCGGATTCAGTGCTTCGCGGGTATAAAAAATATTCGGGGGCATTGTAGTTTCGCCGAGCGGCACGACGGGGCGCTGGAGCGGTTAGACGGCCGGCGTGCGCCGAAGAAGAGCGTGGGCGAAGAGGAGAGTGGACGAAGAAGAGCACGTTCCCCCGGACACGATCGGTGGCGACGTTTCGCGCGGTTCGGACCGTACCAGAGCTCCGGCCAGCGTGCGTGGCAGTTAAGCCGTAGAGGAGCACCTTCCCCGGGCACGGGCGGTGCCAAGCGGCCCCTAAGTTTAACCGAATGGAAGCTCCGGAGGAGGAGGGCATGCTCGCGTCACAGTAAGCCGAAGAGGAGCACCTTCCCCGGGCACGGGCGGTTCCAAGCGGCCCCTAAGTTTAACCGAATGGAAGCTCCGGAGGAGGAGGGCATGCTCGCGACACAGTAAGCCGAAGAGGAGCACCTTCCCCGGGCACGGGCGGTGCCAAGCGGCCCCTAAGTTTAACCGAATGGAAGCTCCGGGGGAGGAGGGTGGGCGTGTGTCACAGTTAAGCCGAATTGGAGCACCTCTTCCGCCCGGGCACGAGCGGAGCGCGAAGCTGTCAGTTATGAATGAATAAATGAATAAATAAATAAATAAATAAAGAATGGCACCTTTCATTTCACAGGGCACACCAGACGGCGTACCAGCAGGTAAAAGTCTGAGTAATTAAATAAATACAAAAAGAATGGCTGGGGAATAAAAAAATAATACGTTTTAATAATAATTTGTTTTTTTTGTTATAACATGAATTTCACTCTCTCTCTCCCCGTATATATATATATATATATATATATATATATATATATTGTATTTTTTTTTTAAGCATTTTTGAAGGTGCGCCGCTACTTCGCGGATTTTCAGTTTTCGCGGGTGGTCTCGGTCCCCATTAACCGCGATAACCGAGGGTTCACTGTACTCCATAAAATTTACAAAAAGCGAGGTGAAATACTCAACCAGGGCTGCTCTGCATGTTGTGTTGGGCCACCTGGAACAACAGCGGAGCTATGCAAGGATGCTCTTTGTGGACTACAGCTCGGCATTCAACACGATCATCCCAGACATCCTCGTCGCCAAACTGGACACTCTCGGCCTCCCTGCCCTCACACGCATCTGGATTAAGGACTTTCTGACCAACAGACCCCAGACTGTGTTGCTCGGCCCCTACACGTCCTCCACCCTCATGCTGAGCACCGGTTCCCCCCAAGGATGCGTGCTGAGCCCTCTCCTGTACGCCCTCTAAACCTACGACTGCAGCCCGGCCCACGGCAACAACACCATCGTCAAGTTTGCTGACGACACGACAGTGGTCGGTCTGATCTCGGAAGGTGACGAGACAGCCTACAGAGAGGAGGTAGGGAGACTGACAACTTGGTGCAAGGACAACAGACTGCACCTTAACTCTGCTAAAACAAAGGAGATTGTCGTCGACTTCAGGAGGAACAAGACGCTGCCGCCCCCCCCCTGCATCGAAGGCGTGTGTGTGGAGAGGGTCCACACGTTCAAGTTCCTGGGAGTACAGATCTCCGATGACCTTTCTTGGAGTCACAACACCACAGCAGTGGTAAAGAAGGTCCGCCAACGTCTGCACTTCCTGAGAGTCCTCAGGAAATTCAACCTGGACAGGAAGCTGCTGCTGGCCTTCTACCACTCGTCCATCGAGAGCCTGCTGACGTACTGTGTCTCCACCTGGTACAGCGGCTGCACTGAGGCGGACAGAGTGAGGCTCCAGAGGACAGTCAAAACAGCGCAAAGGATTATTGGCTGCCCTCTCCCCTCGCTGTCGGACATCTACACCGCCCGGTGCCTCAGAAGGGCTCTCAACATCGTCAAAGACAATACCCACCCAAACTCACACCTGTTCGACCTGTTGCCCTCTGGCAGGCGCTACAGATGCATCAAATCAAGGACCAATAGACTGAGAAACAGTTTCTTTCCGAGAGCCATCTCCATACTGAACTCTCACACACACACGAGACCACCCTAACCTTGCAAAACAGCATTGTGATGTGTTTCTATATGCCCTATTCAGTACTGAATTCCATTGCACTGTCTTATTTATTTATCTAATTTATATATTGTCTGTATTATTGTTGTATTGCACTGGAGAGGGGAGCCCTCTAATCTCGTTGCACACTTGAGTACAATGACAATAAAGGGATTTCTATTTCTATTCTATTCTTTTTTTAACTTTTCTCGAGGGCCATGGCGAGCCATTTAAAAAAAGCTGCACAACTAACGTATAAAATATTGATAAATTTGCTCTGCCTGATGTGTGTGTAAAGTTTCACGAGTTGTCGTTCATATTTAGAACCTCATAATCAGCGTTGTTTTATTGCCGAACAGTGCAATGCCACTCCCACAACTTTTCACGAAAAAGGATGAATTTCGTATTGTGACATCCTCATGGCCGAAACAGTCATCCGAGCATATATGAGGGCGACCTTGTTGAGTTGCACGGAGAAAAACATCCAAGAAAATAACTTGTATTAGCTTTTACCAGTTGGTGGCGCTACTACTACGATGAAAAATAAGTTGGTAGATGTCTTCAGGGCTGAGGTATCCTCAAATGTGTACAACTTCGAGAAGATAGGATCATCTGAGTCATGTTGCCGGAGCTTTTGTTGCCACAAAGTACAATCGGATTTTTCAGCACCGTAATAGCCACGCCTTTTGCCAAAACGTCACAAAATTCGGCAGAGAGTAAGATCATTGTCTTGAGTCTTTTCTGACTAATTTTCAGTCGGATTCGTCAAAAGGGCACCGTGCAGTACGTGAAAATTAAAATAAAAACAAATTTTTGATTCCACTTGGCGGCGCTGTGTGTATAACAAAATAATAACATTAAGATGTCTTCAGGTCGGGACGTTTTATTTACAGGTGAAGGTTTGGATTTTTAGGAGCATGTGCAGGGGCGTTATTAAGCATTCATTTATTTGTATTAGGTTCATTTTGTCTTCTTATTATTGATATTTGACTGATTCATTAAAAGCAGACAATTATGTTTTAGGTTAATTTTTTACCTGACATGTTTCGGCGAGTCTTTCGCCTTCTTCAGAGTGTCGCATGATGGTGTCTTGAGACCCGTCTTTATCAGCTGATGTTCCATGAGGGTGTGACTTACCTGTCAAAAAAATGAAAAATCAGAGCAGTAAAAGAACAAGCACAACATGAACATTACAAATCAGCAATCACTGACCACTGCAAAAGGGAAAACCACATCATGGACCGGGAGAAGGGCAGGGTCATCCGCACCGAAGAGAACAAACAACAGCGCTGGATCAGAGAGGCCATTGAGATCTGCAAGCGAGGCATAAAAACCATGAACAGAGACAAGGGAGCCTTCATCCTCTCTACCACCTGGAGCAGCATCTTGGCGGAGTGAACGGACAGCGGGGGGCGTGACTTGCCTTCATTCTTGTGACAGGTAAGTCACGCCCTCATGGAACATCAGCTGATAAAGACGGGCCACAAGACACCATCATGTGACACTCTGAAGAAGGCGAAAGACTTTCGTATTGTGACATCCTCAAGGCCTAAACACTCATCCGATCAAAAATAAGTTGGCAGCCGTCTTCAGGGCCTGAATATCCTCAAATGTGAAAAATTTCGAGAAGATGGATCATCTGAATCATTTTGCAGGAACTTTTGTTGCCACGGAGATTAATCAGACTCTGCGGCACCGTAATAGCCACGCCCTTCGAAGGAAAGTCACAAAAATAGGGATAGAGTAAGATCAATGTCTTGAGTCTTTTCTAGCCAATTTTCAATCGGATTCGTTAAAAGGGCACCGTGCAGTACGTCAAAATGTAAAAAATGATATTGATTGGCGCAAGGTGTATAACTGAATATAAACATATAGATGTTTTCAGGTACCGACTCTTTATGTACATGTGAAGTTTTGGATTTTTAGCAGCATGTGCAGAGAGTTATTAAGCATTTTGTCCATTGCGGCGAAGGAAATCTTAAGTGAAAACTTCGAAGCCCCGCCCCCGTCATATAGTATTTCGGAAACAAAAGATTTTAGCCCCAGTGTTGGTCCCAGGTCTTAAGATGCTACAGACAGAATTTTAAGGCAATCAGATGAAGCCTTTAGGATCAGGGTGCAAAAGAATGACCCCTGTAAACATGCAAAAAAGGGCAAAAGTCGGACTTTCAAAAATTCATAACTCACTTCCTATTCATATTAGACATTAAAATATCACATTTTTCGCCATGCCCGATGAGACTGCCAAGTTTGGTGAATTTTTGTGCATGTTTCGGGGGTCAAAAATGCAATCGAACAATCGGAAAAATAATAATAATAATAATTTCTACAAAAACAATAGGGACTTCGCAGCGGTCGCTGCTCAGGCCCTAATAATAATAATAATAATAAGAGAAGATAAGATAAGATGTCCTTTATTAGTCCCACAATGGGGAAATTTGAAAGTAATAATATTTTCTACAAAAACAATAGGGACCTCGCAGCCGTCGCAGCTCGGGCCCTAATAACAATTTCTAGAAAAACAATAGGGACCTCGCAGCGGTCACTGCTCGGGCCCTAATAATAATAATAATAATAATTTCCACAAAAACAATGGGGACCTCGTAGCGGTCGCTGCTCGGGCCCTAATAATAATTTCTACATAAACAATAGGGACCTCGCCGCGGTCGCTGCTCGGGCCCCAATAATAATTTCTACACAAAGTCCATTGTGGTGACCCGCCCCTTTTAAGTAAATTCAAAATGGCCGACTTCCTGTAAAACCTAGCTCATTGCTCCAAGAGACTTTTTTGTAGGTCTTGGTCTTATACATACAGTGAACCCTCGATACTTCGCGGTTCACCTTTCGCGGGTTCAGTGCTTCGCGGGTATAAAAAATATTCGGGGGCATTGTAGTTTCGCCGAGCGGCACGACGGGCGCTGGAGCGGTTAGACGGCCGGCGTGCGCCGAAGAAGAGCGTGGGCGAAGAAGAGCGTGGGCGAAGAGGAGAGTGGACGAAGAAGAGCACGTTCCCCCGGACACGATCGGTGGCGACGTTTCGCGCGGTTCGGACCGTACCAGAGCTCCGGCCGGCGTGCGTGGCAGTTAAGCCGTAGAGGAGCACCTTCCCCGGGCACGGGCGGTGCCAAGCGGCCCCTAAGTTTAACCGAATGGAAGCTCCGGAGGAGGAGGGCATGCTCGCGTCACAGTAAGCCGAAGAGGAGCACCTTCCCCGGGCACGGGCGGTTCCAAGCGGCCCCTAAGTTTAACCAAATGGAAGCTCCGGAGGAGGAGGGCATGCTCGCGTCACAGTAAGCCGAAGAGGAGCACCTTTGCCGGGCACGGGCGGTTCCAAGCGGCCCCTAAGTTTAACCGAATGGAAGCTCCGGAGGAGGCGGGCATGCTCGCGTCACAGTAAGCCGAAGAGGAGCACCTTCCCCGGGCACGGGCGGTGCCAAGCGGCCCCTAAGTTTAACCGAATGGAAGCTCCGGGGGAGGAGGGCGGGCGTGTGTCACAGTTAAGCCGAATTGGAACACCTCTTCCGCCCGGGCACGAACGGAGCGCGAAGCTGTCAGTTATGAATGAATAAATGAATAAATAAATAAATAAATAAAGAATGCCACCTTTCATTTCACAGGGCACACCGGACGGCGTACCAGCAGGTAAAAGTCGGAGTAATTAAATAAATACAAAAAGAATGGCTGGGGAATAAAAAAATAACAAGTTTTAATAATAATTTGGTTTTTTTGTTATAACATGAATTTCTGTGGGGGTTCGGGTTAGGGGGCCTGCCAAGCCTTTTCCCTTTTCCCTAGGTTCCGGTTGTTTTCCGCCAGGCACGCCTCCGACCGGAGAGGGCGTCGGCTCCTGCGCACCTGCTGCCCATCATCAGCAATCACCGCGGGGGTTTAAAGCTCAGCGCTGCCAGGAGCCAGACGCCGGATTATTCCGTGACCTACCTCGGTACCCGGTCCACGTCGACGTTCGCCTCGTGCACGTCCGCGCTTTATGTTATGCAACCCGAGTTAACCATTGTCTTTCCTCGCTCTCCCTCCAGCCGCCCAGCGCCAGCCCGAGCCCGATCCTCCGCCGCCAGCCGCCGAGCCCCGGAGCGTCGATCGCACCGCGTACGCCCGTACGCCGCCTGCCTGCCCTTCTCAGCCTCCGCCGGCTCGCCGCCGCCTTCGCCTCCACGCCGCTCTCCGCGCCCGCGTTCCCCCCGCCACAGCGCCGGTGCACACTCAGCGCGCCGTCTCCGCTGCACCTCCGCGAGCGCACATCTCGCCACCCCGGCGAGCACCCCGGCGCTGACTCGCCGCTCCTCCACCTGTCCTCCTGCCCTGCTACCGGCACCCGTTCCTCTCCCCCCGAACCGTTCAATAAATCCTCCTCAACCATCCTTGCTTGCTCTTGGGTCCAGTTTTCCTTTCTCACGGTTCCCTGAACCGTTACAGAATAATCCGGCCCCAATGGACCCAGCGAGCTCGGATTCCCTCCAAGAGGCCCTCTCCCACCAAGGCAGACAGCTGGGAAGACATGAGAGGATGATGCAGGAGTTCATGGACTCCGTCCAGGCTCTCCACCACCAACTCGCGCTCCTTTCGAAGCAGGTCAGCTCTCTTCCCTCTGCTTCCGGCCTCCCGGAGGGCACCTCCCCGGTCCCTTCTCCCCCTCCTCCGCCCGCCGTGTTCTCTTCGAGCGGCAGGGAACCCCATGTCCCCACTCCCGAGCTGTTTTCCGGTGATCTGGGCTCTTGTAGCCAGTTCATATTGAGCACCTCGTTGGTGTTCGATCTCCAACCCCAAAGTTACCCGACCGATCGAGCTCGCATCGCCTACATGGTGAACCTGCTCCGCGGCCGCGCCGCGAAATGGGCCACCGCCTTGTGGGAGGCATCGGCCCCGGCGATGGCCTCCTACTCCCACTTCTGCCAAGAGTTGCGGCGGGTATTCGACCATCCCGTCAAGGGACGCGAGGCCACCCGCCGATTGCTCGCACTCCGGCAGGGTTCCCGCTCCGCCGCCGACTTTTCGGTGGAGTTCCGCATTCTCGCCCACGAGTGCGGGTGGAACGAGCCCGCCCTTCGGGGAGTGTTCCTCAACGGGCTGACGGACCAGCTCAAGGATGAGCTGGCCGTTCGGGATGAGACCGCCTCTCTCGAAGACCTCATTGCCCTGGCTATTAAGGTAGACAACCGGTTGCGGGAGCGGCAGTCCGAGCGGACGCGTAGGTCGCCCCGTCCGGCGGCACGCGCTCCCGCACCTCCCGTCGACTTCCCTCCGCGACTACCGGTTACGCCTCCTGTCGGACAGGAGGAGCCCATGCAGCTGGGGAGAACCCGCCTGGATCCTCAGGAACGCCAGAGGCGCCTCTCGAGCCAGCTATGCCTCTATTGTGGCAACCCCGGTCACTACATCGCCGCTTGCCACGTGAAGCCAAAAGAGGGGGCCTCGCCGCTGATCAGGTGTCCCGCGGCGAGCCATAACGTGTCAGCTACGGGCTCCTCTTCACGCATGTCCATCCCAGCCCGCCTCCTCTGGCAGACCCAATCCCTCTCGGTCGCCGTACTGGTGGACTCCGGAGCGGATGGGAACTTCCTGGACCTGACTCTGGCTCGCCGGCTGGGTGTCCCCCTGGAGCCTCTCCCTTCCCCACGGCGCGTGGTGGCTCTGGATGGACGCCTCATCTCCCAGGTCTTCCATCAAACGGGACCCCTAACCCTTATTGTTTCCGGTAACCACCGGGAGACCATCCAGCTCCTCCTAATCCACTCGCCACAAGTCCCCCTGGTCCTGGGTTTCCCGTGGCTCCAGCTACACAACCCCGCGATAGACTGGAGGAGATGTGCAATCACCGGGTGGAGCGAGCTTTGCCACTCACAGTGCCTTCTGTCCGCCGACCCCGCTCCCCGATCGGTTCCTCGCTCCCCGGCTCCACCCGACCTGGCGTCCGTCCCCACGGACTACCATGACCTGGCCCAGGTTTTTTGCAAAGACCTCGCCCGCACCCTTCCTCCCCATCGGCCCTATGACTGCGCCATAGACCTCTTTCCCGGAGCTCCGCTACCCAGCTCCCGGCTGTACAACATCTCCCGTCCCGAGAAGGAGGCCCTCGAGACCTACATCCGCGACTCCCTGGCGGCCGGTCTGATTCGGCCCTCTTCCTCGCCCCTGGGAGCGGGTTTCTTTTTTGTCAAGAAGAAAGACTCCTCCCTTCGCCCTTGCATTGACTTCAAGGCTCTCAACGGCATCACAGTCAAAAATAAGACCTCTCTGCCCCTCATAGACCCCTCGTTCGAGCCCCTCTGCGAAGCCCAGGTCTTCTCCAAGCTCGATCTCCGGAACGCCTACCATTTGGTCCGCATCCGCGAGGGCGATGAATGGAAGACGGCCTTCAATACCCCCCTTGGACATTTTGAGTATCTCGTCATGCCCTTCGGCCTCACCAACGCCCCCGCCGTTTTTCAAGCTCTCATGACCGACATTCTCCGGGATATGCTCAACCGTTTCGTCTTTATTTACCTGGATGACATCCTCATCTTCTCCCGATCCCTCGAGGACCACCGCCGCCACGTCCGATCAGTCCTCCAGCGCCTGCTGGAGAACCGCCTGTTCGTGAAACCGGAGAAATGCGAGTTCCACGTCCCATCGATCCATTTCCTGGGCTACGTCATCGCCCGGGGTCAACTCCAGCCGGATCCCGCCAAGATCCAGGCGGTGGTGGAGTGGCCTACTCCCACTACTCGCAAGGAACTCCAACGCTTCCTGGGGTTCGCTAATTTCTACCGTCGATTCATCCGCAATTACAGCAAGGTTGCTAGTCCTCTCACGGCCCTCACCTCCACCCTCACCCCCTTTCAGTGGACTCCGGGAGCGGCTCAAGCTTTCGGGCATCTAAAGGAAGCCTTCACCAGCGCTCCGGTCCTCAGACACCCCGATCCCGCACTCCAGTTCGTGGTGGAGGTGGATGCTTCCGACACGGGGGCGGGAGCGGTGCTCTCCCAACGGGACCCCGACACCCAGAAGACTCATCCATGCGCCTTCTTCTCCCGACGCCTGTCCCCCGCCGAGAAGAACTATGACGTCGGCAATCGGGAGTTGCTGGCAGTCGTCTGGGCTCTCCAGGAGTGGCGGCACTGGCTGGAGGGCACCGCCGTCCCCTTCCTCGTCTGGACCGACCACAAAAATCTGGCCTACCTGCAGTCAGCCAAGCGGATGAACCCCCGTCAAGCCCGTTGGCACCTCTTCTTGAGCCGATTCAACTTCACCCTTTCCTTCCGTCCCGGGTCGAACAACGGCAAGGCGGACGCCCTCTCCCGGATGTTCGCTCCGCCTGCCAGTCCAGAGACCACACAGACCATTCTCCCGTCCTCCTGTCTCCTGGGGGCGGCCTCCTGGGAGATCGAGCGCACGGTTCGCGAGGCGCAGAAAACCCAACCCGATCCCCGACCTGACCCCTCGGACCTCCTCTTCGTCCCCGATGCCGCACGCTCCCAGGTCCTCCAGTGGGGGCACTCCTCCTCGCTCACCTGCCACCCTGGCGTCACGCGCACCCTTCGCTTCCTCCAAGCGCACTTCTGGTGGCCCAGTATGACAAGAGACACGCGAGAATTCGTGCTGGCCTGCTCGGTTTGCGCCCGCGGAAAGGCCTCACACTCGGCTCCGGCCGGTCTTCTCCACCCTCTGCCTATCCCGAGCCGCCCCTGGTCCCACATCGCTGTGGACTTCGTCACGGGTCTTCCTTCGTCCAAAGGACACACAGTTATCCTCACCATTATCGACCGCTTCTCCAAGAGCGTCCACTTCGTTCCCCTTCCCAAGCTACCCACCGCCTTGGAGACAGCCACACTCCTGACCCAGCACGTTTTCCGGCTCCACGGCCTCCCGCAAGACATCGTCTCCGACCGGGGCCCCCAGTTCTCTTCCCAGGTCTGGAGGGAGTTCTGTAAGGCAGTGGGCGCCACAGCCAGCCTTTCCTCCGGTTACCACCCGCAGACCAACGGGCAGACCGAGCGGGCCAATCAACACCTGGAGGCAGCGCTGCGGTGCGTGGTGGCCCGGAACCCCGAGACATGGAGCGAGGCTCTCGCATGGATCGAGTACGCCCACAACTCCCTCTCCTGCGCCTCGACAGGTATGTCGCCGTTCATGGCCTGTCTTGGCTACCAACCTCCCCTTTTTACGGAGCAGGAGCGTGCAGTGGCGGTTCCCTCGGTGGAGGAACACATCAGTCGGGCCAAGGCCGTCTGGGCAGAGGTCAAGGCCTCCCTCACCCGCTCGGCGCAACGCAACAAGCGCCTGGCGGACCGTCGTCGAACCCCAGCTCCCGACTACCAGCCCGGTCAGCAGGTCTGGCTCTCGACCCGCGACCTTCCCCTCCAGACCGATTCACGTAAGCTGTCTCCGCGCTACATTGGTCCCTTTCCCATCACCAAGATCATTAACCCCTGTTCTGTCAGACTAAAGCTCCCCGATTCCCTCAAGATCCACCCCACCTTCCACGTTTCTCTCCTCAAGCCGGTCTCTTCCAGCGTCCTAAGCCCTCCGACCATCTCCCCTCCACCCCCCCTGATGATCGACGACCACCCAGCCTTCACGGTCTCCAAAGTGTTGGACGTTAGACGTCGGGGGAGGGGGTTTCAGTTCCTCGTGGACTGGGAGGGGTACGGTCCGGAGGAACGTTCTTGGATCTCCCGCAAGCTCTTCATTGACGACTCCCCGATCCGGGAGTTTTACGCCACACACCCGGACAAACCAGGAAGGACGCCAGGAGGCGTCCGTTGAGGGGGGGGTACTGTGGGGGTTCGGGTTAGGGGGCCTGCCAAGCCTTTTCCCTTTTCCCTAGGTTCCGGTTGTTTTCCGCCAGGCACGCCTCCGACCGGAGAGGGCGTCGGCTCCTGCGCACCTGCTGCCCATCATCAGCAATCACCGCGGGGGTTTAAAGCTCAGCGCTGCCAGGAGCCAGACGCCGGATTATTCCGTGACCTACCTCGGTACCCGGTCCACGTCGACGTTCGCCTCGTGCACGTCCGCGCTTTATGTTATGCAACCCGAGTTAACCATTGTCTTTCCTCGCTCTCCCTCCAGCCGCCCAGCGCCAGCCCGAGCCCGATCCTCCGCCGCCAGCCGCCGAGCCCCGGAGCGTCGATCGCACCGCGTACGCCCGTACGCCGCCTGCCTGCCCTTCTCAGCCTCCGCCGGCTCGCCGCCGCCTTCGCCTCCACGCCGCTCTCCGCGCCCGCGTTCCCCCCGCCACAGCGCCGGTGCACACTCAGCGCGCCGTCTCCGCTGCACCTCCGCGAGCGCACATCTCGCCACCCCGGCGAGCACCCCGGCGCTGACTCGCCGCTCCTCCACCTGTCCTCCTGCCCTGCTACCGGCACCCGTTCCTCTCCCCCCGAACCGTTCAATAAATCCTCCTCAACCATCCTTGCTTGCTCTTGGGTCCAGTTTTCCTTTCTCACGGTTCCCTGAACCGTTACAAATTTCACTCTCTCTCTCTCTCTGTATATATATATATATATCTATATATATATATATATATCTATATATATATATATATATATATATTTATTATATATATTGTATTTTTTTTTAAGCATTTTTGAAGGTGCGCCGCTACTTCGCGGATTTTCAGTTTCCGCGGGTGGTCTCGGTCCCCATTAACCGCGACAACCGAGGGTTCACTGTACTCCATAAAATTTACAAAAAGCGAGGTGAAACACTCAACCAGGGCTGCTTTTTTGAACATTTCTCGAGGGCCATGGCGAGCCATTTCAAAAAAGCTGCACAACTAACGTATAAAATATTGATAAATTTGCTCTGCCTGATGTGTGTGTAAAGTTTCACGAGTTGTCGTTCATATTTAGAACCTCATAATCAGCGTTGTTTTATTGCCGAACAGTGCAATGCCACTCCCACAACTTTTCACGAAAAAGGATGAATTTCGTATTGTGACATCCTCATGGCCGAAACAGTCATCCGAGCATATATGAGGGCGACCTTGTTGAGTTGCACGGAGAAAAACATCCAAGAAAATAACTTGTATTAGCTTTTACCAGTTGGTGGCGCTACTACTACGATGAAAAATAAGTTGGTAGATGTCTTCAGGGCTGAAGTATCCTCAAATGTGTACAACTTCGAGAAGATAGGATCATCTGAGTCATGTTGCCGGAGCTTTTGTTGCCACAAAGTACAATCGGACTTTTCAGCACCGTAATAGCCACGCCTTTTGCCAAAACGTCACAAAATTCGGCAGAGAGTAAGATCATTGTCTTGAGTCTTTTCTGACTAATTTTCAGTCGGATTCGTCAAAAGGGCACCGTGCAGTACGTGAAAATTAAAATAAAAACACATTTTTGATTCCACTTGGCGGCGCTGTGTGTATAACAAAATAATAACATTAAGATGTCTTCAGGTCGGGACGTTTTATTTACAGGTGAAGGTTTGGATTTTTAGGAGCATGTGCAGGGGCGTTATTAAGCATTCATTTATTTGTATTAGGTTCATTTTGTCTTCTTATTATTGATATTTGACTGATTCATTAAAAGCAGACAATTATGTTTTAGGTTAATTTTTTACCTGACATGTTTCGGCGAGTCTTTCGCCTTCTTCAGAGTGTCGCATGATGGTGTCTTGAGACCCGTCTTTATCAGCTGATGTTCCATGTGGGTGTGACTTACCTGTCAAAAAAATGAAAAATCAGAGCAGTAAAAGAACAAGCACTGTCAGGACTCGCCGGTCGGCGAGGAGGAGGTGGACCCAAAAGGCGAGGAGGCAGAGAGGTCAGTAACGTGAAGGGAATTTATTAACTGAAACAACCAGGGCAAACAATGTGGCAGGGTGAAAAATAACAAAAGACAAACTTAACGTGACCAGACTGGGAGGCAGGGCGAGGAACAACACTGAAAGACGGGAACGAAGAGGGGAACCAGAGCATGAACATGAACAAGGAGCAGAACGTGAACAAAGGTGGTCGTGGCTGTCCGTGATTTTCGGCAATGACCCGACACTGGGTTGAGAGCATGGAAGGCTTAAGTAGTCCGGTAATCAGGGGAGCAGATGGGGAGCAGGTGTGTGATCGTTGATGAGGAGCAGGTGCGTGGCTGGTGAGGGCGAGGTGCTGAGGGGAAACGCCCCTGCTCAGCTGATCAAAACAGACAGGAAAAGGCACATGGCAGGAAGGAGGGGAGAAAATAACAACAAAAACAATAACAAAAACCGCATGCATATGAAAACAATAACAAAAGGCTGTCATGCCTGACGCGGATCATGACAGTACCCCCCCCTCAAGGGACGGATTCCAGACGTCCCAAAAAAAAGGAAAAGAAAAGAAAAGGAAAACCATGTCCAAGAACGAGGGTGGGCGGAAGGGGTCGGGAGGTGGGTCAACGACCCGTGATCGAGACCGGTCTGGCGGATTCCCGGGAGGCCAGACCAGCGAGTCTTTTCGTGACCCTTCAGGGGGCCGTGAGGGTGGCCAGGCCAGTGCGTCCCATTGGGGCCATTCAGGCGGACGTCCGGAACGACCCGAACGCCACATGAAGTCCGCTGATGGAGCTGGGGCGAGGAGCGGCGGCAGGCCATGGAACGTCGCCGAGTCAGGAACGTGGCGCGGCGGCTGGTCGTTGAACCCTGCCGAGACAGGAACGTGGAGCGGCGGCAGATTGTCGAGCCCCGCCGAGACAGGAACGTGGAGCGGCGGCTGGTCGTCGAGCCCCGCCGAGACAGGAACGCGGAGCGGCGGCTGGTCGTCGAGCCCCGCCGAGACAGGAACGCGGAGCGGCGGCTGGTCGTCGAGCCCCGCCGAGTCAGGAACGCGGAGCGGCGGCTGGTCGTCGAGCCCCGCCGAGTCAGGAACGTGGAGCGGCGGCTGGTCGTCGAGCCCCGCCGAGACAGGAACGCGGAGCGGCGGCTGGTCGTCGAGCCCCGCCGAGTCAGGAACGTGGAGCGGCGGCTGGTCGTCGAACCCCGCCGAGTCAGGAACGTGGAGCGGCGGCTGGTCGTCGAGCGTCGTCGAGACAGGAACGTGGAGCGGCGGCTGGTCGTCGAGCCCCGCCGAGGCGGGAGCGTGGAGCGGCGGCTGGTCGTCGAGCGTCGCCGAGACCGGAACGTGGAGCGACGGCTGGTCGTCGAACCCCGCCGCGTCAGGAACGTGGAGCGGCGGCTGGTCGTCGAACACCGCCGAGACCGGAACGTGGGGCGGCGGCCCATCGTTGAACCCCGCCGACACAGGAACGCGGAGCGACGGCTGGTCGTCGATCCCTGCCGAGACAAGAACATGGAGCGGCGGTGGGTCGTCGTCCACCGCCGAGGCAGGAACCAAGAGCGGCCGCGGGCCGTCGAGCGCCGCCGGGGCCAAGGCGAGCAGTGGCGACGGGTCGTCGGATGCTGCCGCGGCCAGAGCGGGGCGCGGTGGTAGGTCCTCGTGCGTCGCCGAGACTGAGGCGTGACGCGGCGGCGGACCGTCGTCCATCGCGGGCACCGGAACCGGGAGCGGCGGCTGGTCGTCGACCCCTGCCGAGACAAGAATGTGGAGCGGCGGTGGGTCGCCGTCCACCGCCGAGGCAGAAACCAGGAGCGGCCGTGGGTCGTCGAGCGCTGCCGGAGCCAAGGCGAGCAGTGGCGACGGGTCGTCGGATGCTGCCGAGGCCAGAGCGGGGTGCGATGGTGGGTCGTCATGCGTCGCCGAGGCTGAGGCGTGACTCTGCGGCGGACCGTCGTCCATCGCAGGCACCGGGACCGGGAGCGGCGGCGCTTCATCAGGCGCCGCTGGGACCGATACGGCAGGCGACTGCTCGTCGTCCACCACGGGTGCAGGGACCGGGAGTGACGGCTGCGGGCCGTGTTCTGCCAAAACGTGAGCTTGGAGCGGAGGCAAGGCGTGCCCCACCGGAACATGGGCTTGGGACGGACGCACAACGTGCTCCGCCGGAACGTGAGCTTGGGACGGACGCGCAGCGTGCTCCTCCTGAACGTGAACCTGGGTCGGAAGCAGGGTGTGCTTCCCCTGAACGTGGACTTGGGACGGACGCACAACGTGCTCCGCCTGAACGTGAGCTTGGGACGGACGCACAGCGTGCTCCGCCTGAACGTGAGCTTGGGACGGACGCACAGCGTGCTCCGCCTGAACGTGAACTAGGGACGGACGCCGGACGGGCTCCGCGTGAACGTGAACTTGGGTCGGGGGCAGGATGTGCTCCGCCTGAACGTGAACTTGGTTCGGGCGCACAGCGTGCTCCGCTGGATCGGGAGCTGGGATCGCCATTGGGGCCCCGGGACGGGGCTCGGCCGCTGACGGGGAGCCGGGACACGGCTCAGCAGCTGGCGGGGAGCCGGGACTGGGCTCAGCAGCTGGCGGGGAGCCGGGACTGGGCTCAGCAGCTGGCGGGGAGCCGGGACTGGGCTCAGCAGCTGGCGGGAAGCCGGGACTGGGCTCAGCAGCTGGCGGGGAGCCGGGACTGGGCTCAGCAGCTGGCGGGGAGCCGGGACAGGGCTCAGCAGCTGGCGGGGAGCCGGGACAGGGCTCAGCAGCTGGCGGGGAGCCGGGACAGGGCTCAGCAGCTGGCGGGGAGCCGGGACAGGGCTCAGCAGCTGGCGGGGAGCCGGGACAGGGCTCAGCAGCTGGCGGGGAGCCGGGACAGGGCTCAGCAGCTGGCGGGGAGCCGGAACGGGGCTCGGCCGCCTTCGAGGAGTCGGCACGGGACTCTGGAGGCTGCGGCTCGCATGGAGGCGGCGGGGTCCGTGCAGCGGGAGCTGCATTGGTCACTGCTGCAGGCGTGGAGGCGACAGCGGGCCGGGTGCAGCAGTCGATCCGGGCACAGCCGAACCGGGGGCCCTGATCCCTGTCAGCCTGCCGCCATAGGGAATCAGGAAAACGGGAGACCTGAGGGACCGTGACTGCGGGGGCTGGTGAACGCGAGCTAGGAGACGCCAGGGGAGCGTGATCCGGTGCTGAAACTGATGGTGAACGATGTGCGCGACGTGACCGTGACTTCCGGGATTTGGGACGTGAAGCGCGCGAGGGGGAGTGGGAGGTGGTCGCGAAAAACTCAAATGGCTCGGGGGGAGGAAGGTGACGGCTCAAAAATAACTCCGCGTTGCGCTGAGCGACTAAGAGAGTGGCAATATATTCAAAATCATAGTCGTGATCTGGATCGGAAAAAATGTGAGGGGCAAGGTGCTCAAAATCAAACTCGTGACCGGACTTACTCGAACCGTGAGGGGGTGAAAGGGCTTGGTGCTCAAAATCGTCCTCGTAATCCGAATCTATGATCAGGTGAGGGGGTATGACAGGCTGGTAATCGGTGCTGTAATCGGGGGGCAAAAGGGGAGAAACAGACGTCGAGCGGAAAATGGAACCTACTTGAAGGACACGGGGTTGGTCGGCAGGCTGAGGGGGGTTGTCCGTCCGGCGTCGTCATGGACGCCTCTCGCTGGGTCCTTCTTTGGTCGGGTCATTCTGTCAGGACTCGCCGGTCGGCGAGGAGGAGGTGGACCCAAAAGGCGAGGAGGCAGAGAGGTCAGAAACGTGAAGGGAATTTATTAACTGAAACAACCAGGGCAAACAATGTGGCAGGGTGAAAAATAACAAAAGACAAACTTAACGTGACCAGACTGGGAGGCAGGGCGAGGAACAACACTGAAAGACGGGAACGAAGAGGGGAACCAGAGCATGAACATGAACAAGGAGCAGAACGTGAACAAAGGTGGTCGTGGCTGTCCGTGATTTTCGGCAATGACCCGACACTGGGTTGAGAGCATGGAAGGCTTAAGTAGTCCGGTAATCAGGGGAGCAGATGGGGAGCAGGTGTGTGATCGTTGATGAGGAGCAGGTGCGTGGCTGGTGAGGGCGAGGTGCTGAGGGGAAACGCCCCTGCTCAGCTGATCAAAACAGACAGGAAAAGGCACATGGCAGGAAGGAGGGGAGAAAATAACAACAAAAACAATAACAAAAACCGCATGCATATGAAAACAATAACAAAAGGCTGTCATGCCCGACGCGGATCATGACAAGCACAACATGAACATTACAAATCAGCAATCACTGACCACTGCAAAAGGGAAAACCACATCATGGACCGGGAGAAGGGCAGGGTCATCCGCACCGAAGAGAACAAACAACAGCGCTGGATCAGAGAGGCCATTGAGATCTGCAAGCGAGGCATAAAAACCATGAACAGAGACAAGGGAGCCTTCATCCTCTCTACCACCTGGAGCAGCATCTTGGCGGAGTGAACGGACAGCGGGGGGCGTGACTTGCCTTCATTCTTGTGACAGGTAAGTCACGCCCTCATGGAACATCAGCTGATAAAGACGGGTCACAAGACACCATCATGTGACACTCTGAAGAAGGCGAAAGACTTTCGTATTGTGACATCCTCAAGGCCTAAACACTCATCCGAGCAAATATAAGGTAGATTTTGTTAACCTGCCCGGAGAAAAAAATCAACGAAAATAATTTGTATTTGTTTTAACCAGTTGGTGGCGCTACCACTGCGATCAAAAATAAGTTGGCAGCCGTCTTCAGGGCCTGAATATCCTCAAATGTGAAAAATTTCGAGAAGATGGATCATCTGAATAATTTTGCAGGAACTTTTGTTGCCACGGAGAATAATCAGACTCTGCGGCACCGTAATAGCCACGCCCTTCGAAGGAAAGTCACAAAAATAGGGATAGAGTAAGATCAATGGCTTGAGTCTTTTCTAGCCAATTTTCAATCGGATTCGTTAAAAGGGCACCGTGCAGTACGTCAAAATGTAAAAAATTATATTGATTGGCGCAAGGTGTATAACAGAATATAAACATATAGATGTCTTCAGGTACCGACTCTTTATGTACATGTGAAGTTTTGGATTTTTAGCAGCATGTGCAGGAGAGTTATTAAGCATTTTGTCCATTGCGGCGAAGGAAATCTTAAGTGAAAACTTTGAAGCCCCGCCCCCGTCATATAGTATTTCGGAAACAAAAAATTTTAGCCCCAATTTTAGCCCCAGTGTTTGTCCCAGGTCTTAAGATGCTACAGACAGAATTTTAAGGCAATCAGATGAAGCCTTTAGGATCAGGGTGCAAAAGAATGACCCCTGTAAACATGCAAAAAAGGGCAAAAGTCGGACTTTCAAAAATTCATAACTCACTTCCTGTTCATATTAGACGTTTAAAATATCAAATTTCTCGCCATGCCCGATGAGACTGCCAAGTTTGGTGAGTTTTTGTGCATGTTTCGGGGTCAAAAATGCGATCGTACAATCGGAAAAATAATAATAAAAATACTTTCTACAAAAACAACAGGGACTTCGCAGCGGTCGCTGCTCAGGCCCTAATAATAATAATAATAATAATAATAAAAGTAATAATATTTTCTACAAAAACAATAGGGACCTCGCAGCCGTCGCAGCTCGGGCCCTAATAACAATTTCTAGAAAAACAATAGGGACCTCGCAGCGGTCACTGCTCGGGCCCTAATAATAATAATAATAATAATTTCCACAAAAACAATGGGGACCTCGTAGCAGTCGCTGCTCGGGCCCTAATAATAATTTCTACATAAACAATAGGGACCTCGCCACGGTCGCTGCTCGGGCCCCAATAATAATTTCTACACAAAGTCCATTGTGGTGACCCGCCCCTTTTAAGTAAATTCAAAATGGCCGACTTCCTGTAAAACCTAGCTCATTGCTCCAAGAGACTTTTTTGTAGGTCTTGGTCTTATACATACAGTGAACCCTCGCTACTTCGCGGTTCACCTTTCGCGGGTTCAGTGCTTCGCGGGTATAAAAAATATTCGGGGGCATTGTAGTTTCGCCGAGCGGCACGACGGGCGCTGGAGCGGTTAGACGGCCGGCGTGCGCTGAAGAAGAGCGTGGGCGAAGAGGAGAGTGGACGAAGAAGAGCACGTTCCCCCGGACACGATCGGTGGCGACGTTTCGCGCGGTTCGGACCGTACCAGGGCTCCGGCCGGCGTGCGTGGCAGTTAAGCCGTAGAGGAGCACCGTCCCCGGGCACGGGCGGTGCCAAGCGGCCCCTAAGTTTAACCGAATGGAAGCTCCGGAGGAGGAGGGCATGCTCGCGTCACAGTAAGCCGAAGAGGAGCACCTTCCCCAGGCACGGGCGGTTCCAAGCGGCCCCTAAGTTTAACCAAATGGAAGCTCCGGAGGAGGAGGGCATGCTCGCGTCACAGTAAGCCGAAGAGGAGCACCTTTGCCGGGCACGGGCGGTTCCAAGCGGCCCCTAAGTTTAACCGAATGGAAGCTCCGGAGGAGGCGGGCATGCTCGCGTCACAGTAAGCCGAAGAGGAGCACCTTCCCCGGGCACGGGCGGTGCCAAGCGGCCCCTAAGTTTAACCGAATGGAAGCTCCGGGGGAGGAGGACGGGCGTGTGTCACAGTTAAGCCGAATTGGAACACCTCTTCCGCCCGGACACGAACGGAGCGCGAAGCTGTCAGTTATGAATGAATAAATGAATAAATAAATAAATAATTAAAGAATGCCACCTTTCATTTCACAGGGAACACCGGACGGCGTACCAGCAGGTAAATGTCGGAGTAATTAAATAAATACAAAAAGAATGGCTGGGGAATAAAAAAATAATACGTTTTAATAATAATTTGGTTTTTTTGTTATAACATGAATTTCACTCTCTCTCTCTCTCTCTCCCCGTATATATATATATATATATATATATATATATATATATATATATATATATTTATTATATATATTGTATTTTCTTTTAAGCATTTTTGAAGGTGCGCCGCTACTTCGCGGATTTTCAGTTTCCGCGGGTGGTCTCGGTCCCCATTAACCGCGATAACCGAGGGTTCACTGTACTCCATAAAATTTACAAAAAGCGAGGTGAAACACTCAACCAGGGCTGCTTTTTTGAACATTTCTCGAGGGCCATGGCGAGCCATTTCAAAAAAGCTGCACAACTAACGTATAAAATATTGATAAATTTGCTCTGCCTGATGTGTGTGTCAAGTTTCACGAGTTGTCGTTCATATTTAGAACCTCATAATCAGCGTTGTTTTATTGCCAAACAGTGCAATGCCACTCCCACAACTTTTCACGAAAAAGGATGAATTTCGTATTGTGACATCCTCATGGCCGAAACAGTCCTCCGAGCATATATGAGGGCGACCTTGTTGAGTTGCACGGAGAGAAACATCCAAGAAAATAACTTGTATTAGCTTTTACCAGTTGGTGGCGCTACTACTACGATGAAAAATAAGTTGGTAGATGTCTTCAGGGCTGAAGTATCCTCAAATGTGTACAACTTCGAGAAGATAGGATCATCTGAGTCATGTTGCCGGAGCTTTTGTTGCCACAAAGTACAATCGGACTTTTCAGCACCGTAATAGCCACGCCTTTTGCCAAAACGTCACAAAACTCGGCAGAGAGTAAGATCATTGTCTTGAGTCTTTTCTGACTAATTTTCAGTCGGATTCGTCAAAAGGGCACGGTGCAGTACGTGAAAATTAAAATAAAAACAAATTTTTGATTCCACTTGGCGGCGCTGTGTGTATAACAAAATAATAACATTAAGATGTCTTCAGGTCGGGACATTTTATTTACAGGTGAAGGTTTGGATTTTTAGGAGCATGTGCAGGGGAGTTATTAAGCATTCATTTATTTGTATTAGGTTCATTTTGTCTTCTTATTATTGATATTTGACAGATTCATTAAAAGCAGACAATTATGTTTTCGGTAAATTTTTTACCTGACATGTTTCGGCGAGTCTTTCGCCTTCTTCAGAGTGTCGCATGATGGTGTCTTGAGACCCGTCTTTATCAGCTGATGTTCCATGAGGGTGTGACTTACCTGTCAAAAAAATGAAAAATCAGAGCAGTAAAAGAACAAGCACAACATGAACATTACAAATCAGCAATCACTGACCACTGCAAAAGGGAAAACCACATCATGGACCGGGAGAAGGGCAGGGTCATCCGCACAGAAGAGAACAAACAACAGCGCTGGATCAGAGAGGCCATTGAGATCTGCAAGCAAGGCATAAAAACCATGAACAGAGACAAGGGAGCCTTCATCCTCTCTACCACCTGGACCAGCATCTTGGCGGAGTTAACGGACAGCGGGGGGCGTGACTTGCCTTCATTCTTGTGACAGGTAAGTCACGCCCTCATGGAACATCAGCTGATAAAGACGGGCCACAAGACACCATCATGTGACACTCTGAAGAAGGCGAAAGACTTTCGTATTGTGACATCCTCAAGGCCTAAACACTCATCCGAGCAAATATAAGGTAGATTTTGTTAACCTGCCCGGAGAAAAACATCAACGAAAATAATTTGTATTTGTTTTAACCAGTTGGTGGCGCTACCACTGCGATCAAAAATAAGTTGGCAGCCGTCTTCAGGGCCTGAATATCCTCAAATGTGAAAAATTTCGAGAAGATGGATCATCTGAATCATTTTGCAGGAACTTTTGTTGCCACGGAGAATAATCAGACTCTGCGGCACCGTAATAGCCACGCCCTTCGAAGGAAAGTCACAAAAATAGGGATAGAGTAAGATCAATGTCTTGAGTCTTTTCTAGCCAATTTTCAATCGGATTCGTTAAAAGGGCACCGTGCAGTACGTCAAAATGTAAAAAATGATATTGATTGGCGCAAGGTGTATAACTGAATATAAACATATAGATGTCTTCAGGTACCGACTCTTTATGTACATGTGAAGTTTTGGATTTTTAGCAGCATGTGCAAGAGAGTTATTAAGCATTTTGTCCATTGCGGCGAAGGAAATCTTAAGTGAAAACTTCGAAGCCCCGCCCCCGTCATATTGTATTTCGGAAACAAAAAGTTTTAGCCCCAGTGTTTGTCCCAGGTCTTAAGATGCTACAGACAGAATTTTAAGGCAATCAGATGAAGCCTTTAGGATCAGGGTGCAAAAGAATGACCCCTGTAAACATGCAAAAAAGGGCAAAAGTCGGACTTTCAAAAATTCATAACTCACTTCCTGTTCATATTAGACGTTAAAATATCAAATTTTTCGCCATGCCCGATGAGACTGCCAAGTTTGGTGAATTTTTGTGCATGTTTCGGGGGTCAAAAATGCAATCGAACAATCGGAAAAATAATAATAATAATAATTTCTACAAAAACAATAGGGACTTCGCAGCGGTCGCTGCTCAGGCCCTAATAATAATAATAATAATAATAATAATAAAAGTAATAATATTTTCTACAAAAACAATAGGGACCTCGCAGCCGTCGCAGCTTGGGCCCTAATAACAATTTCTAGAAAAACAATAGGGACCTCGCAGCGGTCACTGCTCGGGCCCTAATAATAATAATAATAATAA
This sequence comes from Idiotropiscis lumnitzeri, assembly GCF_059441095.1. Taxonomy (NCBI): domain Eukaryota; kingdom Metazoa; phylum Chordata; class Actinopteri; order Syngnathiformes; family Syngnathidae; genus Idiotropiscis; species Idiotropiscis lumnitzeri. The sequence continues at coordinate 438,402 of NW_028283600.1, read as the reverse complement.
TTTCCACAAAAACAATGGGGACCTCGTAGCGGTCGCTGCTCGGGCCCTAATAATAATTTCTACATAAACAATAGGGACCTCGCCGCGGTCGCTGCTCGGGCCCCAATAATAATTTCTACACAAAGTCCATTGTGGTGACCCGCCCCCTTTTAAGTAAATTCAAAATGGCCGACTTCCTGTAAAACCTAGCTTATTGCTCCAAGAGACTTTTTTGTAGGTCTTGGTCTTATACATACAGTGAACCCTCGCTACTTCGCGGTTCACCTTTCGCGGGTTCAGTGCTTCGCGGGTATAAAAAATATTCGGGGGCATTGTAGTTTCGCCGAGCGGCACGACGGGGCGCTGGAGCGATTAGACGGCCGGCGTGCGCCGAAGAAGAGCGTGGGCGAAGAGGAGAGTGGACGAAGAAGAGCACGTTCCCCCGGACACGATCGGTGACGACGTTTCGCGCGGTTCGGACCGTACCAGAGCTCCGGCCGGCGTGCGTGGCAGTTAAGCCGTAGAGGAGCACCTTCCCCGGGCACGGGCGGTGCCAAGCGGCCCCTAAGTTTAACCGAATGGAAGCTCCGGAGGAGGAGGGCATGCTCGCGTCACAGTAAGCCGAAGAGGAGCACCTTCCCCGGGCACGGGCGGTTCCAAGCGGCCCCTAAGTTTAACCGAATGGAATCTCCGGAGGAGGAGGGCATGCTCGCGACACAGTAAGCCGAAGAGGAGCACCTTCCCCGGGCACGGGCGGTGCCAAGCGGCCCCTAAGTTTAACCGAATGGAAGCTCCGGGGGAGGAGGGTGGGCGTGTGTCACAGTTAAGCCGAATTGGAGCACCTCTTCCGCCCGGGCACGAGCGGAGCGCGAAGCTGTCAGTTATGAATGAATAAATGAATAAATAAATAAATAAATAAAGAATGCCACCTTTCATTTCACAGGGCACACCGGACGGCGTACCAGCAGGTAAAAGTCGGAGTAATTAAATAAATACAAAAAGAATGGCTGGGGAATAAAAAAATAATACGTTTTAATAATAATTTGTTTTTTTTGTTATAACATGAATTTCACTCTCTCTCTCCCCGTATATATATATATATATATATACATATATATATATATATATATATATATATATATATGTATATATATATATTTATATATATATATATTGTATTTTTTTTTTAAGCATTTTTGAAGGTGCGCCGCTACTTCGCGGATTTTCAGTTTTCGCGGGTGGTCTCTGTCCCCATTAACCGCCATAACCGAGGGTTCACTGTACTCCATAAAATTTACAAAAAGCGAGGTGAAACACTCAACCAGGGCTGCTTTTTTGAACATTTCTCGAGGGCCATGGCGAGCCATTTCAAAAAAGCTGCACAACTAACGTATAAAATATTGATAAATTTGCTCTGCCTGATGTGTGTGTAAAGTTTCACGAGTTGTCGTTCATATTTAGAAACTCATAATCAGCGTTGTTTTATTGCCGAACAGTGCAATGCCACTCCTACAACTTTACACGAAAAAGGACGAATTTCGTATTGTGACATCCACATGGCCGAAACAGTCATCCGAGCATATATGAGGGCGGCCTTGTTGAGTTGCACGGAGAAAAACATCCAAGAAAATAACTTGTATTAGCTTTTACCAGTTGGTGGCGCTACTACTACGATGAAAAATAAGTTGGTAGATGTCTTCAGGGCTGAAGTATCCTCAAATGTGTACAACTTCGAGAAGATAGGATCATCTGAGTCATGTTGCCGGAGCTTTTGTTGCCACAGAGTACAATCTGACTTTTCAGCACCGTAATAGCCACGCCTTTTGCCAAAACGTCACAAAATTCGGCAGAGAGTAAGATCATTGTCTTGAGTCTTTTCTGACTAATTTTCAGTCGGATTTGTCAAAAGGGCACCGTGCAGTATGTGTAAATTAAAATAAAAACACATTTTTGATTCCACTTGGCGGCGCTGTGTGTATAACAAAATAATAACATTAAGATGTCTTCAGGTCGGGACGTTTTATTTACAGGTGAAGGTTTGGATTTTCAGGAGCATGTGCAGGGGAGTTATTAAGCATTCATTTATTTGTATTAGGTTCATTTTGTCTTCTTATTATTGATATTTGACTGATTCATTAAAAGCAGACAATTATGTTTTAGGTTAATTTTTTACCTGACATGTTTCGGCGAGTCTTTCGCCTTCTTCAGAGTGTCGCATGATGGTGTCTTGAGACCCGTCTTTATCAGCTGATGTTCCATGAGGGTGTGACTTACCTGTCAAAAAAATGAAAAATCAGAGCAGTAAAAGAACAAGCACAACATGAACATTACAAATCAGCAATCACTGACCACTGCAAAAGGGAAAACCACATCATGGACCGGGAGAAGGGCAGGGTCATCCGCACCGAAGAGAACAAACAACAGCGCTGGATCAGAGAGGCCATTGAGATCTGCAAGCGAGGCATAAAAACCATGAACAGAGACAAGGGAGCCTTCATCCTCTCTACCACCTAGAGCAGCATCTTGGCGGAGTGAACGGACAGCGGGGGGTGTGACTTGCTTTCATTCTTGTGACAGGTAAGTCACGCCCTCATGGAACATCAGCTGATAAAGACGGGTCACAAGACAGCATCATGTGACACTTTGAAGAAGGCGAAAGACTTTTGTATTGTGACATGCTCAAGGCCTAAACACTCATCCGAGCAAATATAAGGTAGATTTTGTTCACCTGCCCGGAGAAAAACATCAACGAAAATAATTTGTATTTGTTTTAACCAGTTGGTGGCGCTACCACTGCGATCAAAAATAAGTTGGCAGCCGTCTTCAGGGCCTGAATATCCTCAAATGTGAAAAATTTCGAGAAGATGGATCATCTGAATCATTTTGCAGGAACTTTTGTTGCCACGGAGAATAATCACACTCTGCGGCACCGTAATAGCCACGCCCTTCGAAGGAAAGTCACAAAAATAGGGATAGAGTAAGATCAATGGCTTGAGTCTTTTCTAGCCAATTTTCAATCGGATTCGTTAAAAGGGCACCGTGCAGTACGTCAAAATGTAAAAAATTATATTGATTGGCGCAAGGTGTATAACAGAATATAAACATATAGATGTCTTCAGGTACCGACTCTTTATGTACATGTGAAGTTTTGGATTTTTAGCAGCATGTGCAGGAGAGTTATTAAGCATTTTGTCCATTGCGGCGAAGGAAATCTTAAGTGAAAACTTTGAAGCCCCGCCCCCGTCATATAGTATTTCGGAAACAAAAGATTTTAGCCCCAATTTTAGCCCCAGTGTTTGTCCCAGGTCTTAAGATGCTACAGACAGAATTTTAAGGCAATCAGATGAAGCCTTTAGGATCAGGGTGCAAAAGAATGACCCCTGTAAACATGCAAAAAAGGGCAAAAGTCGGACTTTCAAAAATTCATAACTCACTTCCTGTTCATATTAGACGTTTAAAATATCAAATTTCTCGCCATGCCCGATGAGACTGCCAAGTTTGGTGAGTTTTTGTGCATGTTTCGGGGTCAAAAATGCGATCGTACAATCGGAAAAATAATAATAATAATAATTTCTACAAAAACAACAGGGACTTCGCAGCGGTCGCTGCTCAGGCCCTAATAATAATAATAATAATAATAATAAAAGTAATAATATTTTCTACAAAAACAATAGGGACCTCGCAGCCGTCGCAGCTCGGGCCCTAATAACAATTTCTAGAAAAACAATAGGGACCTCGCAGCGGTCACTGCTCGGGCCCTAATAATAATAATAATAATAATTTCCACAAAAACAATGGGGACCTCGTAGCAGTCGCTGCTCGGGCCCTAATAATAATTTCTACATAAACAATAGGGACCTCGCCACGGTCGCTGCTCGGGCCCCAATAATAATTTCTACACAAAGTCCATTGTGGTGACCCGCCCCTTTTAAGTAAATTCAAAATGGCCGACTTCCTGTAAAACCTAGCTCATTGCTCCAAGAGACTTTTTTGTAGGTCTTGGTCTTATACATACAGTGAACCCTCGCTACTTCGCGGTTCACCTTTCGCGGGTTCAGTGCTTCGCGGGTATAAAAAATATTCGGGGGCATTGTAGTTTCGCCGAGCGGCACGACGGGCGCTGGAGCGGTTAGACGGCCGGCGTGCGCTGAAGAAGAGCGTGGGCGAAGAGGAGAGTGGACGAAGAAGAGCACGTTCCCCCGGACACGATCGGTGGCGACGTTTCGCGCGGTTCGGACCGTACCAGGGCTCCGGCCGGCGTGCGTGGCAGTTAAGCCGTAGAGGAGCACCGTCCCCGGGCACGGGCGGTGCCAAGCGGCCCCTAAGTTTAACCGAATGGAAGCTCCGGAGGAGGAGGGCATGCTTGCGTCACAGTAAGCCGAAGAGGAGCACCTTCCCCAGGCACGGGCGGTTCCAAGCGGCCCCTAAGTTTAACCAAATGGAAGCTCCGGAGGAGGAGGGCATGCTCGCGTCACAGTAAGCCGAAGAGGAGCACCTTTGCCGGGCACGGGCGGTTCCAAGCGGCCCCTAAGTTTAACCGAATGGAAGCTCCGGAGGAGGCGGGCATGCTCGCGTCACAGTAAGCCGAAGAGGAGCACCTTCCCCGGGCACGGGCGGTGCCAAGCGGCCCCTAAGTTTAACCGAATGGAAGCTCCGGGGGAGGAGGGCGGGCGTGTGTCACAGTTAAGCCGAATTGGAACACCTCTTCCGCCCGGACACGAACGGAGCGCGAAGCTGTCAGTTATGAATGAATAAATGAATAAATAAATAAATAATTAAAGAATGCCACCTTTCATTTCACAGGGAACACCGGACGGCGTACCAGCAGGTAAATGTCGGAGTAATTAAATAAATACTAAAAGAATGGCTGGGGAATAAAAAAATAATACGTTTTAATAATAATTTGGTTTTTTTGTTATAACATGAATTTCACTCTCTCTCTCTCTCTCTCCCCGTATATATATATATATATATATATATATATATATATATATATATATATATATTTATTATATATATTGTATTTTCTTTTAAGCATTTTTGAAGGTGCGCCGCTACTTCGCGGATTTTCAGTTTCCGCGGGTGGTCTCGGTCCCCATTAACCGCGATAACCGAGGGTTCACTGTACTCCATAAAATTTACAAAAAGCGAGGTGAAACACTCAACCAGGGCTGCTTTTTTGAACATTTCTCGAGGGCCATGGCGTGCCATTTCAAAAAAGCTGCACAACTAACGTATAAAATATTGATAAATTTGCTCTGCCTGATGTGTGTGTCAAGTTTCACGAGTTGTCGTTCATATTTAGAACCTCATAATCAGCGTTGTTTTATTGCCAAACAGTGCAATGCCACTCCCACAACTTTTCACGAAAAAGGATGAATTTCGTATTGTGACATCCTCATGGCCGAAACAGTCCTCCGAGCATATATGAGGGCGACCTTGTTGAGTTGCACGGAGAGAAACATCCAAGAAAATAACTTGTATTAGCTTTTACCAGTTGGTGGCGCTACTACTACGATGAAAAATAAGTTGGTAGATGTCTTCAGGGCTGAAGTATCCTCAAATGTGTACAACTTCGAGAAGATAGGATCATCTGAGTCATGTTGCCGGAGCTTTTGTTGCCACAAAGTACAATCGGACTTTTCAGCACCGTAATAGCCACGCCTTTTGCCAAAACGTCACAAAACTCGGCAGAGAGTAAGATCATTGTCTTGAGTCTTTTCTGACTAATTTTCAGTCGGATTCGTCAAAAGGGCACGGTGCAGTACGTGAAAATTAAAATAAAAACAAATTTTTGATTCCACTTGGCGGCGCTGTGTGTATAACAAAATAATAACATTAAGATGTCTTCAGGTCGGGACATTTTATTTACAGGTGAAGGTTTGGATTTTTAGGAGCATGTGCAGGGGAGTTATTAAGCATTCATTTATTTGTATTAGGTTCATTTTGTCTTCTTATTATTGATATTTGACAGATTCATTAAAAGCAGACAATTATGTTTTCGGTAAATTTTTTACCTGACATGTTTCGGCGAGTCTTTCGCCTTCTTCAGAGTGTCGCATGATGGTGTCTTGAGACCCGTCTTTATCAGCTGATGTTCCATGAGGGTGTGACTTACCTGTCAAAAAAATGAAAAATCAGAGCAGTAAAAGAACAAGCACAACATGAACATTACAAATCAGCAATCACTGACCACTGCAAAAGGGAAAACCACATCATGGACCGGGAGAAGGGCAGGGTCATCCGCACAGAAGAGAACAAACAACAGCGCTGGATCAGAGAGGCCATTGAGATCTGCAAGCAAGGCATAAAAACCATGAACAGAGACAAGGGAGCCTTCATCCTCTCTACCACCTGGACCAGCATCTTGGCGGAGTTAACGGACAGCGGGGGGCGTGACTTGCCTTCATTCTTGTGACAGGTAAGTCACGCCCTCATGGAACATCAGCTGATAAAGACGGGCCACAAGACACCATCATGTGACACTCTGAAGAAGGCGAAAGACTTTCGTATTGTGACATCCTCAAGGCCTAAACACTCATCCGAGCAAATATAAGGTAGATTTTGTTAACCTGCCCGGAGAAAAACATCAACGAAAATAATTTGTATTTGTTTTAACCAGTTGGTGGCGCTACCACTGCGATCAAAAATAAGTTGGCAGCCGTCTTCAGGGCCTGAATATCCTCAAATGTGAAAAATTTCGAGAAGATGGATCATCTGAATCATTTTGCAGGAACTTTTGTTGCCACGGAGAATAATCAGACTCTGCGGCACCGTAATAGCCACGCCCTTCGAAGGAAAGTCACAAAAATAGGGATAGAGTAAGATCAATGTCTTGAGTCTTTTCTAGCCAATTTTCAATCGGATTCGTTAAAAGGGCACCGTGCAGTACGTCAAAATGTAAAAAATGATATTGATTGGCGCAAGGTGTATAACTGAATATAAACATATAGATGTCTTCAGGTACCGACTCTTTATGTACATGTGAAGTTTTGGATTTTTAGCAGCATGTGCAAGAGAGTTATTAAGCATTTTGTCCATTGCGGCGAAGGAAATCTTAAGTGAAAACTTCGAAGCCCCGCCCCCGTCATATTGTATTTCGGAAACAAAAAGTTTTAGCCCCAGTGTTTGTCCCAGGTCTTAAGATGCTACAGACAGAATTTTAAGGCAATCAGATGAAGCCTTTAGGATCAGGGTGCAAAAGAATGACCCCTGTAAACATGCAAAAAAGGGCAAAAGTCGGACTTTCAAAAATTCATAACTCACTTCCTGTTCATCTTAGACGTTAAAATATCAAATTTTTCGCCATGCCCGATGAGACTGCCAAGTTTGGTGAATTTTTGTGCATGTTTCGGGGGTCAAAAATGCAATCGAACAATCGGAAAAATAATAATAATAATAATTTCTACAAAAACAATAGGGACTTCGCAGCGGTCGCTGCTCAGGCCCTAATAATAATAATAATAATAATAATAATAAAAGTAATAATATTTTCTACAAAAACAATAGGGACCTCGCAGCCGTCGCAGCTTGGGCCCAAATAACAATTTCTAGAAAAACAATAGGGACCTCGCAGCGGTCACTGCTCGGGCCCTAATAATAATAATAATAATAATTTCCACAAAAACAATGGGGACCTCGTAGCGGTCGCTGCTCGGGCCCTAATAATAATTTCTACATAAACAATAGGGACCTCGCCGCGGTCGCTGCTCGGGCCCCAATAATAATTTCTACACAAAGTCCATTGTGGTGACCCGCCCCCTTTTAAGTAAATTCAAAATGGCCGACTTCCTGTAAAACCTAGCTTATTGCTCCAAGAGACTTTTTTGTAGGTCTTGGTCTTATACATACAGTGAACCCTCGCTACTTCGCGGTTCACCTTTCGCGGGTTCAGTGCTTCGCGGGTATAAAAAATATTCGGGGGCATTGTAGTTTCGCCGAGCGGCACGACGGGGCGCTGGAGCGGTTAGACGGCCGGCGTGCGCCGAAGAAGAGCGTGGGCGAAGAGGAGAGTGGACGAAGAAGAGCACGTTCCCCCGGACACGACGTTTCGCGCGGTTCGGACCGTACCAGAGCTCCGGCCGGCGTGCGTGGCAGTTAAGCCGTAGAGGAGCACCTTCCCCGGGCACGGGCGGTGCCAAGCGGCCCCTAAGTTTAACCGAATGGAAGCTCCGGAGGAGGAGGGCATGCTCGCGTCACAGTAAGCCGAAGAGGAGCACCTTCCCCGGGCACGGGCGGTTCCAAGCGGCCCCTAAGTTTAACCGAATGGAATCTCCGGAGGAGGAGGGCATGCTCGCGACACAGTAAGCCGAAGAGGAGCACCTTCCCCGGGCACGGGCGGTGCCAAGCGGCCCCTAAGTTTAACCGAATGGAAGCTCCGGGGGAGGAGGGTGGGCGTGTGTCACAGTTAAGCCGAATTGGAGCACCTCTTCCGCCCGGGCACGAGCGGAGCGCGAAGCTGTCAGTTATGAATGAATAAATGAATAAATAAATAAATAAATAAAGAATGCCACCTTTCATTTCACAGGGCACACCGGACGGCGTACCAGCAGGTAAAAGTCGGAGTAATTAAATAAATACAAAAAGAATGGCTGGGGAATAAAAAAATAATACGTTTTAATAATAATTTGTTTTTTTTGTTATAACATGAATTTCACTCTCTCTCTCCCCGTATATATATATATATATATATATATATATATATATATATATATATATATATATATATATATATATATATATATATATATATATATATATATATATATGTATATATATATATTTATATATATATATATTGTATTTTTTTTTTAAGCATTTTTGAAGGTGCGCCGCTACTTCGCGGATTTTCAGTTTTCGCGGGTGGTCTCTGTCCCCATTAACCGCCATAACCGAGGGTTCACTGTACTCCATAAAATTTACAAAAAGCGAGGTGAAACACTCAACCAGGGCTGCTTTTTTGAACATTTCTCGAGGGCCATGGCGAGCCATTTCAAAAAAGCTGCACAACTAACGTATAAAATATTGATAAATTTGCTCTGCCTGATGTGTGTGTAAAGTTTCACGAGTTGTCGTTCATATTTAGAAACTCATAATCAGCGTTGTTTTATTGCCGAACAGTGCAATGCCACTCCCACAACTTTACACGAAAAAGGACGAATTTCGTATTGTGACATCCACATGGCCGAAACAGTCATCCGAGCATATATGAGGGCGGCCTTGTTGAGTTGCACGGAGAAAAACATCCAAGAAAATAACTTGTATTAGCTTTTACCAGTTGGTGGCGCTACTACTACGATGAAAAATAAGTTGGTAGATGTCTTCAGGGCTGAAGTATCCTCAAATGTGTACAACTTCGAGAAGATAGGATCATCTGAGTCATGTTGCCGGAGCTTTTGTTGCCACAGAGTACAATCTGACTTTTCAGCACCGTAATAGCCACGCCTTTTGCCAAAACGTCACAAAATTCGGCAGAGAGTAAGATCATTGTCTTGAGTCTTTTCTGACTAATTTTCAGTCGGATTTGTCAAAAGGGCACCGTGCAGTATGTGAAAATTAAAATAAAAACACATTTTTGATTCCACTTGGCGGCGCTGTGTGTATAACAAAATAATAACATTAAGATGTCTTCAGGTCGGGACGTTTTATTTACAGGTGAAGGTTTGGATTTTCAGGAGCATGTGCAGGGGAGTTATTAAGCATTCATTTATTTGTATTAGGTTCATTTTGTCTTCTTATTATTGATATTTGACTGATTCATTAAAAGCAGACAATTATGTTTTAGGTTAATTTTTTACCTGACATGTTTCGGCGAGTCTTTCGCCTTCTTCAGAGTGTCGCATGATGGTGTCTTGAGACCCGTCTTTATCAGCTGATGTTCCATGAGGGTGTGACTTACCTGTCAAAAAAATGAAAAATCAGAGCAGTAAAAGAACAAGCACAACATGAACATTACAAATCAGCAATCACTGACCACTGCAAAAGGGAAAACCACATCATGGACCGGGAGAAGGGCAGGGTCATCCGCACCGAAGAGAACAAACAACAGCGCTGGATCAGAGAGGCCATTGAGATCTGCAAGCGAGGCATAAAAACCATGAACAGAGACAAGGGAGCCTTCATCCTCTCTACCACCTAGAGCAGCATCTTGGCGGAGTGAACGGACAGCGGGGGGTGTGACTTGCCTTCATTCTTGTGACAGGTAAGTCACGCCCTCATGGAACATCAGCTGATAAAGACGGGTCACAAGACACCATCATGTGACACTCTGAAGAAGGCGAAAGACTTTCGTATTGTGACATCCTCAAGGCCTAAACACTCATCCGAGCAAATATAAGGTAGATTTTGTGAACCTGCCCGGAGAAAAACATCAACGAAAATAATTTGTATTTGTTTTAACCAGTTGGTGGCGCTACCACTGCGATCAAAAATAAGTTGGCAGCCGTCTTCAGGGCCTGAATATCCTCAAATGTGAAAAATTTCGAGAAGATGGATCATCTGAATCATTTTGCAGGAACTTATGTTGCCACGGAGAATAATCAGACTCTGCGGCACCGCAATAGCCACGCCCTTCGAAGGAAAGTCACAAAAATAGGGATAGAGTAAGATCAATGTCTTGAGTCTTTTCTAGCCAATTTTCAATCGGATTCGTTAAAAGGGCACCGTGCAGTACGTCAAAATGTAAAAAATGATATTGATTGGCGCAAGGTGTATAACAGAATATAAACATATAGATGTCTTCAGGTACCGACTCTTTATGTACATGTGAAGTTTTGGATTTTTAGCAGCATGTGCAGGAGAGTTATTAAGCATTTTGTCCATTGCGGCGAAGGAAATCTTAAGTGAAAACTTTGAAGCCCCGCCCCCGTCATATAGTATTTCGGAAACAAAAGATTTTAGCCCCAGTGTTTGTCCCAGGTCTTAAGATGCTACAGACAGAATATTAAGGCAATCAGATGAAGCCTTTAGGATCAGGGTGCAAAAGAATGACCCCTGTAAACATGCAAAAATGGGCAAAAGTCGGACTTTCAAAAATTCATAACTCACTTCCTGTTCATATTAGACGTTAAAATATCAAATTTCTCGCCATGCCCGATGAGACTGCCAAGTTTGGTGAGTTTTTGTGCATGTTTCGGGGTCAAAAATGCGATCGTACAATCGGAAAAATAATAATAATAATAATTTCTACAAAAACAACAGGGACTTCGCAGCGGTCGCTGCTCAGGCCCTAATAATAATAATAATAATAATAATAAAAGTAATAATATTTTCTACAAAAACAATAGGGACCTCGCAGCCGTCGCAGCTCGGGCCCTAATAACAATTTCTAGAAAAACAATAGGGACCTCGCAGCGGTCACTGCTCGGGCCCTAATAATAATAATAATAATAATTTCCACAAAAACAATGGGGACCTCGTAGCGGTCGCTGCTCGGGCCCTAATAATAATTTCTACATAAACAATAGGGACCTCGCAGCGGTCGCGGCTCGGGCCCCAATAATAATTTCTACACAAAGTCCATTGTGGTGACCCGCCCCTTTTAAGTAAATTCAAAATGGCCGACTTCCTGTAAAACCTAGCTCATTGCTCCAAGAGACTTTTTTGTAGGTCTTGGTCTTATACATACAGTGAACCCTCGCTACTTCGCGGTTCACCTTTCGCGGGTTCAGTGCTTCGCGGGTATAAAAAATATTCGGGGGCATTGTAGTTTCGCCGAGCGGCACGACGGGCGCTGGAGCGGTTAGACGGCCGGCGTGCGCCGAAGAAGAGCGTGGGCGAAGAGGAGAGTGGACGAAGAAGAGCACGTTCCCCCGGACACGATCGGTGGCGACGTTTCGCGCGGTTCGGACCGTACCAGGGCTCCGGCCGGCGTGCGTGGCAGTTAAGCCGTAGAGGAGCACCGTCCCCGGGCACGGGCGGTGCCAAGCGGCCCCTAAGTTTAACCGAATGGAAGCTCCGGAGGAGGAGGGCATGCTCGCGTCACAGTAAGCCGAAGAGGAGCACCTTCCCCAGGCACGGGCGGTTCCAAGCGGCCCCTAAGTTTAACCAAATGGAAGCTCATGGAGGAGGAGGGCATGCTCGCGTCACAGTAAGCCGAAGAGGAGCACCTTTGCCGGGCACGGGCGGTTCCAAGCGGCCCCTAAGTTTAACCGAATGGAAGCTCCGGAGGAGGCGGGCATGCTCGCGTCACAGTAAGCCGAAGAGGAGCACCTTCCCCGGGCACGGGCGATGCCAAGCGGCCCCTAAGTTTAACCGAATGGAAGCTCCGGGGGAGGAGGGCGGGCGTGTGTCACAGTTAAGCCGAATTGGAACACCTCTTCCGCCCGGACACGAACGGAGCGCGAAGCTGTCAGTTATGAATGAATAAATGAATAAATAAATAAATAATTAAAGAATGCCACCTTTCATTTCACAGGGAACACCGGACGGCGTACCAGCAGGTAAAAGTCGGAGTAATTAAATAAATACAAAAAGAATGGCTGGGGAATAAAAAAATAATACGTTTTAATAATAATTTGGTTTTTTTGTTATAACATGAATTTCACTCTCTCTCTCTCTCTCTCTCTCTCTCTCTCCCCGTATATATATATATATATATATATATATATATATATATATATATATATATATATATATATATATATATATATATATATATATATATATATACATATATATTTATTATATATATTGTATTTTCTTTTAAGCATTTTTGAAGGTGCGCCGCTACTTCGCGGATTTTCAGTTTCCGCGGGTGGTCTCTGTCCCCATTAACCGCGATAACCGAGGGTTCACTGTACTCCATAAAATTTACAAAAAGAGAGGTGAAACACTCAACCAGGGCTGCTTTTTTTAACATTTCTCGAGGGCCATGGCGAGCCATTTCAAAAAAGCTGCACAACTAACGTATAAAATATTGATAAATTTGCTCTGCCTGATGTGTGTGTCAAGTTTCACGAGTTGTCGTTCATATTTAGAACCTCATAATCAGCGTTGTTTTATTGCCAAACAGTGCAATGCCACTCCCACAACTTTTCACGAAAAAGGATGAATTTCGTATTGTGACATCCTCATGGCCGAAACAGTCATCCGAGCATATATGAGGGCGACCTTGTTGAGTTGCACGGAGAAAAACATCCAAGAAAATAACTTGTATTAGCTTTTACCAGTTGGTGGCGCTACTACTACGATATAAAATAAGTTGGTAGATGTCTTCAGGGCTGAAGTATCCTCAAATGTGTACAACTTCGAGAAGATAGGATGATCTGAGTCATGTTGCCGGAGCTTTTGTTGCCACAGAGTACAATCGGACTTTTCAGCACCTTAATAGCCACGCCTTTTGCCAAAACGTCACAAAATTCGGCAGAGAGTAAGATCATTGTCTTGAGTCTTTTCTGACTAATTTTCAGTCGGATTCGTCAAAAGGGCACGGTGCAGTACGTGAAAATTAAAATAAAAACACATTTTTGATTCCACTTGGCGGCGCTGTGTGTATAACAAAATAATAACATTAAGATGTCTTCAGGTCGGGACGTTTTATTTACAGGTGAAGGTTTGGATTTTTAGGAGCATGTGCAGGGGAGTTATTAAGCATTCATTTATTTGTATTAGGTTCATTTTGTCTTCTTATTATTGATATTTGACTGATTCATTAAAATCAGACAATTATGTTTTAGGTTAATTTTTTACCTGACATGTTTCGGCGAGTCTTTCGCCTTCTTCAGAGTGTCGCATGATGGTGTCTTGAGACCCGTCCGTCTTTATCAGCTGATGTTCCATGAGGGTGTGACTTACCTGTCAAAAAAATGAAAAATCAGAGCAGTAAAAGAACAAGCACAACATGAACATTACAAATCAGCAATCACTGACCACTGCAAAAGGGAAAACCACATCATGGACCGGGAGAAGGGCAGGGTCATCCGCACCGAAGAGAACAAACAACAGCGCTGGATCAGAGAGGCCATTGAGATCTGCAAGCGAGGCATAAAAACCATGAACAGAGACAAGGGAGCCTTCATCCTCTCTACCACCTGGAGCAGCATCTTGGCGGAGTGAACGGACAGCGGGGGGTGTGACTTGCCTTCATTCTTGTGACAGGTAAGTCACGCCCTCATGGAACATCAGCTGATAAAGACAGGTCACAAGACACCATCATGTGACACTCTGAAGAAGGCTAAGATGCTACAGACAGAATTTTAAGGCAATCAGCCTTTAGGATCAGGGTGCAAAAGAATGACCCCTGTAAACATGCAAAAAAGGGCAAAAGTCGGACTTTCAAAAATTCATAACTCACTTCCTGTTCATATTAGACGTTAAAATATCAAATTTCTCGCCATGCCCGATGAGACTGCCAAGTTTGGTGAGTTTTTGTGCATGTTTCGGGGTCAAAAATGCGATCGAACAATCGGAAAAATAATAATAATAATAATTTCTACAAAAACAACAGGGACTTCGCAGCGGTTGCTGCTCAGGCCCTAATAATAATAATAATAATAATAATAAAAGTAATAATATTTTCTACAAAAACAATAGGGACCTCGCAGCCGTCGCAGCTCGGGCCCTAATAACAATTTCTAGAAAAACAATAGGGACCTCGCAGCGGTCACTGCTCGGGCCCTAATAATAATAATAATAATAATTTCCACAAAAACAATGGGGACCTCGTAGCGGTCGCTGCTCGGGCCCTAATAATAATTTCTCCATAAACAATAGGGACCTCGCCGCGGTCGCTGCTCGGGCCCCAATAATAATTTCTACACAAAGTCCATTGTGGTGACCCGCCCCTTTTAAGTAAATTCAAAATGGCCGACTTCCTGTAAAACCTAGCTCATTGCTCCAAGAGACTTTTTTGTAGGTCTTGGTCTTATACATACAGTGAACCCTCGCTACTTCGCAGTTCACCTTTCGCGGGTTCAGTGCTTCGCGGGTATAAAAAATATTCGGGGGCATTGTAGTTTCGCCGAGCGGCACGACGGGGCGCTGGAGCGGTTAGACGGCCGGCGTGCGCCGAAGAAGAGCGTGGGCGAAGAGGAGAGTGGACGAAGAAGAGCACGTTCCCCCGGACACGATCGGTGGCGACGTTTCGCGCGGTTCGGACCGTACCAGAGGTCCGGCCGGCGTGCGTGGCAGTTAAGCCGTAGAGGAGCACCTTCCCCAGGCACGGGCGGTGCCAAGCGGCCCCTAAGTTTAATGGAATGGAAGCTCCGGAGGAGGAGGGCATGCTCGCGTCACAGTAAGCCGAAGAGGAGCACCTTCCCCGGGCACGGGCGGTTCCAAGCGGCCCCTAAGTTTAACCGAATGGAAGCTCCGGAGGAGGAGGGCATGCTCGCGACACAGTAAGCCGAAGAGGAGCACCTTTGCCGGGCACGGGCGGTTCCAAGCGGCCCCTAAGTTTAACCGAATGGAAGCTCCGGAGGAGGCGGGCATGCTCGCGTCACAGTAAGCCGAAGAGGAGCACCTTCCCCGGGCACGGGCGGTGCCAAGCGGCCCCTAAGTTTAACCGAATGGAAGCTCCGGGGGAGGAGGGCGGGCGTGTGTCACAGTTAAGCCGAATTGGAACACCTCTTCCGCCCGGACACGAACGGAGCGCGAAGCTGTCAGTTATGAATGAATAAATGAATAAATAAATAAATAATTAAAGAATGCCACCTTTCATTTCACAGGGAACACCGGACGGCGTACCAGCAGGTAAAAGTCGGAGTAATTAAATAAATACAAAAAGAATGGCTGGGGAATAAAAAAATAATACGTTTTAATAATAATTTGGTTTTTTTGTTATAACATGAATTTCACTCTCTCTCTCTCTCTCTCTCTCCCCGTATATATATATATATATATATATATATATATATATATATATTTATTATATATATTGTATTTTCTTTTAAGCATTTTTGAAGGTGCGCCGCTACTTCGCGGATTTTCAGTTTCCGCGGGTGGTCTCGGTCCCCATTAACCGCGATAACCGAGGGTTCACTGTACTCCATAAAATTTACAAAAAGCGAGGTGAAACACTCAACCAGGGCTGCTTTTTTGAACATTTCTCGAGGGCCATGGCGAGCCATTTCAAAAAAGCTGCACAACTAACGTATAAAATATTGATAAATTTGCTCTGCCTGATGTGTGTGTCAAGTTTCACGAGTTGTCGTTCATATTTAGAACCTCATAATCAGCGTTGTTTTATTGCCAAACAGTGCAATGCCACTCCCACAACTTTTCACGAAAAAGGATGAATTTCGTATTGTGACATCCTCATGGCCGAAACAGTCCTCCGAGCATATACGAGGGCGACCTTGTTGAGTTGCACGGAGAAAAACATCCAAGAAAATAACTTGTATTAGCTTTTACCAGTTGGTGGCGCTACTACTACGATGAAAAATAAGTTGGTAGATGTCTTCAGGGCTGAAGTATCCTCAAATGTGTACAACTTCGAGAAGATAGGATCATCTGAGTCATGTTGCCGGAGCTTTTGTTGCCACAAAGTACAATCGGACTTTTCAGCACCGTAATAGCCACGCCTTTTGCCAAAACGTCACAAAACTCGGCAGAGAGTAAGATCATTGTCTTGAGTCTTTTCTGACTAATTTTCAGTCGGATTCGTCAAAAGGGCACGGTGCAGTACGTGAAAATTAAAATAAAAACACATTTTTGATTCCACTTGGCGGCGCTGTGTGTATAACAAAATAATAACATTAAGATGTCTTCAGGTCGGGACATTTTATTTACAGGTGAAGGTTTGGATTTTTAGGAGCATGTGCAGGGGAGTTATTAAGCATTCATTTATTTGTATTAGGTTCATTTTGTCTTCTTATTATTGATATTTGACAGATTCATTAAAAGCAGACAATTATGTTTTCGGTAAATTTTTTACCTGACATGTTTCGGCGAGTCTTTCGCCTTCTTCAGAGTGTCGCATGATGGTGTCTTGAGACCCGTCTTTATCAGCTGATGTTCCATGAGGATGTGACTTACCTGTCAAAAAAATGAAAAATCAGAGCAGTAAAAGAACAAGCACAACATGAACATTACAAATCAGCAATCACTGACCACTGCAAAAGGGAAAACCACATCATGGACCGGGAGAAGGGCAGGGTCATCCGCACAGAAGAGAACAAACAACAGCGCTGGATCAGAGAGGCCATTGAGATCTGCAAGCAAGGCATAAAAACCATGAACAGAGACAAGGGAGCCTTCATCCTCTCTACCACCTGGACCAGCATCTTGGCGGAGTTAACGGACAGCGGGGGGCGTGACTTGCCTTCATTCTTGTGACAGGTAAGTCACGCCCTCATGGAACATCAGCTGATAAAGACGGGCCACAAGACACCATCATGTGACACTCTGAAGAAGGCGAAAGACTTTCGTATTGTGACATCCTCAAGGCCTAAACACTCATCCGAGCAAATATAAGGTAGATTTTGTTAACCTGCCCGGAGAAAAACATCAACGAAAATAATTTGTATTTGTTTTAACCAGTTGGTGGCGCTACCACTGCGATCAAAAATAAGTTGGCAGCCGTCTTCAGGGCCTGAATATCCTCAAATGTGAAAAATTTCGAGAAGATGGATCATCTGAATCATTTTGCAGGAACTTTTGTTGCCACGGAGAATAATCAGTCTCTGCGGCACCGTAATAGCCACGCCCTTCGAAGGAAAGTCACAAAAATAGGGATAGAGTAAGATCAATGTCTTGAGTCCTTTCTAGCCAATTTTCAATCGGATTCGTTAAAAGGGCACCGTGCAGTACGTCAAAATGTAAAAAATGATATTGATTGGCGCAAGGTGTATAACTGAATATAAACATATAGATGTCTTCAGGTACAGACTCTTTATGTACATGTGAAGTTTTGGATTTTTAGCAGCATGTGCAAGAGAGTTATTAAGCATTTTGTCCATTGTGGCGAAGGAAATCTTAAGTGAAAACTTTGAAGCCCCGCCCCCGTCATATAGTATTTCGGAAACAAAAAGTTTTAGCCCCAGTGTTTGTCCCAGGTCTTAAGATGCTACAGACAGAATTTTAAGGCAATCAGATGAAGCCTTTAGGATCAGGGTGCAAAAGAATGACCCCTGTAAACATGCAAAAAGGGCAAAAGTCGGACTTTCAAAAATTCATAACTCACTTCCTGTTCATATTAGACGTTAAAATATCAAATTTTTCGCCATGCCCGATGAGACTGCCAAGTGTGGTGAATTTTTGTGCATGTTTCGGGGGTCAAAAATGCAATCGAACAATCGGAAAAATAATAATAATAATAATTTCTACAAAAACAATAGGGACTTCGCAGCGTTCGCTGCTCAGGCCCTAATAATAATAATATTAATAATAATAATAATAATAAAAGTAATAATATTTTCTACAAAAACAATAGGGACCTCGCAGCCGTCGCAGCTCGGGCCCTAATAACAATTTCTAGAAAAACAATAGGGACCTCGCAGCGGTCACTGCTCGGGCCCTAATAATAATAATAATAATAATTTCCACAAAAACAATGGGGACCTCGTAGCGGTCGCTGCTCGGGCCCTAATAATAATTTCTACATAAACAATAGGGACCTCGCCGCGGTCGCTGCTCGGGCCCCAATAATAATTTCTACACAAAGTCCATTGTGGTGACCCGCCCCTTTTAAGTAAATTCAAAATGGCCGACTTCCTGTAAAACCTAGCTCATTGCTCCAAGAGACTTTTTTGTAGGTCTTGGTCTTATACATACAGTGAACCCTCGCTACTTCGCGGTTCACCTTTCGCGGGTTCAGTGCTTCGCGGGTATAAAAAATATTCGGGGGCATTGTAGTTTCGCCGAGCGGCACGACGGGGCGCTGGAGCGGTTAGACGGCCGGCGTGCGCCGAAGAAGAGCGTGGGCGAAGAGGAGAGTGGACGAAGAAGAGCACGTTCCCCCGGACACGATCGGTGACGACGTTTCGCGCGGTTCGGACCGTACCAGAGCTCCGGCCGGCGTGCGTGGCAGTTAAGCCGTAGAGGAGCACCTTCCCCGGGCACGGGCGGTGCCAAGCGGCCCCTAAGTTTAACCGAATGGAAGCTCCGGAGGAGGAGGGCATGCTCGCGTCACAGTAAGCCGAAGAGGAGCACCTTCCCCGGGCACGGGCGGTTCCAAGCGGCCCCTAAGTTTAACCGAATGGAAGCTCCGGAGGAGGAGGGCATGCTCGCGACACAGTAAGCCGAAGAGGAGCACCTTCCCCGGGCACGGGCGGTGCCAAGCGGCCCCTAAGTTTAACCGAATGGAAGCTCCGGGGGAGGAGGGTGGGCGTGTGTCACAGTTAAGCCGAATTGGAGCACCTCTTCCGCCCGGGCACGAGCGGAGCGCGAAGCTGTCAGTTATGAATGAATAAATGAATAAATAAATAAAGAATGCCACCTTTCATTTCACAGGGCACACCGGACGGCGTACCAGCAGGTAAAAGTCGGAGTAATTAAATAAATACAAAAAGAATGGCTGGGGAATAAAAAAATAATACGTTTTAATAATAATTTGTTTTTTTGTTATAACATGAATTTCACTCTCTCTCTCTCTCCCCGTATATATATATATATATATATATATATATATATATATATATATATTTATATATTTATTATATATATTGTATTTTTTTTTAAGCATTTTTGAAGGTGCGCCGCTACTTCGCGGATTTTCAGTTTTCGCGGGTGGTCTCGGTCCCCATTAACCGCGATAACCGAGGGTTCACTGTACTCCATAAAATTTACAAAAAGCGAGGTGAAACACTCAACCAGGGCTGTTTTTTTTAACATTTCTCGAGGGCCATGGCGAGCCATTTCAAAAAAGCTGCACAACTAACGTATAAAATATTGATAAATTTGCGCTGCCTGATGTGTGTGTAAAGTTTCACGAGTTGTTGTTCATATTTAGAACCTCATAATCAGCGTTGTTTTATTGCCGAACAGTGCAATGCCACTCCCACAACTTTTCATGAAAAAGGATGAATTTCGTATTGTGACATCCTCATGGCCGAAACAGTCATCCGAGCATATATGAGGGCGACCTTGTTGAGTTGCACGGAGAAAAACATCCAAAAAAATAACTTGTATTAGCTTTTACCAGTTGGTGGCGCTACTACTACGATGAAAAATAAGTTGGTGGATGTCTTCAGGGCTGAAGTATCCTCAAATGTGTACAACTTCGAGAAGATAGTATCATCTGAGTAATGTTGCCGGAGCTTTTGTTGCCACAGAGTACAATCGGACTTTTCAGCACCGTAATAGCCACGCCTTTTGCCAAAACGTCACAAAATTCGGCAGAGAGTAAGTGAGTCTTTTCTGACTAATTTTCAGTCGGATTCGTCAAAAGGGCACCGTGCAGTACGTGAAAATTAAAATAAAAACAAATTTTTGATTCCACTTGGCGGCACTGTGTGTATAACAAAATAATAACATTAAGATGTCTTCAGGTCGGGACGTTTTATTTACAGGTGAAGGTTTGGATTTTTAGGAGCATGTGCAGGGGAGTTATTAAGCATTCATTTATTTGTATTAGGTTCATTTTGTCTTCTTATTATTGATATTTGACTGATTCATTAAAAGCAGACAATTATGTTTTAGGTTAATTTTTTACCTGACATGTTTCGGCGAGTCTTTCGCCTTCTTCAGAGTGTCGCATGATGGTGTCTTGAGACCCGTCTTTATCAGCTGATGTTCCATGAGGGTGTGACTTACCTGTCAAAAAAATTAAAAAATCAGAGCAGTAAAAGAACAAGCACAACATGAACATTACAAATCAGCAATCACTGACCACTGCAAAAGGGAAAACCACATCATGGACTGGGAGAAGGGCAGGGTCATCCGCACCGGAGAGAACAAACTACAGCGCTGGATCAAAGAAGCAATTGAGATCTGCAAGCGAGGCATAAAAACCATGAACAGAGACAAGGGAGCCTTCATCCTCTCTACCACCTGGAGCAGCATCTTGGCGGAGTGAACGGACAGCGGGGGGCGTGACTTGCCTTCATTCTTGTGACAGGTAAGGCACGCCTTCATGGAACATCAGCTGATAAAGACTGGTCACAAGACACCATCACAGGGTTCGAAGTTAACTTTAAAAACTGCTTCCCCATAGGGCAAGTGCCACTAAAATTTGCCTTGCCCGAGTGGCCAAATTACTTGCCCAACTTGGGCAAGTGACAATTTTTTTTCTCTTGCCCTGAGTGACTTTTTGTATGACAAAGTGTCTAATTACAAATTGCATGAATTTTTTGTTCGGACAGTTCCCGCCTAGAAAGAATTAAAAATACGTTACAATCATAAGTGTTGCTTATATAAAAATGTATCATGTATTAACACATTAATTAGGTGTCTGCTGACCCAGGATTATGTTATTGTTATGTTATGTTATATATCAAAGAGAATGTGGAATGACACTGAACGATGGAAGGTGGAAGCATGTGGAAAGATCGTGAATGACATTGAATGATTTGGAATGACACTGAAAGATTTTGAATAATACTGAATGACACTGAATGAAGTAAAACTCTCTGGGAACGGGCCAATTCAAGATAGCTGCCGCACTGTGGGGGAGGCTTTGGTACCAAATTTGGAAAGAGACCCAAACGGTTGGGTCCATTTTATATCAGTGTGGGGGTGAAACGTTGGTCTTGGCGGAGCTGTCTGAATATTGGAGAAGTGAGAAGACAAAGTAAAACAGAA
This sequence comes from Idiotropiscis lumnitzeri, assembly GCF_059441095.1. Classification (NCBI taxonomy): domain Eukaryota; kingdom Metazoa; phylum Chordata; class Actinopteri; order Syngnathiformes; family Syngnathidae; genus Idiotropiscis; species Idiotropiscis lumnitzeri. The sequence goes on along the minus strand of NW_028283600.1, from coordinate 416,748 downwards.
CAATTAAAATCACTCTTCAAATACATATTGCTTGGTAAGCAGAGCATGATTTACAGCTCACCATTTTATTGCATGCACCAAGCATGTTATACATTTTTCTGTCCACGGGATGGCGTAGTCAAGAAAAATGAAGCATCTCGAAGCCCATTCGTGTGTGAAGTATTTCCCTGCAGGGCTTGGCTGCTTTATGGGGCTTCATTTTGCCATCACTAGTTTTAGATAGTTTTAATTTTTGAAAGAGCATTTTCATTTTACAGTGAACCCTCGCTACTTCGCGGTTCACCTTTCGCGGGTTCAGTGCTTCGCGGGTCTAAAAAATATTCGGGGGCATTGTAGTTTCGCCGAGCGGCACGACGGGGCGCTGGAGCTGTTAGACGGCCGGCATGCGCCGAAGAAGAGCGTGGGCGAAGAGGAGAGTGGACGAAGAAGAGCACGTTCCCCCGGGCACGATTTGGGGCGACGTTTCGCGCGGTTCGGACCGTACCAGAGCTCCGGCCAGCGTACGTGGCAGTTAAGCCGAAGAGGAACAACTTCCGCCCGGGCACTAGCGGGGCGACATTTCGCTCTGTTCGGGAGCGTACGAGAGCTCCGGAGGAGGCCGGCCGGCGTGCGTGGCAGTTAAGCCGAAGAGGAGCACCTTCCCCGGGCACGGGCGGTGTCAAGCGGCCCCTAAGTTTAACCGAATGGAAGCTCCGGAGGAGGAGGGCATGCTCGCGTCACAGTTAAGCCGAAGAGAAGCACCTTCCCCGGGCACGGGCGGTGCCAAGCGGCCCTTAAGTTTAACCGAATGGAAGCTCCGGGGGAGGAGGGCGGGCGTGTGTCACAGTTAAGCCGAATAGGAGCACCTTCCCCGGGCACGGGCGGGGCGAAATGAAACCGAGTTCAATCGAACGGAGACACGCTTCGGGGGAGCAGGTCCGGCGTGCATGACAATTAAGCCGAAGAGGAGCACCTCTTCCGCCCGAGCACGAGCGGAGCGCGAGGCTGTCAGTTATGAATGAATAAATGAATAAAAAAAATAAATGAAGAATGCCACCTTTCATTTCACAGGGCACACCGGACGGCGTACCAGCAGGTAAAGGTCGAAGCAATTAAAAAAATACAAAAAGAAGTAATTGAATAAATACAAAAATAATGGCTGGGGAATAAAAAAATAATAAGTTTTAATAATATTTTTTTTTTTTTTGTTATAGCATGAATTTCACTCTCTCTCTCTCTACCCGTGTATATATATATATATATATATATATATATATATATATATTTATTAATTTTTTTTTTTTAAACATTTTTGAAGGTGCACCACTACTTCGCACTTTTTTTTTTAAGCATTTTTGAAGGTGCGCCGCTACTTCGCGGATTTTCAGTTTTCGCGGGTGGTCTCGGTCCCCATTAACCGCGATAACCGAGGGTTCACTGTATTTTTTTCATTATCGAATTTTATTTTTTTCTATTCAAGTTTTGAGTTCATTTTCGTTTACTAAAATAACCTTGGGCTGCAACTACTATCACAGCAACGGCTCATTATATTTTGGCTGCTAAATATGCCAATTTGTCAGAGAGAAGACCGTGACAAAGAATGGCCCAATCGCAATAAACACTCTACACCATACGTTCCTCGTTGACGTGTACATGGGGTGTTGCAGAGCACAGGTTCCAAGCGTACCGATATTGCAAAATTGGGACAATGCGTGTGACGACACCAACTTCCGCCTCCTATGTCATCGAGCTTGGCGGCACGTTATCATTATGTATTTATTTGTAACAATTTTGACGTTGAGAGTGATATTAAAACTTAAGTAATGTGGTAGTTAGGAAAAAACCCTGGCTTGGGACCCACCGGAACAAGCTATAGCTTCATTTGTACTATTTGAGGCGCTCTCACAATCTGCGGCGCATGCACACAAGGTCGCTAAGTACGCTAGCTGCACTCGGACAAAACACGTAGGTGACTTTAAAAGAGTGACCGAAATTGCACACATGCAACTGTTTATCATAATGTCATAATTCGATATGTACATTTGAAGAGAATTTTTTTCAGCATGGGCACAAGAATTCCACCGAACATCGCCAGTTCAATGGGATTTTGGTTAAGTCCGCAAATAATTGTGGACAATATACTTTGGCTGCGCGCTCGAATAATTTTACTCGTATATACTTCAATGAGGGTGTAGTGTGGGTATCGGGATCTTTAACACGCCCTAACACGAAGCTGACTCTCCAACCGCCACAGCCTTTTAATGACGAAATTATAAAATAAACAAAAACACTGTTCAACAACATAAAATAAAATAAAAAATCACATCATACTTACATTTATAAACTTTAATCCTCAAGAACATTATTCTCAGGTTGACCGAAAGACGAGGACACGGGAGCGCCTCGGGCATGTTCTTCTTCCTTGTGTAGGCGAATGACATTTTAAGGTGCTTGTCCGCCACCTGCTGTGCTGAACTATGTATTAAATAAGAAAAGCAAATTGTTGAATGTTTTTTCCCCAATGAAGACTGAATTGTAAAATACCCGGAAATGGCTTTTCTGTTTTATTGTGCATTTAAAAAAAATTCAGATTGTCCTTTTTTGTTGAGATAATTGTTGAATATTGAAATTGCACATGTAACTGGTAATTTAGTTTTAGATATTATTTGAACCAGTGGAGGGCCATGCATTTCACACCTGGGCCTTCAATGAAGTCCTACTTCGTCCTACTTGAATAAATCCCCCTCATAATACCATAATTTATGACACCACGGGTGGACAAACAATATACAGAAAAGCACTTAGACAGCACTGACCGAGTGTTGGACGATATCGCTTCTCTTGAAAGGTCCGTGTTGAAAATGGCCTCGCAAGTGAATCTTCAATTTCTAAAGATAAAGATGTCTTTTAATTGTCCCATAACGGGGACATTTGCAGTGTTACAGCAGCAAAGATATACATCACACAGTGGCACCGACGTAATGTAGCCGTTAATGTATAACATTGGCAGCAGGCATTCATAAAAAGCATGCAAATATACACAGTATATACGTATATACACAGATCCCCATGTATATACACACTTACAGCCCACAACATATACAAGTGTAAGGAAACACTCCTAATGCCTGTCTATGGTTCAGAGGGGAAATAAATAAAAACGCTGCAATGATAAAAAAAAATACTGAATGATTGAAAATACTGCAATGATAAAAATACTGCAAGAATAAAAGTACTGTACCCAGCCAACATGTCCAACTGGGCCCCAAATGGGGTAAATGCGGGATTCCTGGGTACCAAGTGGGAATGGGCTAGAAGTGGGCAATGGTACAGGGTTCCATGTGGGCGCCATCTGGGATTGGTGGGCATGGGCTTAAACTGGGCAAATGTTGTGGGTGCAATACGGGTTGTGTATGGGCTAAGTGGGCATGGGTTAGAACTGGTAAAGATAAAGATAAAGATGTCCTTTATTAGTCCCACAATGGGGAAATTTGAGGTGTTACAGCAGCAAAGATATAGCTCACACAGAGTCGGCGGCGTAATGTAGCCGTTAATGTATAACATTAGCAGCAGACATTCATAAAAAGCATGCAAATATACACAGTATAAACGTATCTAAGTGTAAGGAAACACTCCTAATGTCTGTCCATTATACAGAGGGGAAAATGCTGTAATGATAAAAACTACTGAATCTACTACTGAAACCATTTATAGGTCCTATTTGGGTTATGTGTGGGCTAAGTGGGCATGGGTTAGAACTGGTCAACCATGTGAGGGTCTCATATGGGCTGTATATGGGCCAAGTGGGCATGGGTTAGAGCTGGTCAACCATGTCTGGGTCCTATTTGGGTTATGTGTGGGCTAAGTGGGCATGGGTTAGAAGTGGTCACCATTTATCGGTCCTGTTTGGGTTATGTGTGGGATAAGTGGGCATAGGTTAGAGCTGGTCAACCATGTCTGGGTCCTGTATGGGTTATAGATGAGCTAAGCGGGCATGGGTTTGAAAATTTGTTCTGGAGCCTTTTTGATATTTAATGCATGCTATGCTAATAGTAACCACCCGAAGACTATTCTCAGTAGAACTATTCAATGGATGCCAAAACGATAGAGACATGGCCATGGAGCCTATGCTGCGAGATTGTGAAAGGACTAAAATAAGTGTAGGATTTTTGAGGACCAGAAGTCAGCTTTTATTAGGTTTGACATTGATTTAACTTATGGAACAATGCAAATTATGGTCGGGTTGTTGTTGGACTTTTTCCTCTTTTGACTAAGGGACGGGTGTTTTTATTTTCTGGGACTCTTTAGAACAAGCGGCACGGTGGCGGACTGGTTAGCAAGTCCGCATCACAGTACAGAAGTGCAAGGTTCTCCCTGTGCCTGCTAGGGTTTTCGCCGGTTTCCTCCCACTTTCCAAAAACATTCATGATAGGTTGATTGGTCACTGGTCCAAGGTCTGAGTGTGAGAGCGGATGGTTGCTTGTCTCTGTGTGCCCTGCGATTGACTGGCAACCAGTTCAGGGTGTACCCTGTCGACTGCCCGAAGACAGCTGGGATAGGCTCCAGCACTCCCGGGGACCCTTGTGAGGACAAGAAGCAGTACAGAGGATTGATTGATTTATTAAAATTAAAATTAAATTCATCTATGCTAAATTTAACAAGGCTGGACGTTATATTTTGTGAATTTACATGTACCCCCAACTGTGACTTAATAACCCTTAAGGGACAAGATAACATTTTATAATATTCCAGACAGCTAAGATTGTCATCTATGAACTATTTGACAAGGCAGGTCCAGCATTGTCAGCCACATCCAACAGTCAACACAGTTACTTTTTTTTTTAATAAACAAAATCAACATTATTAATTAATGTTATTTTATTAATTCTGTATGCTGTGAAAGATCTTTATTCAAAGTATATTTGAAGTTATTTCTACCTTATTGCTTGATTTTTGTAGATTCAAGTTGGAGTTGTCAAAATTACAGATTCTTTTGAAGGCAGCATATTCAAACTGTGAGAAAAGGAGCGAATGCAAGCTACGCGGTCTTTGAGGTGCGGCAGAAGAGCTGAAAGCACGGTGAGTCCCGAACGATAATTGAATTAATTAATTAATCTTGGGTAAATGTCTGGCTCTCATTTTTTAGACTTACTTTACAATGTGTTTTGTAATTTTTCAAGGTTGCCTGTGTTGGAAAACTGCTTGGTGCGTTAGCTAAAACACAGTATGCTAAAATGATAAGTGACGAGAACACAGAGGGTATATCAACAACGTACGTACTCGAATTATTTTGGGGAAAACTTAAGTACATTATAATCACCCTTTTAATAATACTGATAAGCGTTGTGTGTTTTATTTATTTTTATGAGGACCTTTACAACGAGCTACATATTGTTAGCATTGGGCCTACGACGCTAAACACAGTGTCCCTCGATCTCTCTCCAAAATTCTCCAAAAGACTTAAGCTTTCACTCAAATTAATACAATCTACTCCACTAGCTCATTTAAGGCTTTTTTTGTGATGTGTTTGATTTGGGTAAGTAAAGCAAAACATATTAACTGTTGAATGTTGCCTGTTATTTAAATAATAGAAATTCAAGATGAAAGTTGAACAGATATTGAAATGCTAGATTGGCTCATTCAGAATCATGCCACAATGTGCTTTGTATGTTTTGTGTGTGGGTTTATCAAGCTCTAATTCAATGCAGTGTCCAAAACGAGCGCGCATAATTGTTGGATGAATGTTGGTTAATAGAGTCACATAATAGTTAAAATTCCAACAGTTGAACAGATGTTGAAATGCTAGATTGGCTCATTCAGAATCATGCCACAATGTGCTTTGTTTGTTTTGTGTGTAGGCTTATCAAGCTCTAATTCAATGCAGTGTTGAGCTGCATTTGAGAGGAACTACGTAAGTAACTAATGTGGAAAAATTGTGACTTCTTTGTGTACTTTTATTTTGAATATTCAAATTTTTTGGGTAAAGGTTAGAGAAAATAAGTTAAAAATGAGAGCTGTACAGGTATTTAAGTTTTTGGTTTGTAAAATACCCGAATGTGGGTTTCAGCAGGTGAGGCAATGATTGGACAGAGCAAAAGCTATGCTCCAAAATAGAAGTGATTACACCTTCACTAGACTAACCTGCAGCTAATTACATAATTATAAAATTAACACTTTAACCTGGCTTCCCCATCACAGATGTATTCTTTTAAATGCAAAGCTTTTTGTTCTAGCTTTTGTTGTTAAATGACATTCATGCCCAAGTGTCTATGCATCCATTGCAGGGATGTTTTCTCAAGTGACGAGTCTGAAGCCTGTGATGACGAAGTACCATCTACACCTCCCCATGGATTGTCACAGAGAAAAAGCTTCCTAACCAAGAGAGGCGCTGCAGAAGGTCCTTGAGTACGTCCAACGTGTTGAGTCTGTGAGTCTACTGCAGGATCTAATGCAGGTATGAAAATGATGAAATTTTAATGTATTATCTTCAAAATTATAAATAATTATTTAATTTCTTGAAATATAAAATTAGGTACCCTAAACCCAAGTAGGAACCCCAGTCCCAGTACATTCCTGATTCTGGAGCTACAGAGATCAAACCATCCTACTGTATCACTAAATAGCCCCACCTCTAAAACCCTGATTCGGAAGGCCTAGTTGAAAGACTTCAGAGTTCAAGATGGTCAACTGCAACTATGATAAGCCGAATGTGTTCACCCCAAGTCGGAAACTGAGAAAAAGACTCAATTTTCACATGATTTCAGTCCCTTCTATATTTAAAAGAATGTATTGGGGCTCTAAAAATGTGAAATATTTTTACAAGTATTTCTTTTACTACTCATAGGCAGTTTCATAATAATAGTACAATTTGGCATCGTGTATTGTTTTTTGGTTCCATTCAAAATGCACAAGACGTATAGACATATTTTGTTTGTGGATCGCTGCAGCATCACAAGAGCGCACAGAGACAAACGTGGCAGCAACTTAAAACAATTAAAATATCGAATCGAAATCGAGAACTGAAAATCAAAAATCGAATCGGGGCTTGAGTGAATCGTTACCTCCCTAATCATAATCATTTTGGTAGAATGTTGGGCTCTTGCCCTTTGAGTGTATATGGCGTTACCGAAGCTGTTCACTTAATCGACAATTCCTTTCCTGTGACGTTTATCATACCCAGTTTAACTGCCAAAATATTTTTAAGTGTGTGATGATTATCTGGATCGAGTGACACCCATGTTATAATGGTTGCAGGTATTGGTGGATTGGACGATAGTGTCAGAACAATGATGGCGTTCATCATGACAAATCCTCTGTCTCTGAAGTACTCTTAACATAACAATAACATAATCCTGGGTCAGCAGACACCTAATTAATGTGTTAATACATGATACATTTTTCTAAAAGCAACCCTTATGATTGTAACGTATTTTTAATTCTTTCTAGGCGGGAACTGTCCGAACAAAAAATTCATGCAATTTGTAATTAGACACTTTGTCATACAAAAAGTCACTCAGGGCAAGAGAAAAAAAATTGTCACTTGCCCAAGTTGGGCAAGTAATTTGGCCACTCGGGCAAGGCAAATTTTAGTGGCACTTGCCCTATGGGCAAGCAGTTTTTAAAGTTAACTTCGAACCCTGTGATGGTGTCTTGTGACCTGTCTTTATCAGCTGATGTTCCATGAAGGCGTGCCTTACCTGTCACAAGAATGAAGGCAAGTCACGCCCCCCGCTGTCCATTCACTCCGCCAAGACGCTGCTCCAGGTGGTAGAGAGGATGAAGGCTCCCTTGTCTCTGTTCATGGTTTTTATGCCTCGCTTGCAGATCTCAATGGCCTCTCTGATCCAGCGCTGTAGTTTGTTCTCTTCTGTGCGGATGACCCTGCCCTTCTCCCGGTCCATGATGTGGTTTTCCCTTTTGCAGTGGTCAGTGATTGCTGATTTGTAATGTTCATGTTGTGCTTGTTCTTTTACTGCTCTGATTTTTTAATTTTTTTGACAGGTAAGTCACACCCTCATGGAACATCAGCTGATAAAGACTGGTCTCAAGACACCATCATGCGACACTCTGAAGAAGGCGAAAGACTCGCCGAAACATGTCAGGTAAAAAATTAACCTAAAACATAAATGTCTGCTTTTAATGAATCAGTCAAATATCAATAATAAGAAGACAAAATGAACCTAATACAAATAAATGAATGCTTAATAACTCCCCTGCACATGCTCCTAAAAATCCAAACCTTCACCTGTAAATAAAACGTCCCGACCTGAAGACATCTTAATGTTATTATTTTGTTTTACACACAGCGCCGCCAAGTGGAATCAAAAATTTGTTTTTATTTTAATTTTCACGTACTGCACGGTGCCCTTCTGACGAATCCGACTGAAAATTAGTCAGAAAAGACTCAAGACAATGATCTTACTCTCTGCCGAATTTTGTGACGTTTTGGCAAAAGGCGTGGCTATTACGGTGCTGAAAAGTCCGATTGTACTTTGTGACAACAAAAGCTCCGGCAACATGACTCAGATGATCCTATCTTCTCGAAGTTGTACACATTTGAGGATACTTCAGCCCTGAAGACTTCTACCAACTTATTTTTCATCGTAGTTGTAGCGCCACCAACTGGTAAAAGCTAATACAAGTTATTTTCTTGGATGTTTTTCTCCGTGCAACTCAACAAGGTCGCCCTCATATATGCTCGGATTACTGTTTCGGCCATGAGGATGTCACAATACGAAATTCGTCCTTTTTCGTGAAAGGTTGTGGGAGTGGCATTGCACTGTTCGGCAATAAAACAACGCTGATTATGAGGTTGTAAATATGAACGACAACTCGTGAAACTTTACACACACATCAGGCCGAGCAAATTTATAAATATATATATATATATATATATATATATATATATATATATATATATATATATATATATATATATATATATATATATATATATATATACGGGGAGAGAGAGAGTGAAATTCATGTTACAACAAAAAAAACAAATTATTATTAAAACATATTATTTTTTAATTCCCCAGCCATTCTTTTTGTATTTATTTAATTACTCCGACTTTTACCTGCTGGTACGCCGTCCGGTGTGCCCTGTGAAATGAAAGGTGGCATTCTTTATTTATTTATTCATTTATTCATTCATAACTGACAGCCTCGCGCTCCCCGCTCGTGCCCGGGCGGAAGAGGTGCTCCAATTCGGCTTAACTGTGACACACGCCCGCCCTCCTCCCCCGGAACTTCCATTCGGTTAAACTTAGGGGCCGCTTGGCACCGCCCGTGCCCGGGGAAGGTGCTCCTCTTCAGCTTACTGTGACGCGAGCATGCCCTCCTCCTCCGGAGCTTCCATTCAGTTAAACTTAGGGGCCGCTTGAAACCGCCCGTGCCCGTGGAAGGTGCTCCTCTTCGGCTTACTGTGACGCGAGCATGCCCTCCTCCTCCGGAGCTTCCATTCGGTTAAACTTAGGGGCCGCTTGGCACCGCCCGTGCCCGGGGAAGGTGTTCCTCTACGGCTTAACTGCCACGCACGCCGGCCGGAGCTCTGGTACGGTTCAAACCGCGCGAAACGTCGCCACCGATCGTGTCCGGGGGAACGTGCTCTTCTTCGTCCACTCTCCTCTTCGCCCACGCTCTTCTTCGGCGCACGCCGGCCGTCTAACTGCTCTAGCGCCCCGTCGTGCCGCTCGGCGAAACTACAATGCCCCCGAATATTTTTTAGACCCGCGAAGCACTGAACCCGCGAAAGGTGAACCGCGAAGTAGCGAGGGTTCACTGTATGTATAAGACCAAGACCTACAAAAAAGTCTCTTGGAGCAATGAGCTAGGTTTTACAGGAAGTCGGCCATTTTTAATTTACTTAAAAGGGGGCGGGTCACCACAATGGACTTTGTGTAGAAATTATTATTGGGCCCGAGCAGCGACGGCGGCGAGGTCCCTATTGTTTTTGAAGAAATTATTATTAGGGCCCGAGCAGCGACCGCTACGAGGTCCCCATTGTTTTTGTGGAAATTATTATTATTTTTATTATTATTATTAGGGCCCGAGCAGTGACCGCTGCGAGGTCCCTATTGTTTTTCTAGAAATTGTTATTAGGGCCCGAGCTGCGACGGCTGCGAGGTCCCTATTGTTTTTGTAGAAAATATTATTACTTTTATTATTAATAATATTATTATTATTATTATTATTAGGGCCTGAGCAGCGACCGCTGCGAAGTCCCTATTGTTTTTGTAGAAATTATTATTATTATTATTTTTCCGATTGTTCGATCGCATTTTTGACCCCCGAAACATGCACAAAAACTCACCAAACTTGGCAGTCTCATCGGGCATGGCGAAAAATTTGATATTTTAACGTCTAATATGAACAGGAAGTGAGTTATGAATTTTTGAAAGTCCGACTTTTGCCCTTTTTTGCATGTTTACAGGGGTCATTCTTTTGCACCCTGATCCTAAAGGCTTCATCTGATTGCCTTAAAATTCTGTCTGTAGCATCTGAAGACCTGGGACAAACACTGGGGCTAAAATTTTTTGTTTCCGAAATACTATATGACAGGGGCGGGGCTTTAAAGTTTTCACTTAAGATTTCTTTCGCCGCAATGGACAAAATGCTTAATAACTCTCCTGCACATGCTGCTAAAAATCCAAAACTTCACATGTACATAAAGAGTCTGTACCTGAAGACATCTATATGTTTATATTCAGTTATACACCTTGCGCCAATCAATATCATTTTTTTACATTTTGACGTACTGCACGGTGCCCTTTTAACGAATCTGATTGAAAATTGGCTAGAAAAGACTCAAGACATTGATCTTACTCTATCCCTATTTTTGTGACTTTCCTTCGAAGGGCGTGGCTATTACGGTGCCGCAGAGTCTGATTATTCTCCGTGGCAACAAAAGTTCCTGCAAAATGATTCAGATGATCCATCTTCTCGAGATTTTTCACATTTGAGGATATTCAGGCCCTGAAGACGGCTGCCAACTTATTTTTGATCGCAGTGGTAGCGCCACCAACTGGTTAAAACAAATACAAATTATTTTCGTTGATGTTTTTCTCCGGGCAGGTTAACAAAATCTACCTTATATTTGCTCGGATGAGTGTTTAGGCCTTGAGCATGTCACAATACAAAAGTCTTTCGCCTTCTTCAGAGTGTCACATGATGGTGTCTTGTGACCCGTCTTTATCAGCTGATGTTCCATGAGGGCGTGACTTACCTGTCACAAGAATGAAGGCAAGTCACGCCCCCCGCTGTCCGTTCACTCCGCCAAGATGCTGGTCCAGGTGGTAGAGAGGATGAAGGCTCCCTTGTCTCTGTTCATGGTTTTTATGCCTCGCTTGCAGATCTCAATGGCCTCTCTGATCCAGCGCTGTTGTTTGTTCTCTTCTGTGCGGATGACCCTGCCCTTCTCCCGGTCCATGATGTGGTTTTCCCTTTTGCAGTGGTCAGTGATTGCTGATTTGTAATGTTCATGTTGTGCTTGTTCTTTTACTGCTCTGATTTTTTTCATTTTTTTGACAGGTAAGCCACACCCTCATGGAACATCAGCTCAAGACACCATCATGCGACACTCTGAAGAAGGCGAAAGACTCGCCGAAACATGTCAGGTAAAAAATTAACCTAAAACATAATTGTCTGCTTTTAATGAATCAGTCAAATATCAATAATAAGAAGACAAAATGAACCTAATACAAATAAATGAATGCTTAATAACTCCCCTGCACATGCTCCTAAAAATCCAAACCTTCACCTGTAAATAAAACGTCCCGACCTGAAGACATCTTAATGTTATTATTTTGTTATACACACAGTGCCGCCAAGTGGAATCAAAAAATTTTTTTTATTTTAATTTTCACGTACTGCACGGTGCCCTTTTGACGAATCCGACTGAAAATTAGTCAGAAAAGACTCTAGACAATGATCTTACTCTCTGCCGAATTTTGTGACGTTTTGGCAAAAGGCGTGGCTATTACGGTGCTGAAAAGTCCGATTGTACTCTGTGGCAACAAAAGCTCCAGCAACATGACTCAGATGATCCTATCTTCTCGAAGTTGCACACATTTGAGGATACTTAAGCCCTGAAGACATCTACCAACTTATTTTTCATCGTAGTAGTAGCGCCACCAACTGCTAATAGCTAATACAAGTTATTTTCTTGGATGTTTTTCTCCGTGCAACTCAACAAGGTCGCCCTCATATATGCTCGGATGACTGTTTCGGGCCATAAGGATGTCATAATACGAAATTTGTCCTTTTTCATGAAAAGTTGTGGGAGTGGCATTGCACTGTTCGGCAATAAAACAACGCTGATTATGAGGTTCTAAATATGAACAACAACTCGTGAAACTTTACACACACATCAGGCCGAGCAAATTTATCAATATTTTATACGTTAGTTGTGCAGCTTTTTTGAAATGGCTCACCATGGCCCTCGAGAAATGTTCAAAAAAGCAGCCCTGGTTGAGTGTTTCACCTCGCTTTTTGTAAATTTTATGGAGTACAGTGAACCCTCGGTTATCGCGGTTAATGGGGACCGAGACCATCCGCGAAAACTGAAAATCCGCGAAGTAGCGGCGCACCTTCAAAAATGCTTTAAAAAAATATACAATATATATAATAAATATATAAATATATATATATATATATATATATATATATGTATATATATATATATATATATATATATATATATATACGGGGGGAGAGAGAGAGAGAGAGAGTGAAATTCATGTTATAACAAAAAAAACAAATTATTATTAAAACGTATTATTTTTTTATTCCCCAGCCATTCTTTTTGTATTTATTTAATTACTCCGACTTTTACCTGCTGGTACGCCGTCCGGTGTGCCCTGTGAAATGAAAGGTGGCATTCTTTATTTATTTATTCATTTATTCATTCATAACTGACAGCCTCGCGCTCCGCTCGTGCCCGGGCAGAAGAGGTGCTCCAATTTGGCTTAACTGTGACACACGCCCGTCCTCCTCCCCCGGAGCTTCCATTCGGTTAAACTTAGGGGCCGCTTGGCACCGCCCGTGCCCGGGGAAGGTGCTCCTCTTCGGCTTACTGTGACGCGAGCATGCCCTCCTCCTCCGGAGCTTCCATTCGGTTAAACTTAGGGGCCGCTTGGAACCGCCCGTGCCCGGGGAAGGTGCTCCTCTTCGGCTTACTGTGACGCGAGCATGCCCTCCTCCTCCGGAGCTTCCATTCGGTTAAACTTAGGGGCCGCTTGGCACCGCCCGTGCCCGGGGAAGGTGCTCCTCTACGGCTTAACTGCCACGCACGCTGGCCGGAGCTCTGGTACGGTCCGAACCGCGCGAAACGTCGCCACCGATCGTGTCCGGGGGAACGTGCTCTTCTTCGTCCACTCTCCTCTTCGCCCACGCTCTTCTTCGGCGCACGCCGGCCGTCTAACCGCTCCAGCGCCCCGTCGTGCCGCTCGGCGAAACTACAATGCCCCCGAATATTTTTTAGACCCGCGAAGCACTGAACCCGCGAAAGGTGAACCGCGAAGTAGCGAGGGTTCACTGTATGTATAAGACCAAGACCTACAAAAAAGTCTCTTGGAGCAATGAGCTAGGTTTTACAGGAAGTCGGCCATTTTGAATTTACTTAAAAGGGGGCGGGTCACCACAATGGACTTTGTGTAGAAATTATTATTGGGGCCCGAGCAGCGACCGCGGCGAGGTCCCTATTGTTTTTGTAGAAAATATTATTACTTTTATTATTATTATTATTATTATTATTAGGGCCTGAGCAGCGACCGCTGCGAAGTCCCTATTGTTTTTGTAGAAATTATTATTATTATTATTTTTCCGATTGTTCGATCGCATTTTTGACCCCCGAAACATGCACAAAAACTCACCAAACTTGGCAGTCTCATCGGGCATGGCGAAAAATTTGATATTTTAACGTCTAATATGAACAGGAAGTGAGTTATGAATTTTTGAAAGTCCGACTTTTGCCCTTTTTTGCATGTTTACAGGGGTCATTCTTTTGCACCCTGATCCTAAAGGCTTCATCTGATTGCCTTAAAATTCTGTCTGTAGCATCTGAAGACCTGGCACAAACACTGGGGCTAAAATTTTTTGTTTCCGAAATACTATATGACGGGGGCGGGGCATCAAAGTTTTCACTTAAGATTTCCTTCGCCGCAATGGACAAAATGCTTAATAACTCTCCTGCACATGCTGCTAAAAATCCAAAACTTCACATGTACATAAAGAGTCTGTACCTGAAGACATCTATATGTTTATATTCAGTTATACACCTTGCGCCAATCAATATAATTTTTTACATTTTGACGTACTGCACGGTGCCCTTTTAACGAATCTGATTGAAAATTGGCTAGAAAAGACTGAAGACATTGATCTTACTCTATCCCTATTTTTGTGACTTTCCTTCGAAGGGCGTGGCTATTACGGTGCCGCAGAGTCTGATTATTCTCCGTGGCAACAAAAGTTCCTGCAAAATGATTCAGATGATCCATCTTCTCGAAATTTTTCACATTTGAGGATATTCAGGCCCTGAAGACGGCTGCCAACTTATTTTTTATCGCAGTGGTAGCGCCACCAACTGGTTAAAACAAATACAAATTATTTTCGTTGATTTTTTTCTCCGGGCAGGTTAACAAAATCTACCTTACATTTGCTCGGATGAGTGTTTAGGCCTTGAGGATGTCACAATACGAAAGTCTTTCGCCTTCTTCAGAGTGTCACATGATGGTGTCTTGTGGCCCGTCTTTATCAGCTGATGTTCCATGAGGGCGTGACTTACCTGTCACAAGAATGAAGGCAAGTCACGCCCCCCGCTGTCCGTTCACTCCGCCAAAATGCTGCTCCAGGTGGTAGAGAGGATGAAGGCTCCCTTGTCTCTGTTCATGGTTTTTATGCCTCGCTTGCAGATCTCAATGGCCTCTCTGATCCAGCGCTGTTGTTTGTTCTCTTCTGTGCGGATGACCCTGCCCTTCTCCCGGTCCATGATGTGGTTTTCCCTTTTGCAGTGGTCAGTGATTGCTGATTTGTAATGTTCATGTTGTGCTTGTTCTTTTACTGCTCTGATTTTTCATTTTTTTGATAGGTAAGTCACACCCTCATGGTACATCAGCTGATAAAGACGGGTCTCAAGACACCATCATGCGACACTCTGAAGAAGGCGAAAGACTCGCCGAAACATGTCAGGTAAAAAATTAACCTAAAACATAATTGTCTGCTTTTAATGAATCAGTCAAATATCAATAATAAGAAGACAAAATGAACCTAATACAAATAAATGAATGCTTAATAACTCCCCTGCACATGCTCCTAAAAATCCAAACCTTCACCTGTAAATAAAACGTCCCGACCTGAAGACATCTTAATGTTATTATTTTGTTATACACACAGTGCCGCCAAGTGGAATCAAAAATTTGTTTTTATTTTAATTTTCACCTACTGCACGGTGCCCTTTTGACGAATCCGACTGAAAATTAGTCAGAAAAGACTCAAGACAATGATCTTACTCTCTGCCGAATTTTGTGACGTTTTGGCAAAAGGCGTGGCTATTAAGGTGCTGAAAAGTCCGATTGTACTCTGTGGCAACAAAAGCTCCGGCAACATGACTCAGATGATCCTATCTTCTCGAAGTTGTACACATTTGAGGATACTTCAGCCCTGAAGACATCTACCAACTTATTTTACATCGTAGTAGTAGCGCCACCAATTGGTAAAAGCTAATACAAGTTATTTTCTTGGATGTTTTTCTCCGTGCAACTCAACAAGGTCGCCCTCATATATGCTCGGATGACTGTTTCGGCCATGAGGATGTCACAATACGAAATTCGTGATTTTTCGTGAAAAGTTGTGGGAGTGGCATTGCACTGTTCGGCAATAAAACAAAGCTGATTATGAGGTTCTAAATATGAACGACAACTCGTAAAACTTTACACACACATCAGGCCGAGCAAATTTATCAATATTTTATACGTTAGTTGTGCAGCTTTTTTGAAATGGCTCGCCATGGCCCTCGAGAAATGTTTAAAAAAAGCAGCTCTGGTTGAGTGTTTCACCTCGCTTTTTGTAAATTTTATGGAGTACAGTGAACCCTCGGTTATCGCGGTTAATGGGGACCGAGACCACCCGCGAAAACTGAAAATCCGCGAAGTAGCGGCGCACCTTCAAAAATGCTTAAAAAAAATATACAATATATATAATAAATATATATATATATATATATATATATATATATATATATATATATATATATATATATATATATATATATATACATATATATATATATATATATATATATATATATATATATATATATATACATATATATATATATATATATACGGGGAGAGAGAGAGTGAAATTCATGTTATAACAAAAAAACCAAATTATTATTAAAACGTATTATTTTTTTATTCCCCAGCCATTCTTTTAGTATTTATTTAATTACTCCGACTTTTACCTGCTGGTACGCCGTCCGGTGTGCCCTGTGAAATGAAAGGTGGCATTCTTTATTTATTTATTCATTTATTCATTCATAACTGACAGCCTCGCGCTCCGCTCGTGCCCGGGCGGAAGAGGTGCTCCAATTCGGCTTAACTGTGACACACGCCCGCCCTCCTCCCCCGGAACTTCCATTCGGTTAAACTTAGGGGCCGCTTGGAACCGCCCGTGCCCGGGGAAGGTGCTCCTCTTCGGCTTACTGTGACGCGAGCATGCCCTCCTCCTCCGGAGCTTCCATTCGGTTAACCTTAGGGGCCGCTTGGAACCGCCCGTGCCCGGGGAAGGTGCTCCTCTACGGCTTAACTGCCACGCACGCCGGCCGGAGCTCTGGTACGGTCCGAACCGCGCGAAACGTCGCCACCGATCGTGTCCGGGAGAACGTGCTCTTCTTCGTCCACTCTCCTCTTCGCCCACGCTCTTCTTCGGCGCACGCCGGCCGTCTAACCGCTCCAGCGCCCCGTCGTGCCGCTCGGCGAAACTACAATGCCCCCGAATATTTTTTAGACCCGCGAAGCACTGAACCCGCGAAAGGTGAACCGCGAAGTAGCGAGGGTTCACTGTATGTATAAGACCAAGACCTACAAAAAAGTCTCTTGGAGCAATGAGCTAGGTTTTACAGGAAGTCGGCCATTTTGAATTTACTTAAAAGGGGGCGAGTCACCACAATGGACTTTGTGTAGAAATTATTATTGGGGCCCGAGCAGCGACGGCGGCGAGGTCCCTATTGTTTTTGTAGAAATTATTATTAGGGCCTGAGCAGCGACCGCTACGAGGTCCCCATTGTTTTTGTGGAAATTATTATTATTTTTATTATTATTATTATTAGGGCCCGAGCAGTGACCGCTGCGAGGTCCCTATTGTTTTTCTAGAAATTGTTATTAGGGCCCGAGCTGCGACGGCTGCGAGGTCCCTATTGTTTTTGTAGAAAATATTATTACTTTTATTATTATTAATATTATTATTATTATTATTAGGGCCTGAGCAGCGACCGCTGCGAAGTCCCTATTGTTTTTGTAGAAATTATTATTATTATTATTTTTCCGATTGTTCGATCGCATTTTTGACCCCCGAAACATGCACAAAAACTCACCAAACTTGGCAGTCTCATCGGGCATGGCGAAAAATTTGATATTTTAACGTCTAATATGAACAGGAAGTGAGTTATGAATTTTTGAAAGTCCGACTTTTGCCCTTTTTTGCATGTTTACAGGGGTCATTCTTTTGCACCCTGATCCTCAAGGCTTCATCTGATTGCCTTAAAATTCTGTCTGTAGCATCTGAAGACCTGGGACAAACACTGGGGCTAAAAATTTTTTGTTTCCGAAATACTATATGACGGGGGCGGGGCTTCAAAGTTTTCACTTAAGATTTCCTTCGCCGCAATGGACAAAATGCTTAATAACTCTCCTGCACATGCTGCTAAAAATCCAAAACTTCACATGTACATAAAAAGTCTGTACCTGAAGACATCTATATGTTTATATTCAGTTATACACCTTGCGCCAATCAATATCATTTTTTACATTTTGACGTACTGCACGGTGCCCTTTTAACGAATCTGATTGAAAATTGGCTAGAAAAGACTCAAGACATTGATCTTACTCTATCCCTATTTTTGTGACTTTCCTTCGAAGGGCGTGGCTATTACGGTGCCGCAGAGTCTGATTATTCTCCGTGGCAACAAAAGTTCCTGCAAAATGATTCAGATGATCCATCTTCTCGAAATTTTTCACATTTGAGGATATTCAGGCCCTGAAGACGGCTGCCAACTTATTTTTGATCGCAGTGGTAGCGCCACCAACTGGTTAAAACAAATACAAATTATTTTCGTTGATGTTTTTCTCCGGGCAGGTGAACAAAATCTACCTTATATTTGCTCGGATGAGTGTTTAGGCCTTGAGCATGTCACAATACGAAAGTCTTTCGCCTTCTTCAGAGTGTCACATGATGGTGTCTTGTGACCCGTCTTTATCAGCTGATGTTCCATGAGGGCGTGACTTACCTGTCACAAGAATGAAGGCAAGTCACGCCCCCCGCTGTCCGTTCACTCCGCCAAGATGCTGGTCCAGGTGGTAGAGAGGATGAAGGCTCCCTTGTCTCTGTTCATGGTTTTTATGCCTCGCTTGCAGATCTCAATGGCCTCTCTGATCCAGCGCTGTTGTTTGTTCTCTTCTGTGCGGATGACCCTGCCCTTCTCCCGGTCCATGATGTGGTTTTCCCTTTTGCAGTGGTCAGTGATTGCTGATTTGTAATGTTCATGTTGTGCTTGTTCTTTTACTGCTCTGATTTTTTTCATTTTTTTGACAGGTAAGTCACACCCTCATGGAACATCAGCTCAAGACACCATCATGCGACACTCTGAAGAAGGCGAAAGACTCGCCGAAACATGTCAGGTAAAAAATTAACCTAAAACATAATTGTCTGCTTTTAATGAATCAGTCAAATATCAATAATAAGAAGACAAAATGAACCTAATACAAATAAATGAATGCTTAATAACTCCCCTGCACATGCTCCTAAAAATCCAAACCTTCACCTGTAAATAAAACGTCCCGACCTGAAGACATCTTAATGTTATTATTTTGTTATACACACAGTGCCGCCAAGTGGAATCAAAAATTTGTTTTTATTTTAATTTTCACGTACTGCACGGTGCCCTTTGGACGAATCCGACTGAAAATTAGTCAGAAAAGACTCAAGACAATGATCTTACTCTCTGCCGAATTTTGTGACGTTTTGGCAAAAGGCGTGGCTATTAAGGTGCTGAAAAGTCCGATTGTACTTTGTGGCAACAAAAGCTCCGGCAACATGACTCAGATGATCCTATCTTCTCGAAGTTGTACACATTTGAGGATACTTCAGCCCTGAAGACATCTACCAACTTATTTTACATCGTAGTAGTAGCGCCACCAACTGGTAAAAGCTAATACAAGTTATTTTCTTGGATGTTTTTCTCCGTGCAACTCAACAAGGTCGCCCTCATATATGCTCGGATGACTGTTTCGGCCATGAGGATGTCACAATACGAAATTCGTGATTTTTCGTGAAAAGTTGTGGGAGTGGCATTGCACTGTTCGGCAATAAAACAAAGCTGATTATGAGGTTCTAAATATGAACGACAACTCGTAAAACTTTACACACACATCAGGCCGAGCAAATTTATCAATATTTTATAAGTTAGTTGTGCAGCTTTTTTGAAATGGCTCGCCATGGCCCTCGAGAAATGTTTAAAAAAAGCAGCTCTGGTTGAGTGTTTCACCTCGCTTTTTGTAAATTTTATGGAGTACAGTGAACCCTCGGTTATCGCGGTTAATGGGGACCGAGACCACCCGCGAAAACTGAAAATCCGCGAAGTAGCGGCGCACCTTCAAAAATGCTTAAAAAAAATATACAATATATATAATAAATAAATATATATATATATATATATATATATATATATATATATATATATATATACGGGGAGAGAGAGCGTGAAATTCATGTTATAACAAAAAAACCAAATTATTATTAAAACGTATTATTTTTTTATTCCCCAGCCATTCTTTTAGTATTTATTTAATTACTCCGACTTTTACCTGCTGGTACGCCGTCCGGTGTGCCCTGTGAAATGAAAGGTGGCATTCTTTATTTATTTATTCATTTATTCATTCATAACTGACAGCCTCGCGCTCCGCTCGTGCCCGGGCGGAAGAGGTGCTCCAATTCGGCTTAACTGTGACACACGCCCGCCCTCCTCCCCCGGAACTTCCATTCGGTTAAACTTAGGGGCCGCTTGGCACCGCCCGTGCCCGGGGAAGGTGCTCCTCTTCGGCTTACTGTGACGCGAGCATGCCCTCCTCCTCCGGAGCTTCCATTCAGTTAAACTTAGGGGCCGCTTGGAACCGCCCGTGCCCGGGGAAGGTGCTCCTCTTCGGCTTACTGTGACGCGAGCATGCCCTCCTCCTCCGGAGCTTCCATTCGGTTAACCTTAGGGGCCGCTTGGAACCGCCCGTGCCCGGGGAAGGTGCTCCTCTTCGGCTTACTGTGACGCGAGCATGCCCTCCTCCTCCGGAGCTTCCATTCGGTTAAACTTAGGGGCCGCTTGGCACCGCCCGTGCCCGGGGAAGGTGCTCCTCTACGGCTTAACTGCCACGCACGCCGGCCGGAGCTCTGGTACGGTCCGAACCGCGCGAAACGTCGCCACCGATTGTGTCCGGGAGAACGTGCTCTTCTTCGTCCACTCTCCTCTTCGCCCACGCTCTTCTTCGGCGCACGCCGGCCGTCTAACCGCTCCAGCGCCCCGTCGTGCCGCTCGGCGAAACTACAATGCCCCCGAATATTTTTTAGACCCGCGAAGCACTGAACCCGCGAAAGGTGAACCGCGAAGTAGCGAGGGTTCACTGTATGTATAAGACCAAGACCTACAAAAAAGTCTCTTGGAGCAATGAGCTAGGTTTTACAGGAAGTCGGCCATTTTGAATTTACTTAAAAGGGGGCGGGTCACCACAATGGACTTTGTGTAGAAATTATTATTGGGGCCCGAGCAGCGACGGCGGCGAGGTCCCTATTGTTTTTGTAGAAATTATTATTAGGGCCTGAGCAGCGACCGCTACGAGGTCCCCATTGTTTTTGTGGAAATTATTATTATTTTTATTATTATTATTATTAGGGCCCGAGCAGTGACCGCTGCGAGGTCCCTATTGTTTTTCTAGAAATTGTTATTAGGGCCCGAGCTGCGACGGCTGCGAGGTCCCTATTGTTTTTGTAGAAAATATTATTACTTTTATTATTATTAATATTATTATTATTATTATTAGGGCCTAAACAGCGACCGCTGCGAAGTCCCTATTGTTTTTGTAGAAATTATTATTATTATTATTTTTCCGATTGTTCGATCGCATTTTTGACCCCCGAAACATGCACAAAAACTCACCAAACTTGGCAGTCTCATCGGGCATGGCGAAAAATTTGATATTTTAACGTCTAATATGAACAGGAAGTGAGTTATGAATTTTTGAAAGTCCGACTTTTGCCCTTTTTTGCATGTTTACAGGGGTCATTCTTTTGCACCCTGATCCTAAAGGCTTCATCTGATTGCCTTAAAATTCTGTCTGTAACATCTGAAGACCTGGGACAAACACTGGGGCTAAAAATTTTTTGTTTCCGAAATACTATATGACGGGGGCGGGGCTTCAAAGTTTTCACTTAAGATTTCCTTCGCCGCAATGGACAAAATGCTTAATAACTCTCCTGCACATGCTGCTAAAAATCCAAAACTTCACATGTACATAAAAAGTCTGTACCTGAAGACATCTATATGTTTATATTCAGTTATACACCTTGCGCCAATCAATATCATTTTTTACATTTTGACGTACTGCACGGTGCCCTTTTAACGAATCTGATTGAAAATTGGCTAGAAAAGACTCAAGACATTGATCTTACTCTATCCCTATTTTTGTGACTTTCCTTCGAAGGGCGTGGCTATTACGGTGCCGCAGAGTCTGATTATTCTCCGTGGCAACAAAAGTTCCTGCAAAATGATTCAGATGATCCATCTTCTCGAAATTTTTCACATTTGAGGATATTCAGGCCCTGAAGACGGCTGCCAACTTATTTTTGATCGCAGTGGTAGCGCCACCAACTGGTTAAAACAAATACAAATTATTTTCGTTGATGTTTTTCTCCGGGCAGGTGAACAAAATCTACCTTATATTTGCTCGGATGAGTGTTTAGGCCTTGAGCATGTCACAATACGAAAGTCTTTCGCCTTCTTCAGAGTGTCACATGATGCTGTCTTGTGACCCGTCTTTATCAGCTGATGTTCCATGAGGGCGTGACTTACCTGTCACAAGAATGAAGGCAAGTCACGCCCCCCGCTGTCCGTTCACTCCGCCAAGATGCTGGTCCAGGTGGTAGAGAGGATGAAGGCTCCCTTGTCTCTGTTCATGGTTTTTATGCCTCGCTTGCAGATCTCAATGGCCTCTCTGATCCAGCGCTGTTGTTTGTTCTCTTCTGTGCGGATGACCCTGCCCTTCTCCCGGTCCATGATGTGGTTTTCCCTTTTGCAGTGGTCAGTGATTGCTGATTTGTAATGTTCATGTTGTGCTTGTTCTTTTACTGCTCTGATTTTTTTCATTTTTTTGACAGGTAAGTCACACCCTCATGGAACATCAGCTGATAAAGACGGGTCTCAAGACACCATCATGCGACACTCTGAAGAAGGCGAAAGACTCGCCGAAACATGTCAGGTAAAAAATTAACCTAAAACATAATTGTCTGCTTTTAATGAATCAGTCAAATATCAATAATAAGAAGACAAAATGAACCTAATACAAATAAATGAATGCTTAATAACTCCCCTGCACATGCTCCTAAAAATCCAAACCTTCACCTGTAAATAAAACGTCCCGACCTGAAGACATCTTAATGTTATTATTTTGTTATACACACAGTGCCGCCAAGTGGAATCAAAAATTTTTTTTAATTTTAATTTTCACGTACTGCACGGTGCCCTTTTGACGAATCCGACTGAAAATTAGTCAGAAAAGACTCAAGACAATGATCTTACTCTCTGCCGAATTTTGTGACGTTTTGGCAAAAGGCGTGGCTATTAAGGTGCTGAAAAGTCCGATTGTACTCTGTGGCAACAAAAGCTCCGGCAACATGACTCAGATGATCCTATCTTCTCGAAGTTGTACACTTTTGAGGATACTTCAGCCCTGAAGACATCTACCAACTTATTTTACATCGTAGTAGTAGCGCCACCAACTGGTAAAAGCTAATACAAGTTATTTTCTTGGATGTTTTTCTCCGTGCAACTCAACAAGGTCGCCCTCATATATGCTCGGATGACTGTTTCGGCCATGAGGATGTCACAATACGAAATTAGTCCTTTTTCGTGAAAAGTTGTGGGAGTGGCATTGCACTGTTCGGCAATAAAACAACGCTGATTATGAGGTTCTAAATATGAACGACAACTCGTGAAACTTTACACACACATCAGGCCGAGCAAATTTATCAATATTTTATACGTTAGTTGTGCAGCTTTTTTGAAATGGCTCGCCATGGCCCTCGAGAAATGTTAAAAAAAAGCAGCTCTGGTTGAGTGTTTCACCTCGCTTTTTGTAAATTTTATGGAGTACAGTGAACCCTCGGTTATCGCGGTTAATGGGGACCGAGACCACCCGCGAAAACTGAAAATCCGCGAAGTAGCGGCGCACCTTCAAAAATGCTTAAAAAAAATATACAATATATATAATAAATATATATATATATATATATATATATATATATATATATATATATATATATATATATACGGGGAGAGAGAGAGTGAAATTCATTTTATAACAAAAAAAACAAATTATTATTAAAACGTATTATTTTTTTATTCCCCAGCCATTCTTTTTGTATTTATTTAATTACTCCGACTTTTACCTGCTGGTACGCCGTCCGGTGTGCCCTGTGAAATGAAAGGTGGCATTCTTTATTTATTTATTCATTTATTCATTCATAACTGACAGCCTCGCGCTCCGCTCGTGCCCGGGCGGAAGAGGTGCTCCAATTCGGCTTAACTGTGACACACGCCCGCCCTCCTCCCCCGGAACTTCCATTCGGTTAAACTTAGGGGCCGCTTGGCACCGCCCGTGCCCGGGGAAGGTGCTCCTCTTCGGCTTACTGTGACGCGAGCATGCCCTCCTCCTCCGGAGCTTCCATTCAGTTAAACTTAGGGGCCGCTTGGAACCGCCCGTGCCCGGGGAAGGTGCTCCTCTTCGGCTTACTGTGACGCGAGCATGCCCTCCTCCTCCGGAGCTTCCATTCGGTTAAACTTAGGGGCCGCTTGGCACCGCCCGTGCCCGGGGAAGGTGCTCCTCTACGGCTTAACTGCCACGCACGCCGGCCGGAGCTCTGGTACGGTCCGAACCGCGCGAAACGTCGCCACCGATCGTGTCCGGGAGAACGTGCTCTTCTTCGTCCACTCTCCTCTTCGCCCACGCTCTTCTTCGGCGCACGCCGGCCGTCTAACCGCTCCAGCGCCCCGTCGTGCCGCTCGGCGAAACTACAATGCCCCCGAATATTTTTTAGACCCGCGAAGCACTGAACCCGCGAAAGGTGAACCGCGAAGTAGCGAGGGTTCACTGTATGTATAAGACCAAGACCTACAAAAAAGTCTCTTGGAGCAATGAGCTAGGTTTTACAGGAAGTCGGCCATTTTGAATTTACTTAAAAGGGGGCGAGTCACCACAATGGACTTTGTGTAGAAATTATTATTGGGGCCCGAGCAGCGACGGCGGCGAGGTCCCTATTGTTTTTGTAGAAATTATTATTAGGGCCTGAGCAGCGACCGCTACGAGGTCCCCATTGTTTTTGTGGAAATTATTATTATTTTTATTATTATTATTATTAGGGCCCGAGCAGTGACCGCTGCGAGGTCCCTATTGTTTTTCTAGAAATTGTTATTAGGGCCCGAGCTGCGACGGCTGCGAGGTCCCTATTGTTTTTGTAGAAAATATTATTACTTTTATTATTATTAATATTATTATTATTATTATTAGGGCCTGAGCAGCGACCGCTGCGAAGTCCCTATTGTTTTTGTAGAAATTATTATTATTATTATTTTTCCGATTGTTCGATCGCATTTTTGACCCCCGAAACATGCACAAAAACTCACCAAACTTGGCAGTCTCATCGGGCATGGCGAAAAATTTGATATTTTAACGTCTAATATGAACAGGAAGTGAGTTATGAATTTTTGAAAGTCCGACTTTTGCCCTTTTTTGCATGTTTACAGGGGTCATTCTTTTGCACCCTGATCCTCAAGGCTTCATCTGATTGCCTTAAAATTCTGTCTGTAGCATCTGAAGACCTGGGACAAACACTGGGGCTAAAATTTTTTGTTTCCGAAATACTATATGACGGGGGCGGGGCTTCAAAGTTTTCACTTAAGATTTCCTTCGCCGCAATGGACAAAATGCTTAATAACTCTCCTGCACATGCTGCTAAAAATCCAAAACTTCACATGTACATAAAAAGTCTGTACCTGAAGACATCTATATGTTTATATTCAGTTATACACCTTGCGCCAATCAATATCATTTTTTACATTTTGACGTACTGCACGGTGCCCTTTTAACGAATCTGATTGAAAATTGGCTAGAAAAGACTCAAGACATTGATCTTACTCTATCCCTATTTTTGTGACTTTCCTTCGAAGGGCGTGGCTATTACGGTGCCGCAGAGTCTGATTATTCTCCGTGGCAACAAAAGTTCCTGCAAAATGATTCAGATGATCCATCTTCTCGAAATTTTTCACATTTGAGGATATTCAGGCCCTGAAGACGGCTGCCAACTTATTTTTGATCGCAGTGGTAGCGCCACCAACTGGTTAAAACAAATACAAATTATTTTCGTTGATGTTTTTCTCCGGGCAGGTGAACAAAATCTACCTTATATTTGCTCGGATGAGTGTTTAGGCCTTGAGCATGTCACAATACAAAAGTCTTTCGCCTTCTTCAGAGTGTCACATGATGCTGTCTTGTGACCCGTCTTTATCAGCTGATGTTCCATGAGGGCGTGACTTACCTGTCACAAGAATGAAGGCAAGTCACGCCCCCCGCTGTCCGTTCACTCCGCCAAGATGCTGGTCCAGGTGGTAGAGAGGATGAAGGCTCCCTTGTCTCTGTTCATGGTTTTTATGCCTCGCTTGCAGATCTCAATGGCCTCTCTGATCCAGCGCTGTTGTTTGTTCTCTTCTGTGCGGATGACCCTGCCCTTCTCCCGGTCCATGATGTGGTTTTCCCTTTTGCAGTGGTCAGTGATTGCTGATTTGTAATGTTCATGTTGTGCTTGTTCTTTTACTGCTCTGATTTTTTTCATTTTTTTGACAGGTAAGTCACACCCTCATGGAACATCAGCTCAAGACACCATCATGCGACACTCTGAAGAAGGCGAAAGACTCGCCGAAACATGTCAGGTAAAAAATTAACCTAAAACATAATTGTCTGCTTTTAATGAATCAGTCAAATATCAATAATAAGAAGACAAAATGAACCTAATACAAATAAATGAATGCTTAATAACTCCCCTGCACATGCTCCTAAAAATCCAAACCTTCACCTGTAAATAAAACGTCCCGACCTGAAGACATCGTAATGTTATTATTTTGTTATACACACAGTGCCGCCAAGTGGAATCAAAAATTTGTTTTTATTTTAATTTTCACGTACTGCACGGTGCCCTTTTGACGAATCCGACTGAAAATTAGTCAGAAAAGACTCAAGACAATGATCTTACTCTCTGCCGAATTTTGTGACGTTTTGGCAAAAGGCGTGGCTATTAAGGTGCTGAAAAGTCCGATTGTACTCTGTGGCAACAAAAGCTCCGGCAACATGACTCAGATGATCTTATCTTCTCAAAGTTGTACACATTTGAGGATACTTCAGCCCTGAAGACATCTACCAACTTATTTTACATCGTAGTAGTAGCGCCACCAACTGGTAAAAGCTAATACAAGTTATTTTCTTGGATGTTTTTCTCCGTGCAACTCAACAAGGTCGCCCTCATATATGCTCGGATGACTGTTTCGGCCATGAGGATGTCACAATACGAAATTCGTCCTTTTTCGTGAAAAGTTGTGGGAGTGGCATTGCACTGTTCGGCAATAAAACAAAGCTGATTATGAGGTTCTAAATATGAACGACAACTCGTAAAACTTTACACACACATCAGGCCGAGCAAATTTATCAATATTTTATACGTTAGTTGTGCAGCTTTTTTGAAATGGCTCGCCATGGCCCTCGAGAAATGTTAAAAAAAGCAGCTCTGGTTGAGTGTTTCACCTCGCTTTTTGTAAATTTTATGGAGTACAGTGAACCCTCGGTTATCGCGGTTAATGGGGACCGAGACCACCCGCGAAAACTGAAAATCCGCGAAGTAGCGGCGCACCTTCAAAAATGCTTAAAAAAAATATACAATATATATAATAAATATATATATATATATATACGGGGAGAGAGAGAGTGAAATTCATGTTATAACAAAAAAACCAAATTATTATTAAAACGTATTATTTTTTTATTCCCCAGCCATTCTTTTAGTATTTATTTAATTACTCCGACTTTTACCTGCTGGTACGCCGTCCGGTGTGCCCTGTGAAATGAAAGGTGGCATTCTTTATTTATTTATTCATTTATTCATTCATAACTGACAGCCTCGCGCTCCGCTCGTGCCCGGGCAGAAGAGGTGCTCCAATTTGGCTTAACTGTGACACACGCCCGCCCTCCTCCCCCGGAGCTTCCATTCGGTTAAACTTAGGGGCCGCTTGGAACCGCCCGTGCCCGGGGAAGGTGCTCCTCTTCGGCTTACTGTGACGCGAGCATGCCCTCCTCCTCCGGAGCTTCCATTCGGTTAAACTTAGGGGCCGCTTGGCACCGCTCGTGCCCGGGGAAGGTGCTCCTCTACGGCTTAACTGCCACGCACGCTGGCCGGAGCTCTGGTACGGTCCGAACCGCGCGAAACGTCGCCACCGATCGTGTCCGGGAGAACGTGCTCTTCTTCGTCCACTCTCCTCTTCGCCCACGCTCTTCTTCGGCGCACGCCGGCCGTCTAACCGCTCCAGCGCCCCGTCGTGCCGCTCGGCGAAACTACAATGCCCCCGAATATTTTTTAGACCCGCGAAGCACTGAACCCGCGAAAGGTGAACCGCGAAGTAGCGAGGGTTCACTGTATGTATAAGACCAAGACCTACAAAAAAGTCTCTTGGAGCAATGAGCTAGGTTTTACAGGAAGTCGGCCATTTTGAATTTACTTAAAAGGGGGCGGGTCACCACAATGGACTTTGTGTAGAAATTATTATTGGGGCCCGAGCAGCGACCGCGGCGAGGTCCCTATTGTTTTTGTAGAAAACATTATTACTTTTATTATTATTATTATTATTATTATTAGGGCCTGAGCAGCGACCGCTGCGAAGTCCCTATTGTTTTTGTAGAAATTATTATTATTATTATTTTTCCGATTGTTCGATCGCATTTTTGACCCCCGAAACATGCACAAAAACTCACCAAACTTGGCAGTCTCATCGGGCATGGCGAAAAATTTGATATTTTAACGTCTAATATGAACAGGAAGTGAGTTATGAATTTTTGAAAGTCCGACTTTTGCCCTTTTTTGCATGTTTACAGGGGTCATTCTTTTGCACCCTGATCCTAAAGGCTTCATCTGATTGCCTTAAAATTCTGTCTGTAGCATCTGAAGACCTGGGACAAACACTGGGGCTAAAATTTTTTGTTTCCGAAATACTATATGACGGGGGCGGGGCTTCAAAGTTTTCACTTAAGATTTCCTTCGCCGCAATGGACAAAATGCTTAATAACTCTCCTGCACATGCTGCTAAAAATCCAAAACTTCACATGTACATAAAGAGTCTGTACCTGAAGACATCTATATGTTTATATTCAGTTATACACCTTGCGCCAATCAATATCATTTTTTACATTTTGACGTACTGCATGGTGCCCTTTTAACGAATCCGATTGAAAATTGGCTAGAAAAGACTCAAGACATTGATCTTACTCTATCCCTATTTTTATGACTTTCCTTCAAAGGGCGTGGCTATTACGGTGCCGCAGAGTCTGATTATTCTCCATGGCAACAAAAGTTCCTGCAAAATGATTCAGATGATCCATCTTCTGGAAATCTTTCACATTTGAGGATATTCAGGCCCTGAAGACGGCTGCCAACTTATTTTTGATCGCAGTGGTAGCGCCACCAACTGGTTAAAACAAATACAAATTATTTTCGTTGATGTTTTTCTCCGGGCAGGTGAACAAAATCTACCTTATATTTGCTCGGATGAGTGTTTAGGCCTTGAGCATGTCACAATACAAAAGTCTTTCGCCTTCTTCAGAGTGTCACATGATGCTGTCTTGTGACCCGTCTTTATCAGCTGATGTTCCATGAGGGCGTGACTTACCTGTCACAAGAATGAAGGCAAGTCACGCCCCCCGCTGTCCGTTCACTCCGCCAAGATGCTGGTCCAGGTGGTAGAGAGGATGAAGGCTCCCTTGTCTCTGTTCATGGTTTTTATGCCTCGCTTGCAGATCTCAATGGCCTCTCTGATCCAGTGCTGTTGTTTGTTCTCTTCTGTGCGGATGACCCTGCCCTTCTCCCGGTCCATGATGTGGTTTTCCCTTTTGCAGTGGTCAGTGATTGCTGATTTGTAATGTTCATGTTGTGCTTGTTCTTTTACTGCTCTGATTTTTTCATTTTTTTGACAGGTAAGTCACACCCTCATGGAACATCAGCTGATAAAGACGGGTCTCAAGACACCATCATGCGACACTCTGAAGAAGGCGAAAGACTCGCCGAAACATGTCAGGTAAAAAATTAACCTAAAACATAATTGTCTGCTTTTAATGAATCAGTCAAATATCAATAATAAGAAGACAAAATGAACCTAATACAAATAAATGAATGCTTAATAACTCCCCTGCACATGCTCCTAAAAATCCAAACCTTCACCTGTAAATAAAACGTCCCGACCTGAAGACATCTTAATGTTATTATTTTGTTATACACACAGTGCCGCCAAGTGGAATCAAAAATTTGTTTTTATTTTAATTTTCACGTACTGCACGGTGCCCTTTTGACGAATCCGACTGAAAATTAGTCAGAAAAGACTCAAGACAATGATCTTACTCTCTGCCGAATTTTGTGACGTTTTGGCAAAAGGCGTGGCTATTAAGGTGCTGAAAAGTCCGATTGTACTCTGTGGCAACAAAAGCTCCGGCAACATGACTCAGATGATCCTATCTTCTCGAAGTTGTACACATTTGAGGATACTTCAGCCCAGAAGACATCTACCAACTTATTTTACATCGTAGTAGTAGCGCCACCAACTGGTAAAAGCTAATACAAGTTATTTTCTTGGATGTTTTTCTCCGTGCAACTCAACAAGGTCGCCCTCATATATGCTCGGATGACTGTTTCGGCCATGAGGATGTCACAATACGAAATTCGTGATTTTTCGTGAAAAGTTGTGGGAGTGGCATTGCACTGTTCGGCAATAAAACAACGCTGATTATGAGGTTCTAAATATGAACGACAACTCGTGAAACTTTACACACACATCAGGCCGAGCAAATTTATCAATATTTTATACGTTAGTTGTGCAGCTTTTTTGAAATGGCTCGCCATGGCCCTCGAGAAATGTTAAAAAAAAGCAGCTCTGGTTGAGTGTTTCACCTCGCTTTTTGTAAATTTTATGGAGTACAGTGAACCCTCAGTTATCGCGGTTAATGGGGACCGAGACCATCCGCGAAAACTGAAAATCCGCGAAGTAGCGGCGCACCTTCAAAAATGCTTAAAAAAAATATACAATATATATAATAAATATATAAATATATATATATATATATATATATATATATATATATATATATATATATATATATACGGGGAGAGAGAGAGTGAAATTCATGTTATAACAAAAAAAACAAATTATTATTAAAACGTATTATTTTTTTATTCCCCAGCCATTCTTTTTGTATTTATTTAATTACTCCGACTTTTACCTGCTGGTACGCCGTCCGGTGTGCCCTGTGAAATGAAAGGTGGCATTCTTTATTTATTTATTCATTTATTCATTCATAACTGACAGCCTCGCGCTCCGCTCGTGCCCGGGCGGAAGAGGTGCTCCAATTCGGCTTAACTGTGACACACGCCCGCCCTCCTCCCCCGGAACTTCCATTCGGTTAAACTTAGGGGCCGCTTGGCACCGCCCGTGCCCGGGGAAGGTGCTCCTCTTCGGCTTACTGTGACGCGAGCATGCCCTCCTCCTCCGGAGCTTCCATTCAGTTAAACTTAGGGGCCGCTTGGAACCGCCCGTGCCCGGGGAAGGTGCTCCTCTTCGGCTTACTGTGACGCGAGCATGCCCTCCTCCTCCGGAGCTTCCATTCGGTTAACCTTAGGGGCCGCTTGGAACCGCCCGT
The DNA here is from genome assembly GCF_059441095.1 of Idiotropiscis lumnitzeri. Taxonomy (NCBI): domain Eukaryota; kingdom Metazoa; phylum Chordata; class Actinopteri; order Syngnathiformes; family Syngnathidae; genus Idiotropiscis; species Idiotropiscis lumnitzeri. Next base: position 385,294 of record NW_028283600.1, on the reverse strand, counting down.
GCCCGGGGAAGGTGCTCCTCTTCGGCTTACTGTGACGCGAGCATGCCCTCCTCCTCCGGAGCTTCCATTCGGTTAAACTTAGGGGCCGCTTGGCACCGCCCGTGCCCGGGGAAGGTGCTCCTCTACGGCTTAACTGCCACGCACGCCGGCCGGAGCTCTGGTACGGTCCGAACCGCGCGAAACGTCGCCACCGATTGTGTCCGGGAGAACGTGCTCTTCTTCGTCCACTCTCCTCTTCGCCCACGCTCTTCTTCGGCGCACGCCGGCCGTCTAACCGCTCCAGCGCCCCGTCGTGCCGCTCGGCGAAACTACAATGCCCCCGAATATTTTTTAGACCCGCGAAGCACTGAACCCGCGAAAGGTGAACCGCGAAGTAGCGAGGGTTCACTGTATGTATAAGACCAAGACCTACAAAAAAGTCTCTTGGAGCAATGAGCTAGGTTTTACAGGAAGTCGGCCATTTTGAATTTACTTAAAAGGGGGCGGGTCACCACAATGGACTTTGTGTAGAAATTATTATTGGGGCCCGAGCAGCGACGGCGGCGAGGTCCCTATTGTTTTTGTAGAAATTATTATTAGGGCCTGAGCAGCGACCGCTACGAGGTCCCCATTGTTTTTGTGGAAATTATTATTATTTTTATTATTATTATTATTAGGGCCCGAGCAGTGACCGCTGCGAGGTCCCTATTGTTTTTCTAGAAATTGTTATTAGGGCCCGAGCTGCGACGGCTGCGAGGTCCCTATTGTTTTTGTAGAAAATATTATTACTTTTATTATTATTAATATTATTATTATTATTATTAGGGCCTAAACAGCGACCGCTGCGAAGTCCCTATTGTTTTTGTAGAAATTATTATTATTATTATTTTTCCGATTGTTCGATCGCATTTTTGACCCCCGAAACATGCACAAAAACTCACCAAACTTGGCAGTCTCATCGGGCATGTCGAAAAATTTGATATTTTAACGTCTAATATGAACAGGAAGTGAGTTATGAATTTTTGAAAGTCCGACTTTTGCCCTTTTTTGCATGTTTACAGGGGTCATTCTTTTGCACCCTGATCCTAAAGGCTTCATCTGATTGCCTTAAAATTCTGTCTGTAGCATCTGAAGACCTGGGACAAACACTGGGGCTAAAAATTTTTTGTTTCCGAAATACTATATGACGGGGGCGGGGCTTCAAAGTTTTCACTTAAGATTTCCTTCGCCGCAATGGACAAAATGCTTAATAACTCTCCTGCACATGCTGCTAAAAATCCAAAACTTCACATGTACATGAAAAGTCTGTACCTGAAGACATCTATATGTTTATATTCAGTTATACACCTTGCGCCAATCAATATCATTTTTTACATTTTGACGTACTGCACGGTGCCCTTTTAACGAATCTGATTGAAAATTGGCTAGAAAAGACTCAAGACATTGATCTTACTCTATCCCTATTTTTGTGACTTTCCTTCGAAGGGCGTGGCTATTACGGTGCCGCAGAGTCTGATTATTCTCCGTGGCAACAAAAGTTCCTGCAAAATGATTCAGATGATCCATCTTCTCGAAATTTTTCACATTTGAGGATATTCAGGCCCTGAAGACGGCTGCCAACTTATTTTTGATCGCAGTGGTAGCGCCACCAACTGGTTAAAACAAATACAAATTATTTTCGTTGATGTTTTTCTCCGGGCAGGTGAACAAAATCTACCTTATATTTGCTCGGATGAGTGTTTAGGCCTTGAGCATGTCACAATACGAAAGTCTTTCGCCTTCTTCAGAGTGTCACATGATGCTGTCTTGTGACCCGTCTTTATCAGCTGATGTTCCATGAGGGCGTGACTTACCTGTCACAAGAATGAAGGCAAGTCACGCCCCCCGCTGTCCGTTCACTCCGCCAAGATGCTGGTCCAGGTGGTAGAGAGGATGAAGGCTCCCTTGTCTCTGTTCATGGTTTTTATGCCTCGCTTGCAGATCTCAATGGCCTCTCTGATCCAGCGCTGTTGTTTGTTCTCTTCTGTGCGGATGACCCTGCCCTTCTCCCGGTCCATGATGTGGTTTTCCCTTTTGCAGTGGTCAGTGATTGCTGATTTGTAATGTTCATGTTGTGCTTGTTCTTTTACTGCTCTGATTTTTTTCATTTTTTTGACAGGTAAGTCACACCCTCATGGAACATCAGCTGATAAAGACGGGTCTCAAGACACCATCATGCGACACTCTGAAGAAGGCGAAAGACTCGCCGAAACATGTCAGGTAAAAAATTAACCTAAAACATAATTGTCTGCTTTTAATGAATCAGTCAAATATCAATAATAAGAAGACAAAATGAACCTAATACAAATAAATGAATGCTTAATAACTCCCCTGCACATGCTCCTAAAAATCCAAACCTTCACCTGTAAATAAAACGTCCCGACCTGAAGACATCTTAATGTTATTATTTTGTTATACACACAGTGCCGCCAAGTGGAATCAAAAATTTTTTTTAATTTTAATTTTCACGTACTGCACGGTGCCCTTTTGACGAATCCGACTGAAAATTAGTCAGAAAAGACTCAAGACAATGATCTTACTCTCTGCCGAATTTTGTGACGTTTTGGCAAAAGGCGTGGCTATTAAGGTGCTGAAAAGTCCGATTGTACTCTGTGGCAACAAAAGCTCCGGCAACATGACTCAGATGATCCTATCTTCTCGAAGTTGTACACTTTTGAGGATACTTCAGCCCTGAAGACATCTACCAACTTATTTTACATCGTAGTAGTAGCGCCACCAACTGGTAAAAGCTAATACAAGTTATTTTCTTGGATGTTTTTCTCCGTGCAACTCAACAAGGTCGCCCTCATATATGCTCGGATGACTGTTTCGGCCATGAGGATGTCACAATACGAAATTAGTCCTTTTTCGTGAAAAGTTGTGGGAGTGGCATTGCACTGTTCGGCAATAAAACAACGCTGATTATGAGGTTCTAAATATGAACGACAACTCGTGAAACTTTACACACACATCAGGCCGAGCAAATTTATCAATATTTTATACGTTAGTTGTGCAGCTTTTTTGAAATGGCTCGCCATGGCCCTCGAGAAATGTTAAAAAAAAGCAGCTCTGGTTGAGTGTTTCACCTCGCTTTTTGTAAATTTTATGGAGTACAGTGAACCCTCGGTTATCGCGGTTAATGGGGACCGAGACCACCCGCGAAAACTGAAAATCCGCGAAGTAGCGGCGCACCTTCAAAAATGCTTAAAAAAAATATACAATATATATAATAAATATATATATATATATATATATATATATATATATATATATATATATATACGGGGAGAGAGAGAGTGAAATTCATTTTATAACAAAAAAACCAAATTATTATTAAAACGTATTATTTTTTTATTCCCCAGCCATTCTTTTTGTATTTATTTAATTACTCCGACTTTTACCTGCTGGTACGCCGTCCGGTGTGCCCTGTGAAATGAAAGGTGGCATTCTTTATTTATTTATTCATTTATTCATTCATAACTGACAGCCTCGCGCTCCGCTCGTGCCCGGGCGGAAGAGGTGCTCCAATTCGGCTTAACTGTGACACACGCCCGCCCTCCTCCCCCGGAACTTCCATTCGGTTAAACTTAGGGGCCGCTTGGCACCGCCCGTGCCCGGGGAAGGTGCTCCTCTTCGGCTTACTGTGACGCGAGCATGCCCTCCTCCTCCGGAGCTTCCATTCAGTTAAACTTAGGGGCCGCTTGGAACCGCCCGTGCCCGGGGAAGGTGCTCCTCTTCGGCTTACTGTGACGCGAGCATGCCCTCCTCCTCCGGAGCTTCCATTCGGTTAAACTTAGGGGCCGCTTGGCACCGCCCGTGCCCGGGGAAGGTGCTCCTCTACGGCTTAACTGCCACGCACGCCGGCCGGAGCTCTGGTACGGTCCGAACCGCGCGAAACGTCGCCACCGATCGTGTCCGGGAGAACGTGCTCTTCTTCGTCCACTCTCCTCTTCGCCCACGCTCTTCTTCGGCGCACGCCGGCCGTCTAACCGCTCCAGCGCCCCGTCGTGCCGCTCGGCGAAACTACAATGCCCCCGAATATTTTTTAGACCCGCGAAGCACTGAACCCGCGAAAGGTGAACCGCGAAGTAGCGAGGGTTCACTGTATGTATAAGACCAAGACCTACAAAAAAGTCTCTTGGAGCAATGAGCTAGGTTTTACAGGAAGTCGGCCATTTTGAATTTACTTAAAAGGGGGCGAGTCACCACAATGGACTTTGTGTAGAAATTATTATTGGGGCCCGAGCAGCGACGGCGGCGAGGTCCCTATTGTTTTTGTAGAAATTATTATTAGGGCCTGAGCAGCGACCGCTACGAGGTCCCCATTGTTTTTGTGGAAATTATTATTATTTTTATTATTATTATTATTAGGGCCCGAGCAGTGACCGCTGCGAGGTCCCTATTGTTTTTCTAGAAATTGTTATTTGGGCCCGAGCTGCGACGGCTGCGAGGTCCCTATTGTTTTTGTAGAAAATATTATTACTTTTATTATTATTAATATTATTATTATTATTATTAGGGCCTGAGCAGCGACCGCTGCGAAGTCCCTATTGTTTTTGTAGAAATTATTATTATTATTATTTTTCCGATTGTTCGATCGCATTTTTGACCCCCGAAACATGCACAAAAACTCACCAAACTTGGCAGTCTCATCGGGCATGGCGAAAAATTTGATATTTTAACGTCTAATATGAACAGGAAGTGAGTTATGAATTTTTGAAAGTCCGACTTTTGCCCTTTTTTGCATGTTTACAGGGGTCATTCTTTTGCACCCTGATCCTCAAGGCTTCATCTGATTGCCTTAAAATTCTGTCTGTAGCATCTGAAGACCTGGGACAAACACTGGGGCTAAAATTTTTTGTTTCCGAAATACTATATGACGGGGGCGGGGCTTCAAAGTTTTCACTTAAGATTTCCTTCGCCGCAATGGACAAAATGCTTAATAACTCTCCTGCACATGCTGCTAAAAATCCAAAACTTCACATGTACATAAAAAGTCTGTACCTGAAGACATCTATATGTTTATATTCAGTTATACACCTTGCGCCAATCAATATCATTTTTTACATTTTGACGTACTGCACGGTGCCCTTTTAACGAATCCGACTGAAAATTAGTCAGAAAAGACTCAAGACAATGATCTTACTCTCTGCCGAATTTTGTGACGTTTTGGCAAAAGGCGTGGCTATTAAGGTGCTGAAAAGTCCGATTGTACTCTGTGGCAACAAAAGCTCCGGCAACATGACTCAGATGATCTTATCTTCTCAAAGTTGTACACATTTGAGGATACTTCAGCCCTGAAGACATCTACCAACTTATTTTACATCGTAGTAGTAGCGCCACCAACTGGTAAAAGCTAATACAAGTTATTTTCTTGGATGTTTTTCTCCGTGCAACTCAACAAGGTCGCCCTCATATATGCTCGGATGACTGTTTCGGCCATGAGGATGTCACAATACGAAATTCGTCCTTTTTCGTGAAAAGTTGTGGGAGTGGCATTGCACTGTTCGGCAATAAAACAAAGCTGATTATGAGGTTCTAAATATGAACGACAACTCGTAAAACTTTACACACACATCAGGCCGAGCAAATTTATCAATATTTTATACGTTAGTTGTGCAGCTTTTTTGAAATGGCTCGCCATGGCCCTCGAGAAATGTTAAAAAAAGCAGCTCTGGTTGAGTGTTTCACCTCGCTTTTTGTAAATTTTATGGAGTACAGTGAACCCTCGGTTATCGCGGTTAATGGGGACCGAGACCACCCGCGAAAACTGAAAATCCGCGAAGTAGCGGCGCACCTTCAAAAATGCTTAAAAAAAATATACAATATATATAATAAATATATATATATATATATACGGGGAGAGAGAGAGTGAAATTCATGTTATAACAAAAAAACCAAATTATTATTAAAACGTATTATTTTTTTATTCCCCAGCCATTCTTTTAGTATTTATTTAATTACTCCGACTTTTACCTGCTGGTACGCCGTCCGGTGTGCCCTGTGAAATGAAAGGTGGCATTCTTTATTTATTTATTCATTTATTCATTCATAACTGACAGCCTCGCGCTCCGCTCGTGCCCGGGCAGAAGAGGTGCTCCAATTTGGCTTAACTGTGACACACGCCCGCCCTCCTCCCCCGGAGCTTCCATTCGGTTAAACTTAGGGGCCGCTTGGAACCGCCCGTGCCCGGGGAAGGTGCTCCTCTTCGGCTTACTGTGACGCGAGCATGCCCTCCTCCTCCGGAGCTTCCATTCGGTTAAACTTAGGGGCCGCTTGGCACCGCTCGTGCCCGGGGAAGGTGCTCCTCTACGGCTTAACTGCCACGCACGCTGGCCGGAGCTCTGGTACGGTCCGAACCGCGCGAAACGTCGCCACCGATCGTGTCCGGGAGAACGTGCTCTTCTTCGTCCACTCTCCTCTTCGCCCACGCTCTTCTTCGGCGCACGCCGGCCGTCTAACCGCTCCAGCGCCCCGTCGTGCCGCTCGGCGAAACTACAATGCCCCCGAATATTTTTTAGACCCGCGAAGCACTGAACCCGCGAAAGGTGAACCGCGAAGTAGCGAGGGTTCACTGTATGTATAAGACCAAGACCTACAAAAAAGTCTCTTGGAGCAATGAGCTAGGTTTTACAGGAAGTCGGCCATTTTGAATTTACTTAAAAGGGGGCGGGTCACCACAATGGACTTTGTGTAGAAATTATTATTGGGGCCCGAGCAGCGACCGCGGCGAGGTCCCTATTGTTTTTGTAGAAAACATTATTACTTTTATTATTATTATTATTATTATTATTAGGGCCTGAGCAGCGACCGCTGCGAAGTCCCTATTGTTTTTGTAGAAATTATTATTATTATTATTTTTCCGATTGTTCGATCGCATTTTTGACCCCCGAAACATGCACAAAAACTCACCAAACTTGGCAGTCTCATCGGGCATGGCGAAAAATTTGATATTTTAACGTCTAATATGAACAGGAAGTGAGTTATGAATTTTTGAAAGTCCGACTTTTGCCCTTTTTTGCATGTTTACAGGGGTCATTCTTTTGCACCCTGATCCTAAAGGCTTCATCTGATTGCCTTAAAATTCTGTCTGTAGCATCTGAAGACCTGGGACAAACACTGGGGCTAAAATTTTTTGTTTCCGAAATACTATATGACGGGGGCGGGGCTTCAAAGTTTTCACTTAAGATTTCCTTCGCCGCAATGGACAAAATGCTTAATAACTCTCCTGCACATGCTGCTAAAAATCCAAAACTTCACATGTACATAAAGAGTCTGTACCTGAAGACATCTATATGTTTATATTCAGTTATACACCTTGCGCCAATCAATATCATTTTTTACATTTTGACGTACTGCATGGTGCCCTTTTAACGAATCCGATTGAAAATTGGCTAGAAAAGACTCAAGACATTGATCTTACTCTATCCCTATTTTTATGACTTTCCTTCAAAGGGCGTGGCTATTACGGTGCCGCAGAGTCTGATTATTCTCCATGGCAACAAAAGTTCCTGCAAAATGATTCAGATGATCCATCTTCTGGAAATCTTTCACATTTGAGGATATTCAGGCCCTGAAGACGGCTGCCAACTTATTTTTGATCGCAGTGGTAGCGCCACCAACTGGTTAAAACAAATACAAATTATTTTCGTTGATGTTTTTCTCCGGGCAGGTGAACAAAATCTACCTTATATTTGCTCGGATGAGTGTTTAGGCCTTGAGCATGTCACAATACAAAAGTCTTTCGCCTTCTTCAGAGTGTCACATGATGCTGTCTTGTGACCCGTCTTTATCAGCTGATGTTCCATGAGGGCGTGACTTACCTGTCACAAGAATGAAGGCAAGTCACGCCCCCCGCTGTCCGTTCACTCCGCCAAGATGCTGGTCCAGGTGGTAGAGAGGATGAAGGCTCCCTTGTCTCTGTTCATGGTTTTTATGCCTCGCTTGCAGATCTCAATGGCCTCTCTGATCCAGTGCTGTTGTTTGTTCTCTTCTGTGCGGATGACCCTGCCCTTCTCCCGGTCCATGATGTGGTTTTCCCTTTTGCAGTGGTCAGTGATTGCTGATTTGTAATGTTCATGTTGTGCTTGTTCTTTTACTGCTCTGATTTTTTCATTTTTTTGACAGGTAAGTCACACCCTCATGGAACATCAGCTGAAAAAGACGGGTCTCAAGACACCATCATGCGACACTCTGAAGAAGGCGAAAGACTCGCCGAAACATGTCAGGTAAAAAATTAACCTAAAACATAATTGTCTGCTTTTAATGAATCAGTCAAATATCAATAATAAGAAGACAAAATGAACCTAATACAAATAAATGAATGCTTAATAACTCCCCTGCACATGCTCCTAAAAATCCAAACCTTCACCTGTAAATAAAACGTCCCGACCTGAAGACATCTTAATGTTATTATTTTGTTATACACACAGTGCCGCCAAGTGGAATCAAAAATTTGTTTTTATTTTAATTTTCACGTACTGCACGGTGCCCTTTTGACGAATCCGACTGAAAATTAGTCAGAAAAGACTCAAGACAATGATCTTACTCTCTGCCGAATTTTGTGACGTTTTGGCAAAAGGCGTGGCTATTAAGGTGCTGAAAAGTCCGATTGTACTCTGTGGCAACAAAAGCTCCGGCAACATGACTCAGATGATCCTATCTTCTCGAAGTTGTACACATTTGAGGATACTTCAGCCCAGAAGACATCTACCAACTTATTTTACATCGTAGTAGTAGCGCCACCAACTGGTAAAAGCTAATACAAGTTATTTTCTTGGATGTTTTTCTCCGTGCAACTCAACAAGGTCGCCCTCATATATGCTCGGATGACTGTTTCGGCCATGAGGATGTCACAATACGAAATTCGTGATTTTTCGTGAAAAGTTGTGGGAGTGGCATTGCACTGTTCGGCAATAAAACAACGCTGATTATGAGGTTCTAAATATGAACGACAACTCGTGAAACTTTACACACACATCAGGCCGAGCAAATTTATCAATATTTTATACGTTAGTTGTGCAGCTTTTTTGAAATGGCTCGCCATGGCCCTCGAGAAATGTTAAAAAAAAGCAGCTCTGGTTGAGTGTTTCACCTCGCTTTTTGTAAATTTTATGGAGTACAGTGAACCCTCAGTTATCGCGGTTAATGGGGACCGAGACCATCCGCGAAAACTGAAAATCCGCGAAGTAGCGGCGCACCTTCAAAAATGCTTAAAAAAAATATACAATATATATAATAAATATATAAATATATATATATATATATATATATATATATATATATATATATATATATATATATATATATATATATACGGGGAGAGAGAGAGTGAAATTCATGTTATAACAAAAAAAACAAATTATTATTAAAACGTATTATTTTTTTATTCCCCAGCCATTCTTTTTGTATTTATTTAATTACTCCGACTTTTACCTGCTGGTACGCCGTCCGGTGTGCCCTGTGAAATGAAAGGTGGCATTCTTTATTTATTTATTCATTTATTCATTCATAACTGACAGCCTCGCGCTCCGCTCGTGCCCGGGCGGAAGAGGTGCTCCAATTCGGCTTAACTGTGACACACGCCCGCCCTCCTCCCCCGGAACTTCCATTCGGTTAAACTTAGGGGCCGCTTGGCACCGCCCGTGCCCGGGGAAGGTGCTCCTCTTCGGCTTACTGTGACGCGAGCATGCCCTCCTCCTCCGGAGCTTCCATTCAGTTAAACTTAGGGGCCGCTTGGAACCGCCCGTGCCCGGGGAAGGTGCTCCTCTTCGGCTTACTGTGACGCGAGCATGCCCTCCTCCTCCGGAGCTTCCATTCGGTTAAACTTAGGGGCCGCTTGGCACCGCCCGTGCCCGGGGAAGGTGCTCCTCTACGGCTTAACTGCCACGCACGCCGGCCGGAGCTCTGGTACGGTCCGAACCGCGCGAAACGTCGCCACCGATCGTGTCCGGGAGAACGTGCTCTTCTTCGTCCACTCTCCTCTTCGCCCACGCTCTTCTTCGGCGCACGCCGGCCGTCTAACCGCTCCAGCGCCCCGTCGTGCCGCTCGGCGAAACTACAATGCCCCCGAATATTTTTTAGACCCGCGAAGCACTGAACCCGCGAAAGGTGAACCGCGAAGTAGCGAGGGTTCACTGTATGTATAAGACCAAGACCTACAAAAAAGTCTCTTGGAGCAATGAGCTAGGTTTTACAGGAAGTCGGCCATTTTGAATTTACTTAAAAGGGGGCGAGTCACCACAATGGACTTTGTGTAGAAATTATTATTGGGGCCCGAGCAGCGACGGCGGCGAGGTCCCTATTGTTTTTGTAGAAATTATTATTAGGGCCTGAGCAGCGACCGCTACGAGGTCCCCATTGTTTTTGTGGAAATTATTATTATTTTTATTATTATTATTATTAGGGCCCGAGCAGTGACCGCTGCGAGGTCCCTATTGTTTTTCTAGAAATTGTTATTAGGGCCCGAGCTGCGACGGCTGCGAGGTCCCTATTGTTTTTGTAGAAAATATTATTACTTTTATTATTATTAATATTATTATTATTATTATTAGGGCCTGAGCAGCGACCGCTGCGAAGTCCCTATTGTTTTTGTAGAAATTATTATTATTATTATTTTTCCGATTGTTCGATCGCATTTTTGACCCCCGAAACATGCACAAAAACTCACCAAACTTGGCAGTCTCATCGGGCATGGCGAAAAATTTGATATTTTAACGTCTAATATGAACAGGAAGTGAGTTATGAATTTTTGAAAGTCCGACTTTTGCCCTTTTTTGCATGTTTACAGGGGTCATTCTTTTGCACCCTGATCCTCAAGGCTTCATCTGATTGCCTTAAAATTCTGTCTGTAGCATCTGAAGACCTGGGACAAACACTGGGGCTAAAATTTTTTGTTTCCGAAATACTATATGACGGGGGCGGGGCTTCAAAGTTTTCACTTAAGATTTCCTTCGCCGCAATGGACAAAATGCTTAATAACTCTCCTGCACATGCTGCTAAAAATCCAAAACTTCACATGTACATAAAAAGTCTGTACCTGAAGACATCTATATGTTTATATTCAGTTATACACCTTGCGCCAATCAATATCATTTTTTACATTTTGACGTACTGCACGGTGCCCTTTTAACGAATCTGATTGAAAATTGGCTAGAAAAGACTCAAGACATTGATCTTACTCTATCCCTATTTTTGTGACTTTCCTTCGAAGGGCGTGGCTATTACGGTGCCGCAGAGTCTGATTATTCTCCGTGGCAACAAAAGTTCCTGCAAAATGATTCAGATGATCCATCTTCTCGAAATTTTTCACATTTGAGGATATTCAGGCCCTGAAGACGGCTGCCAACTTATTTTTGATCGCAGTGGTAGCGCCACCAACTGGTTAAAACAAATACAAATTATTTTCGTTGATGTTTTTCTCCGGGCAGGTGAACAAAATCTACCTTATATTTGCTCGGATGAGTGTTTAGGCCTTGAGCATGTCACAATACAAAAGTCTTTCGCCTTCTTCAGAGTGTCACATGATGCTGTCTTGTGACCCGTCTTTATCAGCTGATGTTCCATGAGGGCGTGACTTACCTGTCACAAGAATGAAGGCAAGTCACGCCCCCCGCTGTCCGTTCACTCCGCCAAGATGCTGGTCCAGGTGGTAGAGAGGATGAAGGCTCCCTTGTCTCTGTTCATGGTTTTTATGCCTCGCTTGCAGATCTCAATGGCCTCTCTGATCCAGCGCTGTTGTTTGTTCTCTTCTGTGCGGATGACCCTGCCCTTCTCCCGGTCCATGATGTGGTTTTCCCTTTTGCAGTGGTCAGTGATTGCTGATTTGTAATGTTCATGTTGTGCTTGTTCTTTTACTGCTCTGATTTTTTTCATTTTTTTGACAGGTAAGTCACACCCTCATGGAACATCAGCTCAAGACACCATCATGCGACACTCTGAAGAAGGCGAAAGACTCGCCGAAACATGTCAGGTAAAAAATTAACCTAAAACATAATTGTCTGCTTTTAATGAATCAGTCAAATATCAATAATAAGAAGACAAAATGAACCTAATACAAATAAATGAATGCTTAATAACTCCCCTGCACATGCTCCTAAAAATCCAAACCTTCACCTGTAAATAAAACGTCCCGACCTGAAGACATCGTAATGTTATTATTTTGTTATACACACAGTGCCGCCAAGTGGAATCAAAAATTTGTTTTTATTTTAATTTTCACGTACTGCACGGTGCCCTTTTGACGAATCCGACTGAAAATTAGTCAGAAAAGACTCAAGACAATGATCTTACTCTCTGCCGAATTTTGTGACGTTTTGGCAAAAGGCGTGGCTATTAAGGTGCTGAAAAGTCCGATTGTACTCTGTGGCAACAAAAGCTCCGGCAACATGACTCAGATGATCTTATCTTCTCAAAGTTGTACACATTTGAGGATACTTCAGCCCTGAAGACATCTACCAACTTATTTTACATTGTAGTAGTAGCGCCACCAACTGGTAAAAGCTAATACAAGTTATTTTCTTGGATGTTTTTCTCCGTGCAACTCAACAAGGTCGCCCTCATATATGCTCGGATGACTGTTTCGGCCATGAGGATGTCACAATACGAAATTCGTGATTTTTCGTGAAAAGTTGTGGGAGTGGCATTGCACTGTTCGGCAATAAAACAAAGCTGATTATGAGGTTCTAAATATGAACGACAACTCGTAAAACTTTACACACACATCAGGCCGAGCAAATTTATCAATATTTTATACGTTAGTTGTGCAGCTTTTTTGAAATGGCTCGCCATGGCCCTCGAGAAATGTTAAAAAAAAGCAGCTCTGGTTGAGTGTTTCACCTCGCTTTTTGTAAATTTTATGGAGTACAGTGAACCCTCGGTTATCGCGGTTAATGGGGACCGAGACCACCCGCGAAAACTGAAAATCCGCGAAGTAGCGGCGCACCTTCAAAAATGCTTAAAAAAAATATACAATATATACAATAAATATATAAATATATATATATATATATATATATATATATATATATATATATATATATACGGGGAGAGAGAGAGTGAAATTCATGTTATAACAAAAAAACCAAATTATTATTAAAACGTATTATTTTTTTATTCCCCAGCCATTCTTTTTGTATTTATTTAATTACTCCGACTTTTACCTGCTGGTACGCCGTCCGGTGTGCCCTGTGAAATGAAAGGTGGCATTCTTTATTTATTTATTCATTTATTCATTCATAACTGACAGCCTCGCGCTCCGCTCGTGCCCGGGCAGAAGAGGTGCTCCAATTTGGCTTAACTGTGACACACGCCCGTCCTCCTCCCCCGGAGATTCCATTCGGTTAAACTTAGGGGCCGCTTGGCACCGCCCGTGCCCGGGGAAGGTGCTCCTCTTCGGCTTACTGTGACGCGAGCATGCCCTCCTCCTCCGGAGCTTCCATTCGGTTAAACTTAGGGGCCGCTTGGAACCGCCCGTGCCCGGGGACGGTGCTCCTCTTCGGCTTACTGTGACGCGAGCATGCCCTCCTCCTCCGGAGCTTCCATTCGGTTAAACTTAGGGGCCGCTTGGCACCGCCCGTGCCCGGGGAAGGTGCTCCTCTACGGCTTAACTGCCACGCACGCTGGCCGGAGCTCTGGTACGGTCCGAACCGCGCGAAACGTCGCCACCGATCGTGTCCGGGGGAACGTGCTCTTCTTCGTCCACTCTCCTCTTCGCCCACGCTCTTCTTCGGCGCACGCCGGCCGTCTAACCGCTCCAGCGCCCCATCGTGCCGCTCGGCGAAACTACAATGCCCCCGAATATTTTTTAGACCCGCGAAGCACTGAACCCGCGAAAGGTGAACCGCGAAGTAGCGAGGGTTCACTGTATGTATAAGACCAAGACCTACAAAAAAGTCTCTTGGAGCAATGAGCTAGGTTTTACAGGAAGTCGGCCATTTTGAATTTACTTAAAAGGGGGCGGGTCACCACAATGGACTTTGTGTAGAAATTATTATTGGGGCCCGAGCAGCGACCGCGGCGAGGTCCCTATTGTTTTTGTAGAAAATATTATTACTTTTATTATTATTATTATTATTATTATTAGGGCCTGAGCAGCGACCGCTGCGAAGTCCCTATTGTTTTTGTAGAAATTATTATTATTATTATTTTTCCGATTGTTCGATCGCATTTTTGACCCCCGAAACATGCACAAAAACTCACCAAACTTGGCAGTCTCATCGGGCATGGCGAAAAATTTGATATTTTAACGTCTAATATGAACAGGAAGTGAGTTATGAATTTTTGAAAGTCCGACTTTTGCCCTTTTTTGCATGTTTACAGGGGTCATTCTTTTGCACCCTGATCCTAAAGGCTTCATCTGATTGCCTTAAAATTCTGTCTGTAGCATCTGAAGACCTGGGACAAACACTGGGGCTAAAATTTTTTGTTTCCGAAATACTATATGACGGGGGCGGGGCATCAAAGTTTTCACTTAAGATTTCCTTCGCCGCAATGGACAAAATGCTTAATAACTCTCCTGCACATGCTGCTAAAAATCCAAAACTTCACATGTACATAAAGAGTCTGTACCTGAAGACATCTATATGTTTATATTCAGTTATACACCTTGCGCCAATCAATATCATTTTTTACATTTTGACGTACTGCACGTAGCCCTTTTAACGAATCTGATTGAAAATTGGCTAGAAAAGACTCAAGACATTGATCTTACTCTATCCCTATTTTTACGACTTTCCTTCAAAGGGCGTGGCTATTACGGTGCCGCAGAGTCTGATTATTCTCCGTGGCAACAAAAGTTCCTGCAAAATGATTCAGATGATCCATCTTCTGGAAATCTTTCACATTTGAGGATATTCAGGCCCTGAAGACGGCTGCCAACTTATTTTTGATCGCAGTGGTAGTGCCACCAACTGGTTAAAACAAATACAAATTATTTTCGTTGATGTTTTTCTCCGGGCAGGTGAACAAAATCTACCTTATATTTGCTCGGATGAGTGTTTAGGCCTTGAGCATGTCACAATACGAAAGTCTTTCGCCTTCTTCAGAGTGTCACATGATGCTGTCTTGTGACCCGTCTTTATCAGCTGATGTTCCATGAGGGCGTGACTTACCTGTCACAAGAATGAAGGCAAGTCACGCCCCCCGCTGTCCGTTCACTCCGCCAAGATGCTGCTCCAGGTGGTAGAGAGGATGAAGGCTCCCTTGTCTCTGTTCATGGTTTTTATGCCTCGCTTGCAGATCTCAATGGCCTCTCTGATCCAGCGCTGTTGTTTGTTCTCTTCTGTGCGGATGACCCTGCCCTTCTCCCGGTCCATGATGTGGTTTTCCCTTTTGCAGTGGTCAGTGATTGCTGATTTGTAATGTTCATGTTGTGCTTGTTCTTTTACTGCTCTGATTTTTTCATTTTTTTGACAGGTAAGTCACACCCTCATGGAACATCAGCTCAAGACACCATCATGCGACACTCTGAAGAAGGCAAAAGACTCGCCGAAACATGTCAGGTAAAAAATTAACCTAAAACATAATTGTCTGCTTTTAATGGATCAGTCAAATATCAATAATAAGAAGACAAAATGAACCTAATACAAATAAATGAATGCTTAATAACTCCCCTGCACATGCTCCTAAAAATCCAAACCTTCACCTGTAAATAAAACGTCCCGACCTGAAGACATCTTAATGTTATTATTTTGTTATACACACAGTGCCGCCAAGTGGAATCAAAAATTTGTTTTTATTTTAATTTTCACGTACTGCACGGTGCCCTTTTGACGAATCCGACTGAAAATGAGTCAGAAAAGATTCAAGACAATGATCTTACTCTCTGCCGAATTTTGTGACGTTTTGGCAAAAGGCGTGGCTATTAAGGTGCTGAAAAGTCCGATTGTACTCTGTGGCAACAAAAGCTCCGGCAACATGACTCAGATGATCCTATCTTCTCGAAGTTGTACACATTTGAGGATACTTCAGCCCTGAAGACATCTACCAACTTATTTTACATCGTAGTAGTAGCGCCACCAACTGGTAAAAGCTAATACAAGTTATTTTCTTGGATGTTTTTCTCCGTGCAACTCAACAAGGTCGCCCTCATATATGCTCGGATGACTGTTTCGGCCATGAGGATGTCACAATACGAAATTCGTCCTTTTTCATGAAAAGTTGTGGGAGTGGCATTGCACTGTTCGGCAATAAAACAAAGCTGATTATGAGGTTCTAAATATGAACGACAACTCGTAAAACTTTACACACACATCAGGCCGAGCAAATTTATCAATATTTTATACGTTAGTTGTGCAGCTTTTTTGAAATGGCTCGCCATGGCCCTCGAGAAATGTTAAAAAAAGCAGCTCTGGTTGAGTGTTTCACCTCGCTTTTTGTAAATTTTATGGAGTACAGTGAACCCTCGGTTATCGCGGTTAACGGGGACCGAGACCACCCGCGAAAACTGAAAATCCGCGAAGTAGCGGCGCACCTTCAAAAATGCTTAAAAAAAATAAACAATATATATAATAAATATATATATATATATATATATACGGGGAGAGAGAGAGTGAAATTCATGTTATAACAAAAAAACCAAATTATTATTAAAACGTATTATTTTTTTATTCCCCAGCCATTCTTTTAGTATTTATTTAATTACTCCGACTTTTACCTGCTGGTACGCCGTCCGGTGTGCCCTGTGAAATGAAAGGTGGCATTCTTTATTTATTTATTCATTTATTCATTCATAACTGACAGCCTCGCGCTCCGCTCGTGCCCGGGCAGAAGAGGTGCTCCAATTTGGCTTAACTGTGACACACGCCCGCCCTCCTCCCCCGGAGCTTCCATTCGGTTAAACTTAGGGGCCGCTTGGCACCGCCCGTGCCCGGGGAAGGTGCTCCTCTTCGGCTTACTGTGACGCGAGCATGCCCTCCTCCTCCGGAGCTTCCATTCGGTTAAACTTAGGGGCCGCTTGGAACCGCCCGTGCCCGGGGAAGGTGCTCCTCTACGGCTTAACTGCCACGCACGCCGGCCGGAGCTCTGGTACGGTCCGAACCGCGCGAAACGTCGCCACCGATCGTGTCCGGGGGAACGTGCTCTTCTTCGTCCACTCTCCTCTTCGCCCACGCTCTTCTTCGGCGCACGCCGGCCGTCTAACCGCTCCAGCGCCCCGTCGTGCCGCTCGGCGAAACTACAATGCCCCCGAATATTTTTTAGACCCGCGAAGCACTGAACCCGCGAAAGGTGAACCGCGAAGTAGCGAGGGTTCACTGTATGTATAAGACCAAGACCTACAAAAAAGTCTCTTGGAGCAATGAGCTAGGTTTTACAGGAAGTCGGCCATTTTGAATTTACTTAAAAGGGGGCGGGTCACCACAATGGACTTTGTGTAGAAATTATTATTGGGGCCCGAGCAGCGACCGCGGCGAGGTCCCTATTGTTTTTGTAGAAAACATTATTACTTTTTTTATTATTATTATTATTATTATTAGGGCCTGAGCAGCGACCGCTGCGAAGTCCCTATTGTTTTTGTAGAAATTATTATTATTATTATTTTTCCGATTGTTCGATCGCATTTTTGACCCCCGAAACATGCACAAAAACTCACCAAACTTGGCAGTCTCATCGGGCATGGCGAAAAATTTGATATTTTAACGTCTAATATGAACAGGAAGTGAGTTATGAATTTTTGAAAGTCCGACTTTTGCCCTTTTTTGCATGTTTACAGGGGTCATTCTTTTGCACCCTGATCCTAAAGGCTTCATCTGATTGCCTTAAAATTCTGTCTGTAGCATCTGAAGACCTGGCACAAACACTGGGGCTAAAAT
This sequence comes from Idiotropiscis lumnitzeri, assembly GCF_059441095.1. Lineage (NCBI taxonomy): Eukaryota > Metazoa > Chordata > Actinopteri > Syngnathiformes > Syngnathidae > Idiotropiscis > Idiotropiscis lumnitzeri. The sequence continues at coordinate 367,466 of NW_028283600.1, read as the reverse complement.
TTTTTGTTTCCGAAATACTATATGACGGGGGCGGGGCATCAAAGTTTTCACTTAAGATTTCCTTCGCCGCAATGGACAAAATGCTTAATAACTCTCCTGCACATGCTGCTAAAAATCCAAAACTTCACATGTACATAAAGAGTCTGTACCTGAAGACATCTATATGTTTATATTCAGTTATACACCTTGCGCCAATCAATATAATTTTTTACATTTTGACGTACTGCACGGTGCCCTTTTAACGAATCTGATTGAAAATTGGCTAGAAAAGACTGAAGACATTGATCTTACTCTATCCCTATTTTTGTGACTTTCCTTCGAAGGGCGTGGCTATTACGGTGCCGCAGAGTCTGATTATTCTCCGTGGCAACAAAAGTTCCTGCAAAATGATTCAGATGATCCATCTTCTGGAAATCTTTCACATTTGAGGATATTCAGGCCCTGAAGACGGCTGCCAACTTATTTTTGATCGCAGTGGTAGCGCCACCAACTGGTTAAAACAAATACAAATTATTTTCGTTGATGTTTTTCTCCGGGCAGGTGAACAAAATCTACCTTATATTTGCTCGGATGAGTGTTTAGGCCTTGAGCATGTCACAATACAAAAGTCTTTCGCCTTCTTCAGAGTGTCACATGATGCTGTCTTGTGACCCGTCTTTATCAGCTGATGTTCCATGAGGGCGTGACTTACCTGTCACAAGAATGAAGGCAAGTCACGCCCCCCGCTGTCCGTTCACTCCGCCAAGATGCTGGTCCAGGTGGTAGAGAGGATGAAGGCTCCCTTGTCTCTGTTCATGGTTTTTATGCCTCGCTTGCAGATCTCAATGGCCTCTCTGATCCAGCGCTGTTGTTTGTTCTCTTCTGTGCGGATGACCCTGCCCTTCTCCCGGTCCATGATGTGGTTTTCCCTTTTGCAGTGGTCAGTGATTGCTGATTTGTAATGTTCATGTTGTGCTTGTTCTTTTACTGCTCTGATTTTTTCATTTTTTTGACAGGTAAGTCACACCCTCATGGAACATCAGCTGATAAAGACGGGTCTCAAGACACCATCATGCGACACTCTGAAGTAGGCGAAAGACTCGCCGAAACATGTCAGGTAAAAAATTAACCTAAAACATAATTGTCTGCTTTTAATGAATCAGTCAAATATCAATAATAAGAAGACAAAATGAACCTAATACAAATAAATGAATGCTTAATAACTCCCCTGCACATGCTCCTAAAAATCCAAACCTTCACCTGTAAATAAAACGTCCCGACCTGAAGACATCTTAATGTTATTATTTTGTTATACACACAGTGCCGCCAAGTGGAATCAAAAATTTTTTTTTTATTTTAATTTTCACGTACTGCACGGTGCCCTTTTGACGAATCCGACTGAAAATTAGTCAGAAAAGACTCAAGACAATGATCTTACTCTCTGCCGAATTTTGTGACGTTTTGGCAAAAGGCGTGGCTATTAAGGTGCTGAAAAGTCCGATTGTACTCTGTGGCAACAAAAGCTCCGGCAACATGACTCAGATGATCCTATCTTCTCGAAGTTGTACACATTTGAGGATACTTCAGCCCTGAAGACATCTACCAACTTATTTTACATTGTAGTAGTAGCGCCACCAACTGGTAAAAGCTAATACAAGTTATTTTCTTGGATGTTTTTCTCCGTGCAACTCAACAAGGTCGCCCTCATATATGCTCGGATGACTGTTTCGGCCATGAGGATGTCACAATACGAAATTAGTCCTTTTTCGTGAAAAGTTGTGGGAGTGGCATTGCACTGTTCGGCAATAAAACAACGCTGATTATGAGGTTCTAAATATGAACGACAACTCGTGAAACTTTACACACACATCAGGCCGAGCAAATTTATCAATATTTTATACGTTAGTTGTGCAGCTTTTTTGAAATGGCTCGCCATGGCCCTCGAGAAATGTTAAAAAAAAGCAGCTCTGGTTGAGTGTTTCACCTCGCTTTTTGTAAATTTTATGGAGTACAGTGAACCCTCGGTTATCGCGGTTAATGGGGACCGAGACCACCCGCGAAAACTGAAAATCCGCGAAGTAGCGGCGCACCTTCAAAAATGCTTAAAAAAAATATACAATATATATAATAAATATATATATATATATATATATATATATATATATATATATATATATATATATATATATACGGGGAGAGAGAGAGTGAAATTCATGTTTTAACAAAAAAAACTAATTATTATTAAAACGTATTATTTTTTTATTCCCCAGCCATTCTTTTTGTATTTATTTAATTACTCCGACTTTTACCTGCTGGTACGCCGTCCGGTGTGCCCTGTGAAATGAAAGGTGGCATTCTTTATTTATTTATTCATTTATTCATTCATAACTGACAGCCTCGCGCTCCGCTCGTGCCCGGGCAGAAGAGGTGCTCCAATTTGGCTTAACTGTGACACACGCCCGTCCTCCTCCCCCGGAGATTCCATTCGGTTAAACTTAGGGGCCGCTTGGCACCGCCCGTGCCCGGGGAAGGTGCTCCTCTTCGGCTTACTGTGACGCGAGCATGCCCTCCTCCTCCGGAGCTTCCATTCGGTTAAACTTAGGGGCCGCTTGGAACCGCCCGTGCCCGGGGACGGTGCTCCTCTTCGGCTTACTGTGACGCGAGCATGCCCTCCTCCTCCGGAGCTTCCATTCGGTTAAACTTAGGGGCCGCTTGGCACCGCCCGTGCCCGGGGAAGGTGCTCCTCTACGGCTTAACTGCCACGCACGCTGGCCGGAGCTCTGGTACGGTCCGAACCGCGCGAAACGTCGCCACCGATCGTGTCCGGGGGAACGTGCTCTTCTTCGTCCACTCTCCTCTTCGCCCACGCTCTTCTTCGGCGCACGCCGGCCGTCTAACCGCTCCAGCGCCCCATCGTGCCGCTCGGCGAAACTACAATGCCCCCGAATATTTTTTAGACCCGCGAAGCACTGAACCCGCGAAAGGTGAACCGCGAAGTAGCGAGGGTTCACTGTATGTATAAGACCAAGACCTACAAAAAAGTCTCTTGGAGCAATGAGCTAGGTTTTACAGGAAGTCGGCCATTTTGAATTTACTTAAAAGGGGGCGGGTCACCACAATGGACTTTGTGTAGAAATTATTATTGGGGCCCGAGCAGCGACCGCGGCGAGGTCCCTATTGTTTTTGTAGAAAATATTATTACTTTTATTATTATTATTATTATTATTATTAGGGCCTGAGCAGCGACCGCTGCGAAGTCCCTATTGTTTTTGTAGAAATTATTATTATTATTATTTTTCCGATTGTTCGATCGCATTTTTGACCCCCGAAACATGCACAAAAACTCACCAAACTTGGCAGTCTCATCGGGCATGGCGAAAAATTTGATATTTTAACGTCTAATATGAACAGGAAGTGAGTTATGAATTTTTGAAAGTCCGACTTTTGCCCTTTTTTGCATGTTTACAGGGGTCATTCTTTTGCACCCTGATCCTAAAGGCTTCATCTGATTGCCTTAAAATTCTGTCTGTAGCATCTGAAGACCTGGGACAAACACTGGGGCTAAAATTTTTTGTTTCCGAAATGCTATATGACGGGGGCGGGGCATCAAAGTTTTCACTTAAGATTTCCTTCGCCGCAATGGACAAAATGCTTAATAACTCTCCTGCACATGCTGCTAAAAATCCAAAACTTCACATGTACATAAAGAGTCTGTACCTGAAGACATCTATATGTTTATATTCAGTTATACACCTTGCGCCAATCAATATCATTTTTTACATTTTGACGTACTGCACGTAGCCCTTTTAACGAATCTGATTGAAAATTGGCTAGAAAAGACTCAAGACATTGATCTTACTCTATCCCTATTTTTACGACTTTCCTTCAAAGGGCGTGGCTATTACGGTGCCGCAGAGTCTGATTATTCTCCGTGGCAACAAAAGTTCCTGCAAAATGATTCAGATGATCCATCTTCTGGAAATCTTTCACATTTGAGGATATTCAGGCCCTGAAGACGGCTGCCAACTTATTTTTGATCGCAGTGGTAGTGCCACCAACTGGTTAAAACAAATACAAATTATTTTCGTTGATGTTTTTCTCCGGGCAGGTGAACAAAATCTACCTTATATTTGCTCGGATGAGTGTTTAGGCCTTGAGCATGTCACAATACGAAAGTCTTTCGCCTTCTTCAGAGTGTCACATGATGCTGTCTTGTGACCCGTCTTTATCAGCTGATGTTCCATGAGGGCGTGACTTACCTGTCACAAGAATGAAGGCAAGTCACGCCCCCCGCTGTCCGTTCACTCCGCCAAGATGCTGCTCCAGGTGGTAGAGAGGATGAAGGCTCCCTTGTCTCTGTTCATGGTTTTTATGCCTCGCTTGCAGATCTCAATGGCCTCTCTGATCCAGCGCTGTTGTTTGTTCTCTTCTGTGCGGATGACCCTGCCCTTCTCCCGGTCCATGATGTGGTTTTCCCTTTTGCAGTGGTCAGTGATTGCTGATTTGTAATGTTCATGTTGTGCTTGTTCTTTTACTGCTCTGATTTTTTCATTTTTTTGACAGGTAAGTCACACCCTCATGGAACATCAGCTCAAGACACCATCATGCGACACTCTGAAGAAGGCAAAAGACTCGCCGAAACATGTCAGGTAAAAAATTAACCTAAAACATAATTGTCTGCTTTTAATGAATCAGTCAAATATCAATAATAAGAAGACAAAATGAACCTAATACAAATAAATGAATGCTTAATAACTCCCCTGCACATGCTCCTAAAAATCCAAACCTTCACCTGTAAATAAAACGTCCCGACCTGAAGACATCTTAATGTTATTATTTTGTTATACACACAGTGCCGCCAAGTGGAATCAAAAATTTGTTTTTATTTTAATTTTCACGTACTGCACGGTGCCCTTTTGACGAATCCGACTGAAAATGAGTCAGAAAAGATTCAAGACAATGATCTTACTCTCTGCCGAATTTTGTGACGTTTTGGCAAAAGGCGTGGCTATTAAGGTGCTGAAAAGTCCGATTGTACTCTGTGGCAACAAAAGCTCCGGCAACATGACTCAGATGATCCTATCTTCTCGAAGTTGTACACATTTGAGGATACTTCAGCCCTGAAGACATCTACCAACTTATTTTACATCGTAGTAGTAGCGCCACCAACTGGTAAAAGCTAATACAAGTTATTTTCTTGGATGTTTTTCTCCGTGCAACTCAACAAGGTCGCCCTCATATATGCTCGGATGACTGTTTCGGCCATGAGGATGTCACAATACGAAATTCGTCCTTTTTCATGAAAAGTTGTGGGAGTGGCATTGCACTGTTCGGCAATAAAACAAAGCTGATTATGAGGTTCTAAATATGAACGACAACTCGTAAAACTTTACACACACATCAGGCCGAGCAAATTTATCAATATTTTATACGTTAGTTGTGCAGCTTTTTTGAAATGGCTCGCCATGGCCCTCGAGAAATGTTAAAAAAAGCAGCTCTGGTTGAGTGTTTCACCTCGCTTTTTGTAAATTTTATGGAGTACAGTGAACCCTCGGTTATCGCGGTTAACGGGGACCGAGACCACCCGCGAAAACTGAAAATCCGCGAAGTAGCGGCGCACCTTCAAAAATGCTTAAAAAAAATAAACAATATATATAATAAATATATATATATATATATATATACGGGGAGAGAGAGAGTGAAATTCATGTTATAACAAAAAAACCAAATTATTATTAAAACGTATTATTTTTTTATTCCCCAGCCATTCTTTTAGTATTTATTTAATTACTCCGACTTTTACCTGCTGGTACGCCGTCCGGTGTGCCCTGTGAAATGAAAGGTGGCATTCTTTATTTATTTATTCATTTATTCATTCATAACTGACAGCCTCGCGCTCCGCTCGTGCCCGGGCAGAAGAGGTGCTCCAATTTGGCTTAACTGTGACACACGCCCGCCCTCCTCCCCCGGAGCTTCCATTCGGTTAAACTTAGGGGCCGCTTGGCACCGCCCGTGCCCGGGGAAGGTGCTCCTCTTCGGCTTACTGTGACGCGAGCATGCCCTCCTCCTCCGGAGCTTCCATTCGGTTAAACTTAGGGGCCGCTTGGAACCGCCCGTGCCCGGGGAAGGTGCTCCTCTACGGCTTAACTGCCACGCACGCCGGCCGGAGCTCTGGTACGGTCCGAACCGCGCGAAACGTCGCCACCGATCATGTCCGGGGGAACGTGCTCTTCTTCGTCCACTCTCCTCTTCGCCCACGCTCTTCTTCGGCGCACGCCGGCCGTCTAACCGCTCCAGCGCCCCGTCGTGCCGCTCGGCGAAACTACAATGCCCCCGAATATTTTTTAGACCCGCGAAGCACTGAGCCCGCGAAAGGTGAACCGCGAAGTAGCGAGGGTTCACTGTATGTATAAGACCAAGACCTACAAAAAAGTCTCTTGGAGCAATGAGCTAGGTTTTACAGGAAGTCGGCCATTTTGAATTTACTTAAAAGGGGGCGGGTCACCACAATGGACTTTGTGTAGAAATTATTATTGGGGCCCGAGCAGCGACCGCGGCGAGGTCCCTATTGTTTTTGTAGAAAACATTATTACTTTTTTTATTATTATTATTATTATTATTAGGGCCTGAGCAGCGACCGCTGCGAAGTCCCTATTGTTTTTGTAGAAATTATTATTATTATTATTTTTCCGATTGTTCGATCGCATTTTTGACCCCCGAAACATGCACAAAAACTCACCAAACTTGGCAGTCTCATCGGGCATGGCGAAAAATTTGATATTTTAACGTCTAATATGAACAGGAAGTGAGTTATGAATTTTTGAAAGTCCGACTTTTGCCCTTTTTTGCATGTTTACAGGGGTCATTCTTTTGCACCCTGATCCTAAAGGCTTCATCTGATTGCCTTAAAATTCTGTCTGTAGCATCTGAAGACCTGGCACAAACACTGGGGCTAAAATTTTTTGTTTCCGAAATACTATATGACGGGGGCGGGGCATCAAAGTTTTCACTTAAGATTTCCTTCGCCGCAATGGACAAAATGCTTAATAACTCTCCTGCACATGCTGCTAAAAATCCAAAACTTCACATGTACATAAAGAGTCTGTACCTGAAGACATCTATATGTTTATATTCAGTTATACACCTTGCGCCAATCAATATAATTTTTTACATTTTGACGTACTGCACGGTGCCCTTTTAACGAATCTGATTGAAAATTGGCTAGAAAAGACTGAAGACATTGATCTTACTCTATCCCTATTTTTGTGACTTTCCTTCGAAGGGCGTGGCTATTACGGTGCCGCAGAGTCTGATTATTCTCCGTGGCAACAAAAGTTCCTGCAAAATGATTCAGATGATCCATCTTCTCGAAATTTTTCACATTTGAGGATATTCAGGCCCTGAAGACGGCTGCCAACTTATTTTTTATCGCAGTGGTAGCGCCACCAACTGGTTAAAACAAATACAAATTATTTTCGTTGATTTTTTTCTCCGGGCAGGTTAACAAAATCTACCTTACATTTGCTCGGATGAGTGTTTAGGCCTTGAGGATGTCACAATACGAAAGTCTTTCGCCTTCTTCAGAGTGTCACATGATGGTGTCTTGTGGCCCGTCTTTATCAGCTGATGTTCCATGAGGGCGTGACTTACCTGTCACAAGAATGAAGGCAAGTCACGCCCCCCGCTGTCCGTTCACTCCGCCAAAATGCTGCTCCAGGTGGTAGAGAGGATGAAGGCTCCCTTGTCTCTGTTCATGGTTTTTATGCCTCGCTTGCAGATCTCAATGGCCTCTCTGATCCAGCGCTGTTGTTTGTTCTCTTCTGTGCGGATGACCCTGCCCTTCTCCCGGTCCATGATGTGGTTTTCCCTTTTGCAGTGGTCAGTGATTGCTGATTTGTAATGTTCATGTTGTGCTTGTTCTTTTACTGCTCTGATTTTTCATTTTTTTGACAGGTAAGTCACACCCTCATGGTACATCAGCTGATAAAGACGGGTCTCAAGACACCATCATGCGACACTCTGAAGAAGGCGAAAGACTCGCCGAAACATGTCAGGTAAAAAATTAACCTAAAACATAATTGTCTGCTTTTAATGAATCAGTCAAATACCAATAATAAGAAGACAAAATGAACCTAATACAAATAAATGAATGCTTAATAACTCCCCTGCACATGCTCCTAAAAATCCAAACCTTCACCTGTAAATAAAACGTCCCGACCTGAAGACATCTTAATGTTATTATTTTGTTATACACACAGTGCCGCCAAGTGGAATCAAAAATTTGTTTTTATTTTAATTTTCACGTACTGCACGGTGCCCTTTTGACGAATCCGACTGAAAATTAGTCAGAAAAGACTCAAGACAATGATCTTACTCTCTGCCGAATTTTGTGACGTTTTGGCAAAAGGCGTGGCTATTAAGGTGCTGAAAAGTCCGATTGTACTCTGTGGCAACAAATGCTCCGGCAACATGACTCAGATGATCCTATCTTCTCGAAGTTGTACACATTTGAGGATACTTCAGCCCTGAAGACATCTACCAACTTATTTTACATCGTAGTAGTAGCGCCACCAACTGGTAAAAGCTAATACAAGTTATTTTCTTGGATGTTTTTCTCCGTGCAACTCAACAAGGTCGCCCTCATATATGCTCGGATGACTGTTTCGGCCATGAGGATGTCACAATACGAAATTCGTGATTTTTCGTGAAAAGTTGTGGGAGTGGCATTGCACTGTTCGGCAATAAAACAAAGCTGATTATGAGGTTCTAAATATGAACGACAACTCGTAAAACTTTACACACACATCAGGCCGAGCAAATTTATCAATATTTTATACGTTAGTTGTGCAGCTTTTTTGAAATGGCTCGCCATGGCCCTCGAGAAATGTTAAAAAAAAGCAGCTCTGGTTGAGTGTTTCACCTCGCTTTTTGTAAATTTTATGGAGTACAGTGAACCCTCGGTTATCGCGGTTAATGGGGACCGAGACCACCCGCGAAAACTGAAAATCCGCGAAGTAGCGGCGCACCTTCAAAAATGCTTAAAAAAAATATACAATATATATAATAAATATATATATATATATATATATATATATATATATATATATATATATATATATATATATACGGGGAGAGAGAGAGTGAAATTCATGTTTTAACAAAAAAAACTAATTATTATTAAAACGTATTATTTTTTTATTCCCCAGCCATTCTTTTTGTATTTATTTAATTACTCCGACTTTTACCTGCTGGTACGCCGTCCGGTGTGCCCTGTGAAATGAAAGGTGGCATTCTTTATTTATTTATTCATTTATTCATTCATAACTGACAGCCTCGCGCTCCGCTCGTGCCCGGGCAGAAGAGGTGCTCCAATTTGGCTTAACTGTGACACACGCCCGTCCTCCTCCCCCGGAGATTCCATTCGGTTAAACTTAGGGGCCGCTTGGCACCGCCCGTGCCCGGGGAAGGTGCTCCTCTTCGGCTTACTGTGACGCGAGCATGCCCTCCTCCTCCGGAGCTTCCATTCGGTTAAACTTAGGGGCCGCTTGGAACCGCCCGTGCCCGGGGACGGTGCTCCTCTTCGGCTTACTGTGACGCGAGCATGCCCTCCTCCTCCGGAGCTTCCATTCGGTTAAACTTAGGGGCCGCTTGGCACCGCCCGTGCCCGGGGAAGGTGCTCCTCTACGGCTTAACTGCCACGCACGCTGGCCGGAGCTCTGGTACGGTCCGAACCGCGCGAAACGTCGCCACCGATCGTGTCCGGGGGAACGTGCTCTTCTTCGTCCACTCTCCTCTTCGCCCACGCTCTTCTTCGGCGCACGCCGGCCGTCTAACCGCTCCAGCGCCCCATCGTGCCGCTCGGCGAAACTACAATGCCCCCGAATATTTTTTAGACCCGCGAAGCACTGAACCCGCGAAAGGTGAACCGCGAAGTAGCGAGGGTTCACTGTATGTATAAGACCAAGACCTACAAAAAAGTCTCTTGGAGCAATGAGCTAGGTTTTACAGGAAGTCGGCCATTTTGAATTTACTTAAAAGGGGGCGGGTCACCACAATGGACTTTGTGTAGAAATTATTATTGGGGCCCGAGCCGCGACCGCGGCGAGGTCCCTATTGTTTTTGTAGAAAATATTATTACTTTTATTATTATTATTATTATTATTATTAGGGCCTGAGCAGCGACCGCTGCGAAGTCCCTATTGTTTTTGTAGAAATTATTATTATTATTATTTTTCCGATTGTTCGATCGCATTTTTGACCCCCGAAACATGCACAAAAACTCACCAAACTTGGCAGTCTCATCGGGCATGGCGAAAAATTTGATATTTTAACGTCTAATATGAACAGGAAGTGAGTTATGAATTTTTGAAAGTCCGACTTTTGCCCTTTTTTGCATGTTTACAGGGGTCATTCTTTTGCACCCTGATCCTAAAGGCTTCATCTGATTGCCTTAAAATTCTGTCTGTAGCATCTGAAGACCTGGGACAAACACTGGGGCTAAAATTTTTTGTTTCCGAAATACTATATGACGGGGGCGGGGCATCAAAGTTTTCACTTAAGATTTCCTTCGCCGCAATGGACAAAATGCTTAATAACTCTCCTGCACATGCTGCTAAAAATCCAAAACTTCACATGTACATAAAGAGTCTGTACCTGAAGACATCTATATGTTTATATTCAGTTATACACCTTGCGCCAATCAATATCATTTTTTACATTTTGACGTACTGCACGTAGCCCTTTTAACGAATCTGATTGAAAATTGGCTAGAAAAGACTCAAGACATTGATCTTACTCTATCCCTATTTTTACGACTTTCCTTCAAAGGGCGTGGCTATTACGGTGCCGCAGAGTCTGATTATTCTCCGTGGCAACAAAAGTTCCTGCAAAATGATTCAGATGATCCATCTTCTGGAAATCTTTCACATTTGAGGATATTCAGGCCCTGAAGACGGCTGCCAACTTATTTTTGATCGCAGTGGTAGTGCCACCAACTGGTTAAAACAAATACAAATTATTTTCGTTGATGTTTTTCTCCGGGCAGGTGAACAAAATCTACCTTATATTTGCTCGGATGAGTGTTTAGGCCTTGAGCATGTCACAATACGAAAGTCTTTCGCCTTCTTCAGAGTGTCACATGATGCTGTCTTGTGACCCGTCTTTATCAGCTGATGTTCCATGAGGGCGTGACTTACCTGTCACAAGAATGAAGGCAAGTCACGCCCCCCGCTGTCCGTTCACTCCGCCAAGATGCTGCTCCAGGTGGTAGAGAGGATGAAGGCTCCCTTGTCTCTGTTCATGGTTTTTATGCCTCGCTTGCAGATCTCAATGGCCTCTCTGATCCAGCGCTGTTGTTTGTTCTCTTCTGTGCGGATGACCCTGCCCTTCTCCCGGTCCATGATGTGGTTTTCCCTTTTGCAGTGGTCAGTGATTGCTGATTTGTAATGTTCATGTTGTGCTTGTTCTTTTACTGCTCTGATTTTTTCATTTTTTTGACAGGTAAGTCACACCCTCATGGAACATCAGCTCAAGACACCATCATGCGACACTCTGAAGAAGGCAAAAGACTCGCCGAAACATGTCAGGTAAAAAATTAACCTAAAACATAATTGTCTGCTTTTAATGAATCAGTCAAATATCAATAATAAGAAGACAAAATGAACCTAATACAAATAAATGAATGCTTAATAACTCCCCTGCACATGCTCCTAAAAATCCAAACCTTCACCTGTAAATAAAACGTCCCGACCTGAAGACATCTTAATGTTATTATTTTGTTATACACACAGTGCCGCCAAGTGGAATCAAAAATTTGTTTTTATTTTAATTTTCACGTACTGCACGGTGCCCTTTTGACGAATCCGACTGAAAATGAGTCAGAAAAGATTCAAGACAATGATCTTACTCTCTGCCGAATTTTGTGACGTTTTGGCAAAAGGCGTGGCTATTAAGGTGCTGAAAAGTCCGATTGTACTCTGTGGCAACAAAAGCTCCGGCAACATGACTCAGATGATCCTATCTTCTCGAAGTTGTACACATTTGAGGATACTTCAGCCCTGAAGACATCTACCAACTTATTTTACATCGTAGTAGTAGCGCCACCAACTGGTAAAAGCTAATACAAGTTATTTTCTTGGATGTTTTTCTCCGTGCAACTCAACAAGGTCGCCCTCATATATGCTCGGATGACTGTTTCGGCCATGAGGATGTCACAATACGAAATTCGTCCTTTTTCATGAAAAGTTGTGGGAGTGGCATTGCACTGTTCGGCAATAAAACAAAGCTGATTATGAGGTTCTAAATATGAACGACAACTCGTAAAACTTTACACACACATCAGGCCGAGCAAATTTATCAATATTTTATACGTTAGTTGTGCAGCTTTTTTGAAATGGCTCGCCATGGCCCTCGAGAAATGTTAAAAAAAGCAGCTCTGGTTGAGTGTTTCACCTCGCTTTTTGTAAATTTTATGGAGTACAGTGAACCCTCGGTTATCGCGGTTAACGGGGACCGAGACCACCCGCGAAAACTGAAAATCCGCGAAGTAGCGGCGCACCTTCAAAAATGCTTAAAAAAAATAAACAATATATATAATAAATATATATATATATATATATATACGGGGAGAGAGAGAGTGAAATTCATGTTATAACAAAAAAACCAAATTATTATTAAAACGTATTATTTTTTTATTCCCCAGCCATTCTTTTAGTATTTATTTAATTACTCCGACTTTTACCTGCTGGTACGCCGTCCGGTGTGCCCTGTGAAATGAAAGGTGGCATTCTTTATTTATTTATTCATTTATTCATTCATAACTGACAGCCTCGCGCTCCGCTCGTGCCCGGGCAGAAGAGGTGCTCCAATTTGGCTTAACTGTGACACACGCCCGCCCTCCTCCCCCGGAGCTTCCATTCGGTTAAACTTAGGGGCCGCTTGGCACCGCCCGTGCCCGGGGAAGGTGCTCCTCTTCGGCTTACTGTGACGCGAGCATGCCCTCCTCCTCCGGAGCTTCCATTCGGTTAAACTTAGGGGCCGCTTGGAACCGCCCGTGCCCGGGGAAGGTGCTCCTCTACGGCTTAACTGCCACGCACGCCGGCCGGAGCTCTGGTACGGTCCGAACCGCGCGAAACGTCGCCACCGATCGTGTCCGGGGGAACGTGCTCTTCTTCGTCCACTCTCCTCTTCGCCCACGCTCTTCTTCGGCGCACGCCGGCCGTCTAACCGCTCCAGCGCCCCGTCGTGCCGCTCGGCGAAACTACAATGCCCCCGAATATTTTTTAGACCCGCGAAGCACTGAACCCGCGAAAGGTGAACCGCGAAGTAGCGAGGGTTCACTGTATGTATAAGACCAAGACCTACAAAAAAGTCTCTTGGAGCAATGAGCTAGGTTTTACAGGAAGTCGGCCATTTTGAATTTACTTAAAAGGGGGCGGGTCACCACAATGGACTTTGTGTAGAAATTATTATTGGGGCCCGAGCAGCGACCGCGGCGAGGTCCCTATTGTTTTTGTAGAAAACATTATTACTTTTTTTATTATTATTATTATTATTATTAGGGCCTGAGCAGCGACCGCTGCGAAGTCCCTATTGTTTTTGTAGAAATTATTATTATTATTATTTTTCCGATTGTTCGATCGCATTTTTGACCCCCGAAACATGCACAAAAACTCACCAAACTTGGCAGTCTCATCGGGCATGGCGAAAAATTTGATATTTTAACGTCTAATATGAACAGGAAGTGAGTTATGAATTTTTGAAAGTCCGACTTTTGCCCTTTTTTGCATGTTTACAGGGGTCATTCTTTTGCACCCTGATCCTAAAGGCTTCATCTGATTGCCTTAAAATTCTGTCTGTAGCATCTGAAGACCTGGCACAAACACTGGGGCTAAAATTTTTTGTTTCCGAAATACTATATGACGGGGGCGGGGCATCAAAGTTTTCACTTAAGATTTCCTTCGCCGCAATGGACAAAATGCTTAATAACTCTCCTGCACATGCTGCTAAAAATCCAAAACTTCACATGTACATAAAGAGTCTGTACCTGAAGACATCTATATGTTTATATTCAGTTATACACCTTGCGCCAATCAATATAATTTTTTACATTTTGACGTACTGCACGGTGCCCTTTTAACGAATCTGATTGAAAATTGGCTAGAAAAGACTGAAGACATTGATCTTACTCTATCCCTATTTTTGTGACTTTCCTTCGAAGGGCGTGGCTATTACGGTGCCGCAGAGTCTGATTATTCTCCGTGGCAACAAAAGTTCCTGCAAAATGATTCAGATGAACCATCTTCTCGAAATTTTTCACATTTGAGGATATTCAGGCCCTGAAGACGGCTGCCAACTTATTTTTTATCGCAGTGGTAGCGCCACCAACTGGTTAAAACAAATACAAATTATTTTCGTTGATTTTTTTCTCCGGGCAGGTTAACAAAATCTACCTTACATTTGCTCGGATGAGTGTTTAGGCCTTGAGGATGTCACAATACGAAAGTCTTTCGCCTTCTTCAGAGTGTCACATGATGGTGTCTTGTGGCCCGTCTTTATCAGCTGATGTTCCATGAGGGCGTGACTTACCTGTCACAAGAATGAAGGCAAGTCACGCCCCCCGCTGTCCGTTCACTCCGCCAAAATGCTGCTCCAGGTGGTAGAGAGGATGAAGGCTCCCTTGTCTCTGTTCATGGTTTTTATGCCTCGCTTGCAGATCTCAATGGCCTCTCTGATCCAGCGCTGTTGTTTGTTCTCTTCTGTGCGGATGACCCTGCCCTTCTCCCGGTCCATGATGTGGTTTTCCCTTTTGCAGTGGTCAGTGATTGCTGATTTGTAATGTTCATGTTGTGCTTGTTCTTTTACTGCTCTGATTTTTCATTTTTTTGACAGGTAAGTCACACCCTCATGGTACATCAGCTGATAAAGACGGGTCTCAAGACACCATCATGCGACACTCTGAAGAAGGCGAAAGACTCGCCGAAACATGTCAGGTAAAAAATTAACCTAAAACATAATTGTCTGCTTTTAATGAATCAGTCAAATATCAATAATAAGAAGACAAAATGAACCTAATACAAATAAATGAATGCTTAATAACTCCCCTGCACATGCTCCTAAAAATCCAAACCTTCACCTGTAAATAAAACGTCCCGACCTGAAGACATCTTAATGTTATTATTTTGTTATACACACAGTGCCGCCAAGTGGAATCAAAAATTTGTTTTTATTTTAATTTTCACGTACTGCACGGTGCCCTTTTGACGAATCCGACTGAAAATTAGTCAGAAAAGACTCAAGACAATGATCTTACTCTCTGCCGAATTTTGTGACGTTTTGGCAAAAGGCGTGGCTATTAAGGTGCTGAAAAGTCCGATTGTACTCTGTGGCAACAAATGCTCCGGCAACATGACTCAGATGATCCTATCTTCTCGAAGTTGTACACATTTGAGGATACTTCAGCCCTGAAGACATCTACCAACTTATTTTACATCGTAGTAGTAGCGCCACCAACTGGTAAAAGCTAATACAAGTTATTTTCTTGGATGTTTTTCTCCGTGCAACTCAACAAGGTCGCCCTCATATATGCTCGGATGACTGTTTCGGCCATGAGGATGTCACAATACGAAATTCGTGATTTTTCGTGAAAAGTTGTGGGAGTGGCATTGCACTGTTCGGCAATAAAACAAAGCTGATTATGAGGTTCTAAATATGAACGACAACTCGTAAAACTTTACACACACATCAGGCCGAGCAAATTTATCAATATTTTATACGTTAGTTGTGCAGCTTTTTTGAAATGGCTCGCCATGGCCCTCGAGAAATGTTAAAAAAAAGCAGCTCTGGTTGAGTGTTTCACCTCGCTTTTTGTAAATTTTATGGAGTACAGTGAACCCTCGGTTATCGCGGTTAATGGGGACCGAGACCACCCGCGAAAACTGAAAATCCGCGAAGTAGCGGCGCACCTTCAAAAATGCTTAAAAAAAATATACAATATATATAATAAATATATATATATATATATATATATATATATATATATATATATATATATATATATATATATACGGGGAGAGAGAGAGTGAAATTCATGTTTTAACAAAAAAAACTAATTATTATTAAAACGTATTATTTTTTTATTCCCCAGCCATTCTTTTTGTATTTATTTAATTACTCCGACTTTTACCTGCTGGTACGCCGTCCGGTGTGCCCTGTGAAATGAAAGGTGGCATTCTTTATTTATTTATTCATTTATTCATTCATAACTGACAGCCTCGCGCTCCGCTCGTGCCCGGGCAGAAGAGGTGCTCCAATTTGGCTTAACTGTGACACACGCCCGTCCTCCTCCCCCGGAGATTCCATTCGGTTAAACTTAGGGGCCGCTTGGCACCGCCCGTGCCCGGGGAAGGTGCTCCTCTTCGGCTTACTGTGACGCGAGCATGCCCTCCTCCTCCGGAGCTTCCATTCGGTTAAACTTAGGGGCCGCTTGGAACCGCCCGTGCCCGGGGACGGTGCTCCTCTTCGGCTTACTGTGACGCGAGCATGCCCTCCTCCTCCGGAGCTTCCATTCGGTTAAACTTAGGGGCCGCTTGGCACCGCCCGTGCCCGGGGAAGGTGCTCCTCTACGGCTTAACTGCCACGCACGCTGGCCGGAGCTCTGGTACGGTCCGAACCGCGCGAAACGTCGCCACCGATCGTGTCCGGGGGAACGTGCTCTTCTTCGTCCACTCTCCTCTTCGCCCACGCTCTTCTTCGGCGCACGCCGGCCGTCTAACCGCTCCAGCGCCCCATCGTGCCGCTCGGCGAAACTACAATGCCCCCGAATATTTTTTAGACCCGCGAAGCACTGAACCCGCGAAAGGTGAACCGCGAAGTAGCGAGGGTTCACTGTATGTATAAGACCAAGACCTACAAAAAAGTCTCTTGGAGCAATGAGCTAGGTTTTACAGGAAGTCGGCCATTTTGAATTTACTTAAAAGGGGGCGGGTCACCACAATGGACTTTGTGTAGAAATTATTATTGGGGCCCGAGCCGCGACCGCGGCGAGGTCCCTATTGTTTTTGTAGAAAATATTATTACTTTTATTATTATTATTATTATTATTATTAGGGCCTGAGCAGCGACCGCTGCGAAGTCCCTATTGTTTTTGTAGAAATTATTATTATTATTATTTTTCCGATTGTTCGATCGCATTTTTGACCCCCGAAACATGCACAAAAACTCACCAAACTTGGCAGTCTCATCGGGCATGGCGAAAAATTTGATATTTTAACGTCTAATATGAACAGGAAGTGAGTTATGAATTTTTGAAAGTCCGACTTTTGCCCTTTTTTGCATGTTTACAGGGGTCATTCTTTTGCACCCTGATCCTAAAGGCTTCATCTGATTGCCTTAAAATTCTGTCTGTAGCATCTGAAGACCTGGGACAAACACTGGGGCTAAAATTTTTTGTTTCCGAAATACTATATGACGGGGGCGGGGCATCAAAGTTTTCACTTAAGATTTCCTTCGCCGCAATGGACAAAATGCTTAATAACTCTCCTGCACATGCTGCTAAAAATCCAAAACTTCACATGTACATAAAGAGTCTGTACCTGAAGACATCTATATGTTTATATTCAGTTATACACCTTGCGCCAATCAATATCATTTTTTACATTTTGACGTACTGCACGTAGCCCTTTTAACGAATCTGATTGAAAATTGGCTAGAAAAGACTCAAGACATTGATCTTACTCTATCCCTATTTTTACGACTTTCCTTCAAAGGGCGTGGCTATTACGGTGCCGCAGAGTCTGATTATTCTCCGTGGCAACAAAAGTTCCTGCAAAATGATTCAGATGATCCATCTTCTGGAAATCTTTCACATTTGAGGATATTCAGGCCCTGAAGACGGCTGCCAACTTATTTTTGATCGCAGTGGTAGTGCCACCAACTGGTTAAAACAAATACAAATTATTTTCGTTGATGTTTTTCTCCGGGCAGGTGAACAAAATCTACCTTATATTTGCTCGGATGAGTGTTTAGGCCTTGAGCATGTCACAATACGAAAGTCTTTCGCCTTCTTCAGAGTGTCACATGATGCTGTCTTGTGACCCGTCTTTATCAGCTGATGTTCCATGAGGGCGTGACTTACCTGTCACAAGAATGAAGGCAAGTCACGCCCCCCGCTGTCCGTTCACTCCGCCAAGATGCTGCTCCAGGTGGTAGAGAGGATGAAGGCTCCCTTGTCTCTGTTCATGGTTTTTATGCCTCGCTTGCAGATCTCAATGGCCTCTCTGATCCAGCGCTGTTGTTTGTTCTCTTCTGTGCGGATGACCCTGCCCTTCTCCCGGTCCATGATGTGGTTTTCCCTTTTGCAGTGGTCAGTGATTGCTGATTTGTAATGTTCATGTTGTGCTTGTTCTTTTACTGCTCTGATTTTTTCATTTTTTTGACAGGTAAGTCACACCCTCATGGAACATCAGCTCAAGACACCATCATGCGACACTCTGAAGAAGGCAAAAGACTCGCCGAAACATGTCAGGTAAAAAATTAACCTAAAACATAATTGTCTGCTTTTAATGAATCAGTCAAATATCAATAATAAGAAGACAAAATGAACCTAATACAAATAAATGAATGCTTAATAACTCCCCTGCACATGCTCCTAAAAATCCAAACCTTCACCTGTAAATAAAACGTCCCGACCTGAAGACATCTTAATGTTATTATTTTGTTATACACACAGTGCCGCCAAGTGGAATCAAAAATTTGTTTTTATTTTAATTTTCACGTACTGCACGGTGCCCTTTTGACGAATCCGACTGAAAATGAGTCAGAAAAGATTCAAGACAATGATCTTACTCTCTGCCGAATTTTGTGACGTTTTGGCAAAAGGCGTGGCTATTAAGGTGCTGAAAAGTCCGATTGTACTCTGTGGCAACAAAAGCTCCGGCAACATGACTCAGATGATCCTATCTTCTCGAAGTTGTACACATTTGAGGATACTTCAGCCCTGAAGACATCTACCAACTTATTTTACATCGTAGTAGTAGCGCCACCAACTGGTAAAAGCTAATACAAGTTATTTTCTTGGATGTTTTTCTCCGTGCAACTCAACAAGGTCGCCCTCATATATGCTCGGATGACTGTTTCGGCCATGAGGATGTCACAATACGAAATTCGTCCTTTTTCATGAAAAGTTGTGGGAGTGGCATTGCACTGTTCGGCAATAAAACAAAGCTGATTATGAGGTTCTAAATATGAACGACAACTCGTAAAACTTTACACACACATCAGGCCGAGCAAATTTATCAATATTTTATACGTTAGTTGTGCAGCTTTTTTGAAATGGCTCGCCATGGCCCTCGAGAAATGTTAAAAAAAGCAGCTCTGGTTGAGTGTTTCACCTCGCTTTTTGTAAATTTTATGGAGTACAGTGAACCCTCGGTTATCGCGGTTAACGGGGACCGAGACCACCCGCGAAAACTGAAAATCCGCGAAGTAGCGGCGCACCTTCAAAAATGCTTAAAAAAAATAAACAATATATATAATAAATATATATATATATATATATATACGGGGAGAGAGAGAGTGAAATTCATGTTATAACAAAAAAACCAAATTATTATTAAAACGTATTATTTTTTTATTCCTCAGCCATTCTTTTAGTATTTATTTAATTACTCCGACTTTTACCTGCTGGTACGCCGTCCGGTGTGCCCTGTGAAATGAAAGGTGGCATTCTTTATTTATTTATTCATTTATTCATTCATAACTGACAGCCTCGCGCTCCGCTCGTGCCCGGGCAGAAGAGGTGCTCCAATTTGGCTTAACTGTGACACACGCCCGCCCTCCTCCCCCGGAGCTTCCATTCGGTTAAACTTAGGGGCCGCTTGGCACCGCCCGTGCCCGGGGAAGGTGCTCCTCTTCGGCTTACTGTGACGCGAGCATGCCCTCCTCCTCCGGAGCTTCCATTCGGTTAAACTTAGGGGCCGCTTGGAACCGCCCGTGCCCGGGGAAGGTGCTCCTCTACGGCTTAACTGCCACGCACGCCGGCCGGAGCTCTGGTACGGTCCGAACCGCGCGAAACGTCGCCACCGATCGTGTCCGGGGGAACGTGCTCTTCTTCGTCCACTCTCCTCTTCGCCCACGCTCTTCTTCGGCGCACGCCGGCCGTCTAACCGCTCCAGCGCCCCGTCGTGCCGCTCGGCGAAACTACAATGCCCCCGAATATTTTTTAGACCCGCGAAGCACTGAACCCGCGAAAGGTGAACCGCGAAGTAGCGAGGGTTCACTGTATGTATAAGACCAAGACCTACAAAAAAGTCTCTTGGAGCAATGAGCTAGGTTTTACAGGAAGTCGGCCATTTTGAATTTACTTAAAAGGGGGCGGGTCACCACAATGGACTTTGTGTAGAAATTATTATTGGGGCCCGAGCAGCGACCGCGGCGAGGTCCCTATTGTTTTTGTAGAAAACATTATTACTTTTTTTATTATTATTATTATTATTATTAGGGCCTGAGCAGCGACCGCTGCGAAGTCCCTATTGTTTTTGTAGAAATTATTATTATTATTATTTTTCCGATTGTTCGATCGCATTTTTGACCCCCGAAACATGCACAAAAACTCACCAAACTTGGCAGTCTCATCGGGCATGGCGAAAAATTTGATATTTTAACGTCTAATATGAACAGGAAGTGAGTTATGAATTTTTGAAAGTCCGACTTTTGCCCTTTTTTGCATGTTTACAGGGGTCATTCTTTTGCACCCTGATCCTAAAGGCTTCATCTGATTGCCTTAAAATTCTGTCTGTAGCATCTGAAGACCTGGCACAAACACTGGGGCTAAAATTTTTTGTTTCCGAAATACTATATGACGGGGGCGGGGCATCAAAGTTTTCACTTAAGATTTCCTTCGCCGCAATGGACAAAATGCTTAATAACTCTCCTGCACATGCTGCTAAAAATCCAAAACTTCACATGTACATAAAGAGTCTGTACCTGAAGACATCTATATGTTTATATTCAGTTATACACCTTGCGCCAATCAATATAATTTTTTACATTTTGACGTACTGCACGGTGCCCTTTTAACGAATCTGATTGAAAATTGGCTAGAAAAGACTGAAGACATTGATCTTACTCTATCCCTATTTTTGTGACTTTCCTTCGAAGGGCGTGGCTATTACGGTGCCGCAGAGTCTGATTATTCTCCGTGGCAACAAAAGTTCCTGCAAAATGATTCAGATGATCCATCTTCTCGAAATTTTTCACATTTGAGGATATTCAGGCCCTGAAGACGGCTGCCAACTTATTTTTTATCGCAGTGGTAGCGCCACCAACTGGTTAAAACAAATACAAATTATTTTCGTTGATTTTTTTCTCCGGGCAGGTTAACAAAATCTACCTTACATTTGCTCGGATGAGTGTTTAGGCCTTGAGGATGTCACAATACGAAAGTCTTTCGCCTTCTTCAGAGTGTCACATGATGGTGTCTTGTGGCCCGTCTTTATCAGCTGATGTTCCATGAGGGCGTGACTTACCTGTCACAAGAATGAAGGCAAGTCACGCCCCCCGCTGTCCGTTCACTCCGCCAAAATGCTGCTCCAGGTGGTAGAGAGGATGAAGGCTCCCTTGTCTCTGTTCATGGTTTTTATGCCTCGCTTGCAGATCTCAATGGCCTCTCTGATCCAGCGCTGTTGTTTGTTCTCTTCTGTGC
Organism: Idiotropiscis lumnitzeri; assembly: GCF_059441095.1. Lineage (NCBI taxonomy): Eukaryota > Metazoa > Chordata > Actinopteri > Syngnathiformes > Syngnathidae > Idiotropiscis > Idiotropiscis lumnitzeri. The sequence goes on along the minus strand of NW_028283600.1, from coordinate 345,787 downwards.
GGATGACCCTGCCCTTCTCCCGGTCCATGATGTGGTTTTCCCTTTTGCAGTGGTCAGTGATTGCTGATTTGTAATGTTCATGTTGTGCTTGTTCTTTTACTGCTCTGATTTTTCATTTTTTTGACAGGTAAGTCACACCCTCATGGTACATCAGCTGATAAAGACGGGTCTCAAGACACCATCATGCGACACTCTGAAGAAGGCGAAAGACTCGCCGAAACATGTCAGGTAAAAAATTAACCTAAAACATAATTGTCTGCTTTTAATGAATCAGTCAAATATCAATAATAAGAAGACAAAATGAACCTAATACAAATAAATGAATGCTTAATAACTCCCCTGCACATGCTCCTAAAAATCCAAACCTTCACCTGTAAATAAAACGTCCCGACCTGAAGACATCTTAATGTTATTATTTTGTTATACACACAGTGCCGCCAAGTGGAATCAAAAATTTGTTTTTATTTTAATTTTCACGTACTGCACGGTGCCCTTTTGACGAATCCGACTGAAAATTAGTCAGAAAAGACTCAAGACAATGATCTTACTCTCTGCCGAATTTTGTGACGTTTTGGCAAAAGGCGTGGCTATTAAGGTGCTGAAAAGTCCGATTGTACTCTGTGGCAACAAAAGCTCCGGCAACATGACTCAGATGATCCTATCTTCTCGAAGTTGTACACATTTGAGGATACTTCAGCCCTGAAGACATCTACCAACTTATTTTACATCGTAGAAGTAGCGCCACCAACTGGTAAAAGCTAATACAAGTTATTTTCTTGGATGTTTTTCTCCGTGCAACTCAACAAGGTCGCCCTCATATATGCTCGGATGACTGTTTCGGCCATGAGGATGTCACAATACGAAATTCGTGATTTTTCGTGAAAAGTTGTGGGAGTGGCATTGCACTGTTCGGCAATAAAACAAAGCTGATTATGAGGTTCTAAATATGAACGACAACTCGTAAAACTTTACACACACATCAGGCCGAGCAAATTTATCAATATTTTATACGTTAGTTGTGCAGCTTTTTTGAAATGGCTCGCCATGGCCCTCGAGAAATGTTAAAAAAAAGCAGCTCTGGTTGAGTGTTTCACCTCGCTTTTTGTAAATTTTATGGAGTACAGTGAACCCTCGGTTATCGCGGTTAATGGGGACCGAGACCACCCGCGAAAACTGAAAATCCGCGAAGTAGCGGCGCACCTTCAAAAATGCTTAAAAAAAATATACAATATATATAATAAATATATATATATATATATATATATATATATATATATATATATATATATATATATATATACGGGGAGAGAGAGAGTGAAATTCATGTTTTAACAAAAAAAACTAATTATTATTAAAACGTATTATTTTTTTATTCCCCAGCCATTCTTTTTGTATTTATTTAATTACTCCGACTTTTACCTGCTGGTACGCCGTCCGGTGTGCCCTGTGAAATGAAAGGTGGCATTCTTTATTTATTTATTCATTTATTCATTCATAACTGACAGCCTCGCGCTCCGCTCGTGCCCGGGCAGAAGAGGTGCTCCAATTTGGCTTAACTGTGACACACGCCCGTCCTCCTCCCCCGGAGATTCCATTCGGTTAAACTTAGGGGCCGCTTGGCACCGCCCGTGCCCGGGGAAGGTGCTCCTCTTCGGCTTACTGTGACGCGAGCATGCCCTCCTCCTCCGGAGCTTCCATTCGGTTAAACTTAGGGGCCGCTTGGAACCGCCCGTGCCCGGGGACGGTGCTCCTCTTCGGCTTACTGTGACGCGAGCATGCCCTCCTCCTCCGGAGCTTCCATTCGGTTAAACTTAGGGGCCGCTTGGCACCGCCCGTGCCCGGGGAAGGTGCTCCTCTACGGCTTAACTGCCACGCACGCTGGCCGGAGCTCTGGTACGGTCCGAACCGCGCGAAACGTCGCCACCGATCGTGTCCGGGGGAACGTGCTCTTCTTCGTCCACTCTCCTCTTCGCCCACGCTCTTCTTCGGCGCACGCCGGCCGTCTAACCGCTCCAGCGCCCCATCGTGCCGCTCGGCGAAACTACAATGCCCCCGAATATTTTTTAGACCCGCGAAGCACTGAACCCGCGAAAGGTGAACCGCGAAGTAGCGAGGGTTCACTGTATGTATAAGACCAAGACCTACAAAAAAGTCTCTTGGAGCAATGAGCTAGGTTTTACAGGAAGTCGGCCATTTTGAATTTACTTAAAAGGGGGCGGGTCACCACAATGGACTTTGTGTAGAAATTATTATTGGGGCCCGAGCCGCGACCGCGGCGAGGTCCCTATTGTTTTTGTAGAAAATATTATTACTTTTATTATTATTATTATTATTATTATTAGGGCCTGAGCAGCGACCGCTGCGAAGTCCCTATTGTTTTTGTAGAAATTATTATTATTATTATTTTTCCGATTGTTCGATCGCATTTTTGACCCCCGAAACATGCACAAAAACTCACCAAACTTGGCAGTCTCATCGGGCATGGCGAAAAATTTGATATTTTAACGTCTAATATGAACAGGAAGTGAGTTATGAATTTTTGAAAGTCCGACTTTTGCCCTTTTTTGCATGTTTACAGGGGTCATTCTTTTGCACCCTGATCCTAAAGGCTTCATCTGATTGCCTTAAAATTCTGTCTGTAGCATCTGAAGACCTGGGACAAACACTGGGGCTAAAATTTTTTGTTTCCGAAATACTATATGACGGGGGCGGGGCATCAAAGTTTTCACTTAAGATTTCCTTCGCCGCAATGGACAAAATGCTTAATAACTCTCCTGCACATGCTGCTAAAAATCCAAAACTTCACATGTACATAAAGAGTCTGTACCTGAAGACATCTATATGTTTATATTCAGTTATACACCTTGCGCCAATCAATATCATTTTTTACATTTTGACGTACTGCACGTAGCCCTTTTAACGAATCTGATTGAAAATTGGCTAGAAAAGACTCAAGACATTGATCTTACTCTATCCCTATTTTTACGACTTTCCTTCAAAGGGCGTGGCTATTACGGTGCCGCAGAGTCTGATTATTCTCCGTGGCAACAAAAGTTCCTGCAAAATGATTCAGATGATCCATCTTCTGGAAATCTTTCACATTTGAGGATATTCAGGCCCTGAAGACGGCTGCCAACTTATTTTTGATCGCAGTGGTAGTGCCACCAACTGGTTAAAACAAATACAAATTATTTTCGTTGATGTTTTTCTCCGGGCAGGTGAACAAAATCTACCTTATATTTGCTCGGATGAGTGTTTAGGCCTTGAGCATGTCACAATACGAAAGTCTTTCGCCTTCTTCAGAGTGTCACATGATGCTGTCTTGTGACCCGTCTTTATCAGCTGATGTTCCATGAGGGCGTGACTTACCTGTCACAAGAATGAAGGCAAGTCACGCCCCCCGCTGTCCGTTCACTCCGCCAAGATGCTGCTCCAGGTGGTAGAGAGGATGAAGGCTCCCTTGTCTCTGTTCATGGTTTTTATGCCTCGCTTGCAGATCTCAATGGCCTCTCTGATCCAGCGCTGTTGTTTGTTCTCTTCTGTGCGGATGACCCTGCCCTTCTCCCGGTCCATGATGTGGTTTTCCCTTTTGCAGTGGTCAGTGATTGCTGATTTGTAATGTTCATGTTGTGCTTGTTCTTTTACTGCTCTGATTTTTTCATTTTTTTGACAGGTAAGTCACACCCTCATGGAACATCAGCTCAAGACACCATCATGCGACACTCTGAAGAAGGCAAAAGACTCGCCGAAACATGTCAGGTAAAAAATTAACCTAAAACATAATTGTCTGCTTTTAATGAATCAGTCAAATATCAATAATAAGAAGACAAAATGAACCTAATACAAATAAATGAATGCTTAATAACTCCCCTGCACATGCTCCTAAAAATCCAAACCTTCACCTGTAAATAAAACGTCCCGACCTGAAGACATCTTAATGTTATTATTTTGTTATACACACAGTGCCGCCAAGTGGAATCAAAAATTTGTTTTTATTTTAATTTTCACGTACTGCACGGTGCCCTTTTGACGAATCCGACTGAAAATGAGTCAGAAAAGATTCAAGACAATGATCTTACTCTCTGCCGAATTTTGTGACGTTTTGGCAAAAGGCGTGGCTATTAAGGTGCTGAAAAGTCCGATTGTACTCTGTGGCAACAAAAGCTCCGGCAACATGACTCAGATGATCCTATCTTCTCGAAGTTGTACACATTTGAGGATACTTCAGCCCTGAAGACATCTACCAACTTATTTTACATCGTAGTAGTAGCGCCACCAACTGGTAAAAGCTAATACAAGTTATTTTCTTGGATGTTTTTCTCCGTGCAACTCAACAAGGTCGCCCTCATATATGCTCGGATGACTGTTTCGGCCATGAGGATGTCACAATACGAAATTCGTCCTTTTTCATGAAAAGTTGTGGGAGTGGCATTGCACTGTTCGGCAATAAAACAAAGCTGATTATGAGGTTCTAAATATGAACGACAACTCGTAAAACTTTACACACACATCAGGCCGAGCAAATTTATCAATATTTTATACGTTAGTTGTGCAGCTTTTTTGAAATGGCTCGCCATGGCCCTCGAGAAATGTTAAAAAAAGCAGCTCTGGTTGAGTGTTTCACCTCGCTTTTTGTAAATTTTATGGAGTACAGTGAACCCTCGGTTATCGCGGTTAACGGGGACCGAGACCACCCGCGAAAACTGAAAATCCGCGAAGTAGCGGCGCACCTTCAAAAATGCTTAAAAAAAATAAACAATATATATAATAAATATATATATATATATATATATACGGGGAGAGAGAGAGTGAAATTCATGTTATAACAAAAAAACCAAATTATTATTAAAACGTATTATTTTTTTATTCCCCAGCCATTCTTTTAGTATTTATTTAATTACTCCGACTTTTACCTGCTGGTACGCCGTCCGGTGTGCCCTGTGAAATGAAAGGTGGCATTCTTTATTTATTTATTCATTTATTCATTCATAACTGACAGCCTCGCGCTCCGCTCGTGCCCGGGCAGAAGAGGTGCTCCAATTTGGCTTAACTGTGACACACGCCCGCCCTCCTCCCCCGGAGCTTCCATTCGGTTAAACTTAGGGGCCGCTTGGCACCGCCCGTGCCCGGGGAAGGTGCTCCTCTTCGGCTTACTGTGACGCGAGCATGCCCTCCTCCTCCGGAGCTTCCATTCGGTTAAACTTAGGGGCCGCTTGGAACCGCCCGTGCCCGGGGAAGGTGCTCCTCTACGGCTTAACTGCCACGCACGCCGGCCGGAGCTCTGGTACGGTCCGAACCGCGCGAAACGTCGCCACCGATCGTGTCCGGGGGAACGTGCTCTTCTTCGTCCACTCTCCTCTTCGCCCACGCTCTTCTTCGGCGCACGCCGGCCGTCTAACCGCTCCAGCGCCCCGTCGTGCCGCTCGGCGAAACTACAATGCCCCCGAATATTTTTTAGACCCGCGAAGCACTGAACCCGCGAAAGGTGAACCGCGAAGTAGCGAGGGTTCACTGTATGTATAAGACCAAGACCTACAAAAAAGTCTCTTGGAGCAATGAGCTAGGTTTTACAGGAAGTCGGCCATTTTGAATTTACTTAAAAGGGGGCGGGTCACCACAATGGACTTTGTGTAGAAATTATTATTGGGGCCCGAGCAGCGACCGCGGCGAGGTCCCTATTGTTTTTGTAGAAAACATTATTACTTTTTTTATTATTATTATTATTATTATTAGGGCCTGAGCAGCGACCGCTGCGAAGTCCCTATTGTTTTTGTAGAAATTATTATTATTATTATTTTTCCGATTGTTCGATCGCATTTTTGACCCCCGAAACATGCACAAAAACTCACCAAACTTGGCAGTCTCATCGGGCATGGCGAAAAATGTGATATTTTAACGTCTAATATGAACAGGAAGTGAGTTATGAATTTTTGAAAGTCCGACTTTTGCCCTTTTTTGCATGTTTACAGGGGTCATTCTTTTGCACCCTGATCCTAAAGGCTTCATCTGATTGCCTTAAAATTCTGTCTGTAGCATCTGAAGACCTGGCACAAACACTGGGGCTAAAATTTTTTGTTTCCGAAATACTATATGACGGGGGCGGGGCATCAAAGTTTTCACTTAAGATTTCCTTCGCCGCAATGGACAAAATGCTTAATAACTCTCCTGCACATGCTGCTAAAAATCCAAAACTTCACATGTACATAAAGAGTCTGTACCTGAAGACATCTATATGTTTATATTCAGTTATACACCTTGCGCCAATCAATATAATTTTTTACATTTTGACGTACTGCACGGTGCCCTTTTAACGAATCTGATTGAAAATTGGCTAGAAAAGACTGAAGACATTGATCTTACTCTATCCCTATTTTTGTGACTTTCCTTCGAAGGGCGTGGCTATTACGGTGCCGCAGAGTCTGATTATTCTCCGTGGCAACAAAAGTTCCTGCAAAATGATTCAGATGATCCATCTTCTCGAAATTTTTCACATTTGAGGATATTCAGGCCCTGAAGACGGCTGCCAACTTATTTTTTATCGCAGTGGTAGCGCCACCAACTGGTTAAAACAAATACAAATTATTTTCGTTGATTTTTTTCTCCGGGCAGGTTAACAAAATCTACCTTACATTTGCTCGGATGAGTGTTTAGGCCTTGAGGATGTCACAATACGAAAGTCTTTCGCCTTCTTCAGAGTGTCACATGATGGTGTCTTGTGGCCCGTCTTTATCAGCTGATGTTCCATGAGGGCGTGACTTACCTGTCACAAGAATGAAGGCAAGTCACGCCCCCCGCTGTCCGTTCACTCCGCCAAAATGCTGCTCCAGGTGGTAGAGAGGATGAAGGCTCCCTTGTCTCTGTTCATGGTTTTTATGCCTCGCTTGCAGATCTCAATGGCCTCTCTGATCCAGCGCTGTTGTTTGTTCTCTTCTGTGCGGATGACCCTGCCCTTCTCCCGGTCCATGATGTGGTTTTCCCTTTTGCAGTGGTCAGTGATTGCTGATTTGTAATGTTCATGTTGTGCTTGTTCTTTTACTGCTCTGATTTTTCATTTTTTTGACAGGTAAGTCACACCCTCATGGTACATCAGCTGATAAAGACGGGTCTCAAGACACCATCATGCGACACTCTGAAGAAGGCGAAAGACTCGCCGAAACATGTCAGGTAAAAAATTAACCTAAAACATAATTGTCTGCTTTTAATGAATCAGTCAAATATCAATAATAAGAAGACAAAATGAACCTAATACAAATAAATGAATGCTTAATAACTCCCCTGCACATGCTCCTAAAAATCCAAACCTTCACCTGTAAATAAAACGTCCCGACCTGAAGACATCTTAATGTTATTATTTTGTTATACACACAGTGCCGCCAAGTGGAATCAAAAATTTGTTTTTATTTTAATTTTCACGTACTGCACGGTGCCCTTTTGACGAATCCGACTGAAAATTAGTCAGAAAAGACTCAAGACAATGATCTTACTCTCTGCCGAATTTTGTGACGTTTTGGCAAAAGGCGTGGCTATTAAGGTGCTGAAAAGTCCGATTGTACTCTGTGGCAACAAAAGCTCCGGCAACATGACTCAGATGATCCTATCTTCTCGAAGTTGTACACATTTGAGGATACTTCAGCCCAGAAGACATCTACCAACTTATTTTACATCGTAGTAGTAGCGCCACCAACTGGTAAAAGCTAATACAAGTTATTTTCTTGGATGTTTTTCTCCGTGCAACTCAACAAGGTCGCCCTCATATATGCTCGGATGACTGTTTCGGCCATGAGGATGTCACAATACGAAATTCGTGATTTTTCGTGAAAAGTTGTGGGAGTGGCATTGCACTGTTCGGCAATAAAACAACGCTGATTATGAGGTTCTAAATATGAACGACAACTCGTGAAACTTTACACACACATCAGGCCGAGCAAATTTATCAATATTTTATACGTTAGTTGTGCAGCTTTTTTGAAATGGCTCGCCATGGCCCTCGAGAAATGTTAAAAAAAAGCAGCTCTGGTTGAGTGTTTCACCTCGCTTTTTGTAAATTTTATGGAGTACAGTGAACCCTCAGTTATCGCGGTTAATGGGGACCGAGACCATCCGCGAAAACTGAAAATCCGCGAAGTAGCGGCGCACCTTCAAAAATGCTTAAAAAAAATATTCAATATATATAATAAATATATAAATATATATATATATATATATATATATATATATATATATATATATATACGGGGAGAGAGAGAGTGAAATTTATGTTATAACAAAAAAAACAAATTATTATTAAAACGTATTATTTTTTTATTCCCCAGCCATTCTTTTTGTATTTATTTAATTACTCCGACTTTTACCTGCTGGTACGCCGTCCGGTGTGCCCTGTGAAATGAAAGGTGGCATTCTTTATTTATTTATTCATTTATTCATTCATAACTGACAGCCTCGCGCTCCGCTCGTGCCCGGGCAGAAGAGGTGCTCCAATTTGGCTTAACTGTGACACACGCCCGTCCTCCTCTCCCGGAGCTTCCATTCGGTTAAACTTAGGGGCCGCTTGGCACCGCCCGTGCCCGGGGAAGGTGCTCCTCTTCGGCTTACTGTGACGCGAGCATGCCCTCCTCCTCCGGAGCTTCCATTCGGTTAAACTTAGGGGCCGCTTGGAACCGCCCGTGCCCGGGGAAGGTGCTCCTCTTCGGCTTACTGTGACGCGAGCATGCCCTCCTCCTCCGGAGCTTCCATTCGGTTAAACTTAGGGGCCGCTTGGCACCGCCCGTGCCCGGGGAAGGTGCTCCTCTACGGCTTAACTGCCACGCACGCTGGCCGGAGCTCTGGTACGGTCCGAACCGCGCGAAACGTCGCCACCGATCGTGTCCGGGGGAACGTGCTCTTCTTCGTCCACTCTCCTCTTCGCCCACGCTCTTCTTCGGCGCACGCCGGCCGTCTAACCGCTCCAGCGCCCCGTCGTGCCGCTCGGCGAAACTACAATGCCCCCGAATATTTTTTAGACCCGCGAAGCACTGAACCCGCGAAAGGTGAACCGCGAAGTAGCGAGGGTTCACTGTATGTATAAGACCAAGACCTACAAAAAAGTCTCTTGGAGCAATGAGCTAGGTTTTACAGGAAGTCGGCCATTTTGAATTTACTTAAAAGGGGGCGGGTCACCACAATGGACTTTGTGTAGAAATTATTATTGGGGCCCGAGCAGCGACCGCGGCGAGGTCCCTATTGTTTTTGTAGAAAACATTATTACTTATTTTATTATTATTATTATTATTATTAGGGCCTGAGCAGCGACCGCTGCGAAGTCCCTATTGTTTTTGTAGAAATTATTATTATTATTATTTTTCCGATTGTTCGATCGCATTTTTGACCCCCGAAACATGCACAAAAACTCACCAAACTTGGCAGTCTCATCGGGCATGGCGAAAAATTTGATATTTTAACGTCTAATATGAACAGGAAGTGAGTTATGAATTTTTGAAAGTCCGACTTTTGCCCTTTTTTGCATGTTTACAGGGGTCATTCTTTTGCACCCTGATCCTAAAGGCTTCATCTGATTGCCTTAAAATTCTGTCTGTAGCATCTGAAGACCTGGCACAAACACTGGGGCTAAAATTTTTTGTTTCCGAAATACTATATGACGGGGGCGGGGCATCAAAGTTTTCACTTAAGATTTCCTTCGCCGCAATGGACAAAATGCTTAATAACTCTCCTGCACATGCTGCTAAAAATCCAAAACTTCACATGTACATAAAGAGTCTGTACCTGAAGACATCTATATGTTTATATTCAGTTATACACCTTGCGCCAATCAATATAATTTTTTACATTTTGACGTACTGCACGGTGCCCTTTTAACGAATCTGATTGAAAATTGGCTAGAAAAGACTGAAGACATTCATCTTACTCTATCCCTATTTTTGTGACTTTCCTTCGAAGGGCGTGGCTATTACGGTGCCGCAGAGTCTGATTATTCTCCGTGGCAACAAAAGTTCCTGCAAAATGATTCAGATGATCCATCTTCTCGAAATTTTTCACATTTGAGGATATTCAGGCCCTGAAGACGGCTGCCAACTTATTTTTTATCGCAGTGGTAGCGCCACCAACTGGTTAAAACAAATACAAATTATTTTCGTTGATTTTTTTCTCCGGGCAGGTTAACAAAATCTACCTTACATTTGCTCGGATGAGTGTTTAGGCCTTGAGGATGTCACAATACGAAAGTCTTTCGCCTTCTTCAGAGTGTCACATGATGGTGTCTTGTGGCCCGTCTTTATCAGCTGATGTTCCATGAGGGCGTGACTTACCTGTCACAAGAATGAAGGCAAGTCACGCCCCCCGCTGTCCGTTCACTCCGCCAAAATGCTGCTCCAGGTGGTAGAGAGGATGAAGGCTCCCTTGTCTCTGTTCATGGTTTTTATGCCTCGCTTGCAGATCTCAATGGCCTCTCTGATCCAGCGCTGTTGTTTGTTCTCTTCGGTGCGGATGACCCTGCCCTTCTCCCGGTCCATGATGTGGTTTTCCCTTTTGCAGTGGTCAGTGATTGCTGATTTGTAATGTTCATGTTGTGCTTGTTCTTTTACTGCTCTGATTTTTCATTTTTTTGACAGGTAAGTCACACCCTCATGGAACATCAGCTGATAAAGACGGGTCTCAAGACACCATCATGCGACACTCTGAAGAAGGCGAAAGACTCGCCGAAACATGTCAGGTAAAAAATTAACCTAAAACATAATTGTCTGCTTTTAATGGATCAGTCAAATATCAATAATAAGAAGACAAAATGAACCTAATACAAATAAATGAATGCTTAATAACTCCCCTGCACATGCTCCTAAAAATCCAAACCTTCACCTGTAAATAAAACGTCCCGACCTGAAGACATCTTAATGTTATTATTTTGTTATACACACAGTGCCGCCAAGTGGAATCAAAAATTTGTTTTTATTTTAATTTTCACGTACTGCACGGTGCCCTTTTGACGAATCCGACTGAAAATGAGTCAGAAAAGATTCAAGACAATGATCTTACTCTCTGCCGAATTTTGTGACGTTTTGGCAAAAGGCGTGGCTATTAAGGTGCTGAAAAGTCCGATTGTACTCTGTGGCAACAAAAGCTCCGGCAACATGACTCAGATGATCCTATCTTCTCGAAGTTGTACACATTTGAGGATACTTCAGCCCTGAAGACATCTACCAACTTATTTTACATCGTAGTAGTAGCGCCACCAACTGGTAAAAGCTAATACAAGTTATTTTCTTGGATGTTTTTCTCCGTGCAACTCAACAAGGTCGCCCTCATATATGCTCGGATGACTGTTTCGGCCATGAGGATGTCACAATACGAAATTCGTCCTTTTTCATGAAAAGTTGTGGGAGTGGCATTGCACTGTTCGGCAATAAAACAAAGCTGATTATGAGGTTCTAAATATGAACGACAACTCGTAAAACTTTACACACGCATCAGGCCGAGCAAATTTATCAATATTTTATACGTTAGTTGTGCAGCTTTTTTGAAATGGCTCGCCATGGCCCTCGAGAAATGTTAAAAAAAGCAGCTCTGGTTGAGTGTTTCACCTCGCTTTTTGTAAATTTTATGGAGTACAGTGAACCCTCGGTTATCGCGGTTAACGGGGACCGAGACCACCCGCGAAAACTGAAAATCCGCGAAGTAGCGGCGCACCTTCAAAAATGCTTAAAAAAAATAAACAATATATATAATAAATATATATATATATATATATATATATATATATATATATACGGGGAGAGAGAGAGTGAAATTCATGTTATAACAAAAAAACCAAATTATTATTAAAACGTATTATTTTTTTATTCCCCAGCCATTCTTTTAGTATTTATTTAATTACTCCGACTTTTACCTGCTGGTACGCCGTCCGGTGTGCCCTGTGAAATGAAAGGTGGCATTCTTTATTTATTTATTCATTTATTCATTCATAACTGACAGCCTCGCGCTCCGCTCGTGCCCGGGCAGAAGAGGTGCTCCAATTTGGCTTAACTGTGACACACGCCCGCCCTCCTCCCCCGGAGCTTCCATTCGGTTAAACTTAGGGGCCGCTTGGCACCGCCCGTGCCCGGGGAAGGTGCTCCTCTTCGGCTTACTGTGACGCGAGCATGCCCTCCTCCTCCGGAGCTTCCATTCGGTTAAACTTAGGGGCCGCTTGGAACCGCCCGTGCCCGGGGAAGGTGCTCCTCTACGGCTTAACTGCCACGCACGCCGGCCGGAGCTCTGGTACGGTCCGAACCGCGCGAAACGTCGCCACCGATCGTGTCCGGGGGAACGTGCTCTTCTTCGTCCACTCTCCTCTTCGCCCACGCTCTTCTTCGGCGCACGCCGGCCGTCTAACCGCTCCAGCGCCCCATCGTGCCGCTCGGCGAAACTACAATGCCCCCGAATATTTTTTAGACCCGCGAAGCACTGAACCCGCGAAAGGTGAACCGCGAAGTAGCGAGGGTTCACTGTATGTATAAGACCAAGACCTACAAAAAAGTCTCTTGGAGCAATGAGCTAGGTTTTACAGGAAGTCGGCCATTTTGAATTTACTTAAAAGGGGGCGGGTCACCACAATGGACTTTGTGTAGAAATTATTATTGGGGCCCGAGCAGCGACCGCGGCGAGGTCCCTATTGTTTTTGTAGAAAATATTATTACTTTTATTATTATTATTATTATTATTATTAGGGCCTGAGCAGCGACCGCTGCGAAGTCCCTATTGTTTTTGTAGAAATTATTATTATTATTATTTTTCCGATTGTTCGATCGCATTTTTGACCCCCAGAAACATGCACAAAAACTCACCAAACTTGGCAGTCTCATCGGGCATGGCGAAAAATTTGATATTTTAACGTCTAATATGAACAGGAAGTGAGTTATGAATTTTTGAAAGTCCGACTTTTGCCCTTTTTTGCATGTTTACAGGGGTCATTCTTTTGCACCCTGATCCTAAAGGCTTCATCTGATTGCCTTAAAATTCTGTCTGTAGCATCTGAAGACCTGGGACAAACACTGGGGCTAAAATTTTTTGTTTCCGAAATACTATATGACGGGGGCGGGGCATCAAAGTTTTCACTTAAGATTTCCTTCGCCGCAATGGACAAAATGCTTAATAACTCTCCTGCACATGCTGCTAAAAATCCAAAACTTCACATGTACATAAAGAGTCTGTACCTGAAGACATCTATATGTTTATATTCAGTTATACACCTTGCGCCAATCAATATCATTTTTTACATTTTGACGTACTGCACGTAGCCCTTTTAACGAATCTGATTGAAAATTGGCTAGAAAAGACTGAAGACATTGATCTTACTCTATCCCTATTTTTACGACTTTCCTTCAAAGGGCGTGGCTATTACGGTGCCGCAGAGTCTGATTATTCTCCGTGGCAACAAAAGTTCCTGCAAAATGATTCAGATGATCCATCTTCTGGAAATCTTTCACATTTGAGGATATTCAGGCCCTGAAGACGGCTGCCAACTTATTTTTGATCGCAGTGGTAGTGCCACCAACTGGTTAAAACAAATACAAATTATTTTCGTTGATGTTTTTCTCCGGGCAGGTGAACAAAATCTACCTTATATTTGCTCGGATGAGTGTTTAGGCCTTGAGCATGTCACAATACGAAAGTCTTTCGCCTTCTTCAGAGTGTCACATGATGCTGTCTTGTGACCCGTCTTTATCAGCTGATGTTCCATGAGGGCGTGACTTACCTGTCACAAGAATGAAGGCAAGTCACGCCCCCCGCTGTCCGTTCACTCCGCCAAGATGCTGCTCCAGGTGGTAGAGAGGATGAAGGCTCCCTTGTCTCTGTTCATGGTTTTTATGCCTCGCTTGCAGATCTCAATGGCCTCTCTGATCCAGCGCTGTTGTTTGTTCTCTTCTGTGCGGATGATCCTGCCCTTCTCCCGGTCCATGATGTGGTTTTCCCTTTTGCAGTGGTCAGTGATTGCTGATTTGTAATGTTCATGTTGTGCTTGTTCTTTTACTGCTCTGATTTTTTCATTTTTTTGACAGGTAAGTCACACCCTCATGGAACATCAGCTGATAAAGACGGGTCTCAAGACACCATCATGCGACACTCTGAAGAAGGCGAAAGACTCGCCGAAACATGTCAGGTAAAAAATTAACCTAAAACATAATTGTCTGCTTTTAATGAATCAGTCAAATATCAATAATAAGAAGACAAAATGAACCTAATACAAATAAATGAATGCTTAATAACTCCCCTGCACATGCTCCTAAAAATCCAAACCTTCACCTGTAAATAAAACGTCCCGACCTGAAGACATCTTAATGTTATTATTTTGTTATACACACAGTGCCGCCAAGTGGAATCAAAAATTTGTTTTTATTTTAATTTTCACGTACTGCACGGTGCCCTTTTGACGAATCCGACTGAAAATTAGTCAGAAAAGACTCAAGACAATGATCTTACTCTCTGCCGAATTTTGTGACGTTTTGGCAAAAGGCGTGGCTATTAAGGTGCTGAAAAGTCCGATTGTACTCTGTGGCAACAAAAGCTCCGGCAACATGACTCAGATGATCCTATCTTCTCGAAGTTGTACACATTTGAGGATACTTCAGCCCAGAAGACATCTACCAACTTATTTTACATCGTAGTAGTAGCGCCACCAACTGGTAAAAGCTAATACAAGTTATTTTCTTGGATGTTTTTCTCCGTGCAACTCAACAAGGTCGCCCTCATATATGCTCGGATGACTGTTTCGGCCATGAGGATGTCACAATACGAAATTCGTGATTTTTCGTGAAAAGTTGTGGGAGTGGCATTGCACTGTTCGGCAATAAAACAACGCTGATTATGAGGTTCTAAATATGAACGACAACTCGTGAAACTTTACACACACATCAGGCCGAGCAAATTTATCAATATTTTATACGTTAGTTGTGCAGCTTTTTTGAAATGGCTCGCCATGGCCCTCGAGAAATGTTAAAAAAAAGCAGCTCTGGTTGAGTGTTTCACCTCGCTTTTTGTAAATTTTATGGAGTACAGTGAACCCTCAGTTATCGCGGTTAATGGGGACCGAGACCATCCGCGAAAACTGAAAATCCGCGAAGTAGCGGCGCACCTTCAAAAATGCTTAAAAAAAATATACAATATATATAATAAATATATAAATATATATATATATATATATATATATATATATATATATATATACGGGGAGAGAGAGAGTGAAATTCATGTTATAACAAAAAAAACAAATTATTATTAAAACGTATTATTTTTTTATTCCCCAGCCATTCTTTTTGTATTTATTTAATTACTCCGACTTTTACCTGCTGGTACGCCGTCCGGTGTGCCCTGTGAAATGAAAGGTGGCATTCTTTATTTATTTATTCATTTATTCATTCATAACTGACAGCCTCGCGCTCCGCTCGTGCCCGGGCAGAAGAGGTGCTCCAATTTGGCTTAACTGTGACACACGCCCGTCCTCCTCCCCCGGAGCTTCCATTCGGTTAAACTTAGGGGCCGCTTGGCACCGCCCGTGCCCGGGGAAGGTGCTCCTCTTCGGCTTACTGTGACGCGAGCATGCCCTCCTCCTCCGGCGCTTCCATTCGGTTAAACTTAGGGGCCGCTTGGAACCGCCCGTGCCCGGGGAAGGTGCTCCTCTTCGGCTTACTGTGACGCGAGCATGCCCTCCTCCTCCGGAGCTTCCATTCGGTTAAACTTAGGGGCCGCTTGGCACCGCCCGTGCCCGGGGAAGGTGCTCCTCTACGGCTTAACTGCCACGCACGCTGGCCGGAGCTCTGGTACGGTCCGAACCGCGCGAAACGTCGCCACCGATCGTGTCCGGGGGAACGTGCTCTTCTTCGTCCACTCTCCTCTTCGCCCACGCTCTTCTTCGGCGCACGCCGGCCGTCTAACCGCTCCAGCGCCCCGTCGTGCCGCTCGGCGAAACTACAATGCCCCCGAATATTTTTTAGACCCGCGAAGCACTGAACCCGCGAAAGGTGAACCGCGAAGTAGCGAGGGTTCACTGTATGTATAAGACCAAGACCTACAAAAAAGTCTCTTGGAGCAATGAGCTAGGTTTTACAGGAAGTCGGCCATTTTGAATTTACTTAAAAGGGGGCGGGTCACCACAATGGACTTTGTGTAGAAATTATTATTGGGGCCCGAGCAGCGACCGCGGCGAGGTCCCTATTGTTTTTGTAGAAAATATTATTACTTTTATTATTATTATTATTATTATTATTAGGGCCTGAGCAGCGACCGCTGCGAAGTCCCTATTGTTTTTGTAGAAATTATTATTATTATTATTTTTCCAATTGTTCGATCGCATTTTTGACCCCCGAAACATGCACAAAAACTCACCAAACTTGGCAGTCTCATCGGGCATGGCGAAAAATTTGATATTTTAACGTCTAATATGAACAGGAAGTGAGTTATGAATTTTTGAAAGTCCGACTTTTGCCCTTTTTTGCATGTTTACAGGGGTCATTCTTTTGCACCCTGATCCTAAAGGCTTCATCTGATTGCCTTAAAATTCTGTCTGTAGCATCTGAAGACCTGGCACAAACACTGGGGCTAAAATTTTTTGTTTCCGAAATACTATATGACGGGGGCGGGGCATCAAAGTTTTCACTTAAGATTTCCTTCGCCGCAATGGACAAAATGCTTAATAACTCTCCTGCACATGCTGCTAAAAATCCAAAACTTCACATGTACATAAAGAGTCTGTACCTGAAGACATCTATATGTTTATATTCAGTTATACACCTTGCGCCAATCAATATAATTTTTTACATTTTGACGTACTGCACGGTGCCCTTTTAACGAATCTGATTGAAAATTGGCTAGAAAAGACTGAAGACATTCATCTTACTCTATCCCTATTTTTGTGACTTTCCTTCGAAGGGCGTGGCTATTACGGTGCCGCAGAGTCTGATTATTCTCCGTGGCAACAAAAGTTCCTGCAAAATGATTCAGATGATCCATCTTCTCGAAATTTTTCACATTTGAGGATATTCAGGCCCTGAAGACGGCTGCCAACTTATTTTTTATCGCAGTGGTAGCGCCACCAACTGGTTAAAACAAATACAAATTATTTTCGTTGATTTTTTTCTCCGGGCAGGTTAACAAAATCTACCTTACATTTGCTCGGATGAGTGTTTAGGCCTTGAGGATGTCACAATACGAAAGTCTTTCGCCTTCTTCAGAGTGTCACATGATGGTGTCTTGTGGCCCGTCTTTATCAGCTGATGTTCCATGAGGGCGTGACTTACCTGTCACAAGAATGAAGGCAAGTCACGCCCCCCGCTGTCCGTTCACTCCGCCAAAATGCTGCTCCAGGTGGTAGAGAGGATGAAGGCTCCCTTGTCTCTGTTCATGGTTTTTATGCCTCGCTTGCAGATCTCAATGGCCTCTCTGATCCAGCGCTGTTGTTTGTTCTCTTCGGTGCGGATGACCCTGCCCTTCTCCCGGTCCATGATGTGGTTTTCCCTTTTGCAGTGGTCAGTGATTGCTGATTTGTAATGTTCATGTTGTGCTTGTTCTTTTACTGCTCTGATTTTTCATTTTTTTGACAGGTAAGTCACACCCTCATGGAACATCAGCTGATAAAGACGGGTCTCAAGACACCATCATGCGACACTCTGAAGAAGGCGAAAGACTCGCCGAAACATGTCAGGTAAAAAATTAACCTAAAACATAATTGTCTGCTTTTAATGGATCAGTCAAATATCAATAATAAGAAGACAAAATGAACCTAATACAAATAAATGAATGCTTAATAACTCCCCTGCACATGCTCCTAAAAATCCAAACCTTCACCTGTAAATAAAACGTCCCGACCTGAAGACATCTTAATGTTATTATTTTGTTATACACACAGTGCCGCCAAGTGGAATCAAAAATTTGTTTTTATTTTAATTTTCACGTACTGCACGGTGCCCTTTTGACGAATCCGACTGAAAATTAGTCAGAAAAGACTCAAGACAATGATCTTACTCTCTGCCGAATTTTGTGACGTTTTGGCAAAAGGCGTGGCTATTAAGGTGCTGAAAAGTCCGATTGTACTCTGTGGCAACAAAAGCTCCGGCAACATGACTCAGATGATCCTATCTTCTCGAAGTTGTACACATTTGAGGATACTTCAGCCCTGAAGACATCTACCAACTTATTTTACATCGTAGTAGTAGCGCCACCAACTGGTAAAAGCTAATACAAGTTATTTTCTTGGATGTTTTTCTCCGTGCAACTCAACAAGGTCGCCCTCATATATGCTCGGATGACTGTTTCGGCCATGAGGATGTCACAATACGAAATTCGTGATTTTTCGTGAAAAGTTGTGGGAGTGGCATTGCACTGTTCGGCAATAAAACAAAGCTGATTATGAGGTTCTAAATATGAACGACAACTCGTAAAACTTTACACACACATCAGGCCGAGCAAATTTATCAATATTTTATACGTTAGTTGTGCAGCTTTTTTGAAATGGCTCGCCATGGCCCTCGAGAAATGTTAAAAAAAAGCAGCTCTGGTTGAGTGTTTCACCTCGCTTTTTGTAAATTTTATGGAGTACAGTGAACCCTCGGTTATCGCGGTTAATGGGGACCGAGACCACCCGCGAAAACTGAAAATCCGCGAAGTAGCGGCGCACCTTCAAAAATGCTTAAAAAAAATATACAATATATATAATAAATATATATATATATATATATATATATATATATATACGGGGAGAGAGAGAGTGAAATTCATGTTTTAACAAAAAAAACTAATTATTATTAAAACGTATTATTTTTTTATTCCCCAGCCATTCTTTTTGTATTTATTTAATTACTCCGACTTTTACCTGCTGGTACGCCGTCCGGTGTGCCCTGTGAAATGAAAGGTGGCATTCTTTATTTATTTATTCATTTATTCATTCATAACTGACAGCCTCGCGCTCCGCTCGTGCCCGGGCAGAAGAGGTGCTCCAATTTGGCTTAACTGTGACACACGCCCGTCCTCCTCCCCCGGAGATTCCATTCGGTTAAACTTAGGGGCCGCTTGGCACCGCCCGTGCCCGGGGAAGGTGCTCCTCTTCGGCTTACTGTGACGCGAGCATGCCCTCCTCCTCCGGAGCTTCCATTCGGTTAAACTTAGGGGCCGCTTGGAACCGCCCGTGCCCGGGGACGGTGCTCCTCTTCGGCTTACTGTGACGCGAGCATGCCCTCCTCCTCCGGAGCTTCCATTCGGTTAAACTTAGGGGCCGCTTGGCACCGCCCGTGCCCGGGGAAGGTGCTCCTCTACGGCTTAACTGCCACGCACGCTGGCCGGAGCTCTGGTACGGTCCGAACCGCGCGAAACGTCGCCACCGATCGTGTCCGGGGGAACGTGCTCTTCTTCGTCCACTCTCCTCTTCGCCCACGCTCTTCTTCGGCGCACGCCGGCCGTCTAACCGCTCCAGCGCCCCATCGTGCCGCTCGGCGAAACTACAATGCCCCCGAATATTTTTTAGACCCGCGAAGCACTGAACCCGCGAAAGGTGAACCGCGAAGTAGCGAGGGTTCACTGTATGTATAAGACCAAGACCTACAAAAAAGTCTCTTGGAGCAATGAGCTAGGTTTTACAGGAAGTCGGCCATTTTGAATTTACTTAAAAGGGGGCGGGTCACCACAATGGACTTTGTGTAGAAATTATTATTGGGGCCCGAGCAGCGACCGCGGCGAGGTCCCTATTGTTTTTGTAGAAAATATTATTACTTTTATTATTATTATTATTATTATTATTAGGGCCTGAGCAGCGACCGCTGCGAAGTCCCTATTGTTTTTGTAGAAATTATTATTATTATTATTTTTCCGATTGTTCGATCGCATTTTTGACCCCCGAAACATGCACAAAAACTCACCAAACTTGGCAGTCTCATCGGGCATGGCGAAAAATTTGATATTTTAACGTCTAATATGAACAGGAAGTGAGTTATGAATTTTTGAAAGTCCGACTTTTGCCCTTTTTTGCATGTTTACAGGGGTCATTCTTTTGCACCCTGATCCTAAAGGCTTCATCTGATTGCCTTAAAATTCTGTCTGTAGCATCTGAAGACCTGGGACAAACACTGGGGCTAAAATTTTTTGTTTCCGAAATACTATATGACGGGGGCGGGGCATCAAAGTTTTCACTTAAGATTTCCTTCGCCGCAATGGACAAAATGCTTAATAACTCTCCTGCACATGCTGCTAAAAATCCAAAACTTCACATGTACATAAAGAGTCTGTACCTGAAGACATCTATATGTTTATATTCAGTTATACACCTTGCGCCAATCAATATCATTTTTTACATTTTGACGTACTGCACGTAGCCCTTTTAACGAATCTGATTGAAAATTGGCTAGAAAAGACTCAAGACATTGATCTTACTCTATCCCTATTTTTACGACTTTCCTTCAAAGGGCGTGGCTATTACGGTGCCGCAGAGTCTGATTATTCTCCGTGGCAACAAAAGTTCCTGCAAAATGATTCAGATGATCCATCTTCTGGAAATCTTTCACATTTGAGGATATTCAGGCCCTGAAGACGGCTGCCAACTTATTTTTGATCGCAGTGGTAGTGCCACCAACTGGTTAAAACAAATACAAATTATTTTCGTTGATGTTTTTCTCCGGGCAGGTGAACAAAATCTACCTTATATTTGCTCGGATGAGTGTTTAGGCCTTGAGCATGTCACAATACGAAAGTCTTTCGCCTTCTTCAGAGTGTCACATGATGCTGTCTTGTGACCCGTCTTTATCAGCTGATGTTCCATGAGGGCGTGACTTACCTGTCACAAGAATGAAGGCAAGTCACGCCCCCCGCTGTCCGTTCACTCCGCCAAGATGCTGCTCCAGGTGGTAGAGAGGATGAAGGCTCCCTTGTCTCTGTTCATGGTTTTTATGCCTCGCTTGCAGATCTCAATGGCCTCTCTGATCCAGCGCTGTTGTTTGTTCTCTTCTGTGCGGATGACCCTGCCCTTCTCCCGGTCCATGATGTGGTTTTCCCTTTTGCAGTGGTCAGTGATTGCTGATTTGTAATGTTCATGTTGTGCTTGTTCTTTTACTGCTCTGATTTTTTTCATTTTTTTGACAGGTAAGTCACACCCTCATGGAACATCAGCTCAAGACACCATCATGCGACACTCTGAAGAAGGCAAAAGACTCGCCGAAACATGTCAGGTAAAAAATTAACCTAAAACATAATTGTCTGCTTTTAATGAATCAGTCAAATATCAATAATAAGAAGACAAAATGAACCTAATACAAATAAATGAATGCTTAATAACTCCCCTGCACATGCTCCTAAAAATCCAAACCTTCACCTGTAAATAAAACGTCCCGACCTGAAGACATCTTAATGTTATTATTTTGTTATACACACAGTGCCGCCAAGTGGAATCAAAAATTTGTTTTTATTTTAATTTTCACGTACTGCACGGTGCCCTTTTGACGAATCCGACTGAAAATGAGTCAGAAAAGATTCAAGACAATGATCTTACTCTCTGCCGAATTTTGTGACGTTTTGGCAAAAGGCGTGGCTATTAAGGTGCTGAAAAGTCCGATTGTACTCTGTGGCAACAAAAGCTCCGGCAACATGACTCAGATGATCCTATCTTCTCGAAGTTGTACACATTTGAGGATACTTCAGCCCTGAAGACATCTACCAACTTATTTTACATCGTAGTAGTAGCGCCACCAACTGGTAAAAGCTAATACAAGTTATTTTCTTGGATGTTTTTCTCCGTGCAACTCAACAAGGTCGCCCTCATATATGCTCGGATGACTGTTTCGGCCATGAGGATGTCACAATACGAAATTCGTCCTTTTTCATGAAAAGTTGTGGGAGTGGCATTGCACTGTTCGGCAATAAAACAAAGCTGATTATGAGGTTCTAAATATGAACGACAACTCGTAAAACTTTACACACACATCAGGCCGAGCAAATTTATCAATATTTTATACGTTAGTTGTGCAGCTTTTTTGAAATGGCTCGCCATGGCCCTCGAGAAATGTTAAAAAAAGCAGCTCTGGTTGAGTGTTTCACCTCGCTTTTTGTAAATTTTATGGAGTACAGTGAACCCTCGGTTATCGCGGTTAACGGGGACCGAGACCACCCGCGAAAACTGAAAATCCGCGAAGTAGCGGCGCACCTTCAAAAATGCTTAAAAAAAATAAACAATATATATAATAAATATATATATATATATATATATACGGGGAGAGAGAGAGTGAAATTCATGTTATAACAAAAAAACCAAATTATTATTAAAACGTATTATTTTTTTATTCCCCAGCCATTCTTTTAGTATTTATTTAATTACTCCGACTTTTACCTGCTGGTACGCCGTCCGGTGTGCCCTGTGAAATGAAAGGTGGCATTCTTTATTTATTTATTCATTTATTCATTCATAACTGACAGCCTCGCGCTCCGCTCGTGCCCGGGCAGAAGAGGTGCTCCAATTTGGCTTAACTGTGACACACGCCCGCCCTCCTCCCCCGGAGCTTCCATTCGGTTAAACTTAGGGGCCGCTTGGCACCGCCCGTGCCCGGGGAAGGTGCTCCTCTTCGGCTTACTGTGACGCGAGCATGCCCTCCTCCTCCGGAGCTTCCATTCGGTTAAACTTAGGGGCCGCTTGGAACCGCCCGTGCCCGGGGAAGGTGCTCCTCTACGGCTTAACTGCCACGCACGCCGGCCGGAGCTCTGGTACGGTCCGAACCGCGCGAAACGTCGCCACCGATCGTGTCCGGGGGAACGTGCTCTTCTTCGTCCACTCTCCTCTTCGCCCACGCTCTTCTTCGGCGCACGCCGGCCGTCTAACCGCTCCAGCGCCCCGTCGTGCCGCTCGGCGAAACTACAATGCCCCCGAATATTTTTTAGACCCGCGAAGCACTGAACCCGCGAAAGGTGAACCGCGAAGTAGCGAGGGTTCACTGTATGTATAAGACCAAGACCTACAAAAAAGTCTCTTGGAGCAATGAGCTAGGTTTTACAGGAAGTCGGCCATTTTGAATTTACTTAAAAGGGGGCGGGTCACCACAATGGACTTTGTGTAGAAATTATTATTGGGGCCCGAGCAGCGACCGCGGCGAGGTCCCTATTGTTTTTGTAGAAAACATTATTACTTATTTTATTATTATTATTATTATTATTAGGGCCTGAGCAGCGACCGCTGCGAAGTCCCTATTGTTTTTGTAGAAATTATTATTATTATTATTTTTCCGATTGTTCGATCGCATTTTTGACCCCCGAAACATGCACAAAAACTCACCAAACTTGGCAGTCTCATCGGGCATGGCGAAAAATTTGATATTTTAACGTCTAATATGAACAGGAAGTGAGTTATGAATTTTTGAAAGTCCGACTTTTGCCCTTTTTTGCATGTTTACAGGGGTCATTCTTTTGCACCCTGATCCTAAAGGCTTCATCTGATTGCCTTAAAATTCTGTCTGTAGCATCTGAAGACCTGGCACAAACACTGGGGCTAAAATTTTTTGTTTCCGAAATACTATATGACGGGGGCGGGGCATCAAAGTTTTCACTTAAGATTTCCTTCGCCGCAATGGACAAAATGCTTAATAACTCTCCTGCACATGCTGCTAAAAATCCAAAACTTCACATGTACATAAAGAGTCTGTACCTGAAGACATCTATATGTTTATATTCAGTTATACACCTTGCGCCAATCAATATAATTTTTTACATTTTGACGTACTGCACGGTGCCCTTTTAACGAATCTGATTGAAAATTGGCTAGAAAAGACTGAAGACATTGATCTTACTCTATCCCTATTTTTGTGACTTTCCTTCGAAGGGCGTGGCTATTACGGTGCCGCAGAGTCTGATTATTCTCCGTGGCAACAAAAGTTCCTGCAAAATGATTCAGATGATCCATCTTCTCGAAATTTTTCACATTTGAGGATATTCAGGCCCTGAAGACGGCTGCCAACTTATTTTTTATCGCAGTGGTAGCGCCACCAACTGGTTAAAACAAATACAAATTATTTTCGTTGATTTTTTTCTCCGGGCAGGTTAACAAAATCTACCTTACATTTGCTCGGATGAGTGTTTAGGCCTTGAGGATGTCACAATACGAAAGTCTTTCGCCTTCTTCAGAGTGTCACATGATGGTGTCTTGTGGCCCGTCTTTATCAGCTGATGTTCCATGAGGGCGTGACTTACCTGTCACAAGAATGAAGGCAAGTCACGCCCCCCGCTGTCCGTTCACTCCGCCAAAATGCTGCTCCAGGTGGTAGAGAGGATGAAGGCTCCCTTGTCTCTGTTCATGGTTTTTATGCCTCGCTTGCAGATCTCAATGGCCTCTCTGATCCAGCGCTGTTGTTTGTTCTCTTCTGTGCGGATGACCCTGCCCTTCTCCCGGTCCATGATGTGGTTTTCCCTTTTGCAGTGGTCAGTGATTGCTGATTTGTAATGTTCATGTTGTGCTTGTTCTTTTACTGCTCTGATTTTTCATTTTTTTGACAGGTAAGTCACACCCTCATGGTACATCAGCTGATAAAGACGGGTCTCAAGACACCATCATGCGACACTCTGAAGAAGGCGAAAGACTCGCCGAAACATGTCAGGTAAAAAATTAACCTAAAACATAATTGTCTGCTTTTAATGAATCAGTCAAATATCAATAATAAGAAGACAAAATGAACCTAATACAAATAAATGAATGCTTAATAACTCCCCTGCACATGCTCCTAAAAATCCAAACCTTCACCTGTAAATAAAACGTCCCGACCTGAAGACATCTTAATGTTATTATTTTGTTATACACACAGTGCCGCCAAGTGGAATCAAAAATTTGTTTTTATTTTAATTTTCACGTACTGCACGGTGCCCTTTTGACGAATCCGACTGAAAATTAGTCAGAAAAGACTCAAGACAATGATCTTACTCTCTGCCGAATTTTGTGACGTTTTGGCAAAAGGCGTGGCTATTAAGGTGCTGAAAAGTCCGATTGTACTCTGTGGCAACAAAAGCTCCGGCAACATGACTCAGATGATCCTATCTTCTCGAAGTTGTACACATTTGAGGATACTTCAGCCCAGAAGACATCTACCAACTTATTTTACATCGTAGTAGTAGCGCCACCAACTGGTAAAAGCTAATACAAGTTATTTTCTTGGATGTTTTTCTCCGTGCAACTCAACAAGGTCGCCCTCATATATGCTCGGATGACTGTTTCGGCCATGAGGATGTCACAATACGAAATTCGTGATTTTTCGTGAAAAGTTGTGGGAGTGGCATTGCACTGTTCGGCAATAAAACAACGCTGATTATGAGGTTCTAAATATGAACGACAACTCGTGAAACTTTACACACACATCAGGCCGAGCAAATTTATCAATATTTTATACGTTAGTTGTGCAGCTTTTTTGAAATGGCTCGCCATGGCCCTCGAGAAATGTTAAAAAAAAGCAGCTCTGGTTGAGTGTTTCACCTCGCTTTTTGTAAATTTTATGGAGTACAGTGAACCCTCAGTTATCGCGGTTAATGGGGACCGAGACCATCCGCGAAAACTGAAAATCCGCGAAGTAGCGGCGCACCTTCAAAAATGCTTAAAAAAAATATTCAATATATATAATAAATATATAAATATATATATATATATATATATATATATATATATATATATATATATACGGGGAGAGAGAGAGTGAAATTTATGTTATAACAAAAAAAACAAATTATTATTAAAACGTATTATTTTTTTATTCCCCAGCCATTCTTTTTGTATTTATTTAATTACTCCGACTTTTACCTGCTGGTACGCCGTCCGGTGTGCCCTGTGAAATGAAAGGTGGCATTCTTTATTTATTTATTCATTTATTCATTCATAACTGACAGCCTCGCGCTCCGCTCGTGCCCGGGCAGAAGAGGTGCTCCAATTTGGCTTAACTGTGACACACGCCCGTCCTCCTCCCCCGGAGCTTCCATTCGGTTAAACTTAGGGGCCGCTTGGCACCGCCCGTGCCCGGGGAAGGTGCTCCTCTTCGGCTTACTGTGACGCGAGCATGCCCTCCTCCTCCGGAGCTTCCATTCGGTTAAACTTAGGGGCCGCTTGGAACCGCCCGTGCCCGGGGAAGGTGCTCCTCTTCGGCTTACTGTGACGCGAGCATGCCCTCCTCCTCCGGAGCTTCCATTCGGTTAAACTTAGGGGCCGCTTGGCACCGCCCGTGCCCGGGGAAGGTGCTCCTCTACGGCTTAACTGCCACGCACGCTGGCCGGAGCTCTGGTACGGTCCGAACCGCGCGAAACGTCGCCACCGATCGTGTCCGGGGGAACGTGCTCTTCTTCGTCCACTCTCCTCTTCGCCCACGCTCTTCTTCGGCGCACGCCGGCCGTCTAACCGCTCCAGCGCCCCGTCGTGCCGCTCGGCGAAACTACAATGCCCCCGAATATTTTTTAGACCCGCGAAGCACTGAACCCGCGAAAGGTGAACCGCGAAGTAGCGAGGGTTCACTGTATGTATAAGACCAAGACCTACAAAAAAGTCTCTTGGAGCAATGAGCTAGGTTTTACAGGAAGTCGGCCATTTTGAATTTACTTAAAAGGGGGCGGGTCACCACAATGGACTTTGTGTAGAAATTATTATTGGGGCCCGAGCAGCGACCGCGGCGAGGTCCCTATTGTTTTTGTAGAAAATATTATTACTTTTATTATTATTATTATTATTATTATTAGGGCCTGAGCAGCGACCGCTGCGAAGTCCCTATTGTTTTTGTAGAAATTATTATTATTATTATTTTTCCGATTGTTCGATCGCATTTTTGACCCCCGAAACATGCACAAAAACTCACCAAACTTGGCAGTCTCATCGGGCATGGCGAAAAATTTGATATTTTAACGTCTAATATGAACAGGAAGTGAGTTATGAATTTTTGAAAGTCCGACTTTTGCCCTTTTTTGCATGTTTACAGGGGTCATTCTTTTGCACCCTGATCCTAAAGGCTTCATCTGATTGCCTTAAAATTCTGTCTGTAGCATCTGAAGACCTGGGACAAACACTGGGGCTAAAATTTTTTGTTTCCGAAATACTATATGACGGGGGCGGGGCATCAAAGTTTTCACTTAAGATTTCCTTCGCCGCAATGGACAAAATGCTTAATAACTCTCCTGCACATGCTGCTAAAAATCCAAAACTTCACATGTACATAAAGAGTCTGTACCTGAAGACATCTATATGTTTATATTCAGTTATACACCTTGCGCCAATCAATATCATTTTTTACATTTTGACGTACTGCACGTAGCCCTTTTAACGAATCTGATTGAAAATTGGCTAGAAAAGACTCAAGACATTGATCTTACTCTATCCCTATTTTTACGACTTTCCTTCAAAGGGCGTGGCTATTACGGTGCCGCAGAGTCTGATTATTCTCCGTGGCAACAAAAGTTCCTGCAAAATGATTCAGATGATCCATCTTCTGGAAATCTTTCACATTTGAGGATATTCAGGCCCTGAAGACGGCTGCCAACTTATTTTTGATCGCAGTGGTAGTGCCACCAACTGGTTAAAACAAATAC
This sequence comes from Idiotropiscis lumnitzeri, assembly GCF_059441095.1. Taxonomy (NCBI): domain Eukaryota; kingdom Metazoa; phylum Chordata; class Actinopteri; order Syngnathiformes; family Syngnathidae; genus Idiotropiscis; species Idiotropiscis lumnitzeri. The sequence goes on along the minus strand of NW_028283600.1, from coordinate 318,256 downwards.
AAATTATTTTCGTTGATGTTTTTCTCCGGGCAGGTGAACAAAATCTACCTTATATTTGCTCGGATGAGTGTTTAGGCCTTGAGCATGTCACAATACGAAAGTCTTTCGCCTTCTTCAGAGTGTCACATGATGCTGTCTTGTGACCCGTCTTTATCAGCTGATGTTCCATGAGGGCGTGACTTACCTGTCACAAGAATGAAGGCAAGTCACGCCCCCCGCTGTCCGTTCACTCCGCCAAGATGCTGCTCCAGGTGGTAGAGAGGATGAAGGCTCCCTTGTCTCTGTTCATGGTTTTTATGCCTCGCTTGCAGATCTCAATGGCCTCTCTGATCCAGCGCTGTTGTTTGTTCTCTTCTGTGCGGATGACCCTGCCCTTCTCCCGGTCCATGATGTGGTTTTCCCTTTTGCAGTGGTCAGTGATTGCTGATTTGTAATGTTCATGTTGTGCTTGTTCTTTTACTGCTCTGATTTTTTCATTTTTTTGACAGGTAAGTCACACCCTCATGGAACATCAGCTCAAGACACCATCATGCGACACTCTGAAGAAGGCAAAAGACTCGCCGAAACATGTCAGGTAAAAAATTAACCTAAAACATAATTGTCTGCTTTTAATGAATCAGTCAAATATCAATAATAAGAAGACAAAATGAACCTAATACAAATAAATGAATGCTTAATAACTCCCCTGCACATGCTCCTAAAAATGCAAACCTTCACCTGTAAATAAAACGTCCCGACCTGAAGACATCTTAATGTTATTATTTTGTTATACACACAGCGCCGCCAAGTGGAATCAAAAATTTGTTTTTATTTTAATTTTCACGTACTGCACGGTGCCCTTTTGACAAATCCGTCTGAAAATTAGTCAGAAAAGACTCAAGACAATGATCTTACTCTCTGCCGAATTTTGTGACGTTTTGGCAAAAGGCGTGGCTATTACGGTGCTGAAAAGTCCGATTGTACTCTGTGGCAACAAAAGCTCCGGCAACATGACTCAGATGATCCTATCTTCTCGAAGTTGTACACATTTGAGGATACTTCAGCCCTGAAGACATCTACCAACTTATTTTACATCGTAGTAGTAGCGCCACCAACTGGTAAAAGCTAATACAAGTTATTTTCTTGGATGTTTTTCTCCGTGCAACTCAACAAGGTCGCCCTCATATATGCTCGGATGACTGTTTCGGCCATGAGGATGTCACAATACGAAATTCGTGATTTTTCGTGAAAAGTTGTGGGAGTGGCATTGCACTGTTCGGCAATAAAACAACGCTGATTATGAGGTTCTAAATATGAACGACAACTCGTGAAACTTTACACACACATCAGGCCGAGCTAATTCATCAATATTTTATACGTTAGTTGTGCAGCTTTTTTGAAATGGCTCGCCATGGCCCTCGAGAAATGTTCAAAAAAGCAGCCCTGATTGAGTGTTTCACCTCGCTTTTTGTAAATTTTATGGAGTACAGTGAACCCTCGGTTATCGCGGTTAATGGGGACCGAGACCACCCGCGAAAACTGAAAATCCGCGAAGTAGCGGCGCACCTTCAAAAATGCTTAAAAAAAATATACAATATATATAATAAATATATATATATATATATATATATATATATATATACGGGGAGAGAGAGAGTGAAATTCATTTTATGACAAAAAAAACAAATTATTATTAAAACGTATTATTTTTTTAATCCCCAGCCATTCTTTTTGTATTTATTTAATTACTCCGACTTTTACCTGCTGGTATGCCGTCCGGTGTGCCCTGTGAAATGAAAGGTGGCATTCTTTATTTATTTATTCATTTATTCATTCATAACTGACAGCCTCGCGCTCCGCTCGTGCCCGGGCAGAAGAGGTGCTCCAATTCGGCTTAACTGTGACACACGCCCGCCCTCCTCCCCCGGAGCTTCCATTCGGTTAAACTTAGGGGCCGCTTGGCACCGCCGTGCCCGGGGAAGGTGCTACTCTTCGACTTACTGTGACGCGAGCATGCCCTCCTCCTCCGGAGCTTCCATTCGGTTAAACTTAGGGGCCGCTTGGAACCGCCCGTGCCCGGGGAAGGTGCTCCTCTTCGGCTTACTGTGACGCGAGCATGCCCTCCTCCTCCGGAGCTTCCATTCGGTTAAACTCAGGGGCCGCTTGGAACCGCCCGTGCCCGGGGAAGGTGCTCCTCTTCGGCTTACTGTGACGCGAACATGCCCTCCTCCTCCGGAGCTTCCATTCGGTTAAACTTAGGGGCCGCTTGGCACCGCCCGTGCCCGGGGAAGGTGCTCCTCTATGGCTTAACTGCCACGCACGCCGACCGGAGCTCTGGTACGGTCCGAACCGCGCGAAACGTCGCCACCGATCGTGTCCGGGGGAACGTGCTCTTCTTCGTCCACTCTCCTCTTCGCCCACGCTCTTCTTCGGCGCACGCCGGCCGTCTAACCGCTCCAGCGCCCCGTCGACTCAAGACAATGATCTTACTCTCTGCCGAATTTTGTGACGTTTTGGCAAAAGGCGTGGCTATTACGGTGCTGAAAAGTCCGATTGTACTCTGTGGCAACAAAAGCTCCGGCAACATGACTCAGATGATCCTATCTTCTCGAAGTTGTACACATTTGAGGATACTTCAGCCCTGAAGACATCTACCGAATTATTTTTCATCGTAGTAGTAGCGCCACCAACTGGTAAAAGCTAATACAAGTTATTTTCTTGGATGTTTTTCTCCGTGCAACTCAACAAGGTCGCCCTCATATATGCTCGGATGACTGTTTCGGCCATGAGGATGTCACAATACGAAATTTGTCCTTTTTCGTGAAAAGTTGTGGGAGTGGCATTGCACTGTTCGGCAATAAAACAACGCTGATTATGAGGTTCTAAATATGAACGACAACTCGTGAAACTTTACACACACATCAGGCCGAGCTAATTCATCAATATTTTATACGTTAGTTGTGCAGCTTTTTTGAAATGGCTCGCCATGGCCCTCGAGAAATGTTCAAAAAAGCAGCCCTGATTGAGTGTTTCACCTCGCTTTTTGTAAATTTTATGGAGTACAGTGAACCCTCGGTTATCGCGGTTAATGGGGACCGAGACCACCCGCGAAAACTGAAAATCCGCGAAGTAGCGGCGCACCTTCAAAAATGCTTAAAAAAAATATACAATATATATAATAAATATATATATATATATATATATATATATATACGGGGAGAGAGAGAGTGAAATTCATTTTATAACAAAAAAAACAAATTATTATTAAAACGTATTATTTTTTTAATCCCCAGCCATTCTTTTTGTATTTATTTAATTACTCCGACTTTTACCTGCTGGTATGCCGTCCGGTGTGCCCTGTGAAATGAAAGGTGGCATTCTTTATTTATTTATTCGAAGGTGCTACTCTTCGACTTACTGTGACGCGAGCATGCCCTCCTCCTCCGGAGCTTCCATTCGGTTAAACTTAGGGGCCGCTTGGAACCGCCCGTGCCCGGGGAAGGTGCTCCTCTTCGGCTTACTGTGACGCGAGCATGCCCTCCTCCTCCGGAGCTTCCATTCGGTTAAACTCAGGGGCCGCTTGGAACCGCCCGTGCCCGGGGAAGGTGCTCCTCTTCGGCTTACTGTGACGCGAACATGCCCTCCTCCTCCGGAGCTTCCATTCGGTTAAACTTAGGGGCCGCTTGGCACCGCCCGTGCCCGGGGAAGGTGCTCCTCTATGGCTTAACTGCCACGCACGCCGACCGGAGCTCTGGTACGGTCCGAACCGCGCGAAACGTCGCCACCGATTGTGTCCGGGGGAACGTGCTCTTCTTCGTCCACTCTCCTCTTCGCCCACGCTCTTCTTCGGCGCACGCCGGCCGTCTAACCGCTCCAGCGCCCCGTCGTGCCGCTCGGCGAAACTACAATGCCCCCGAATATTTTTTAGACCCGCGAAGCACTGAACCCGCGAAAGGTGAACCGCGAAGTAGCGAGGGTTCACTGTATGTATAAGACCAAGACCTACAAAAAAGTCTCTTGGAGCAATGAGCTAGGTTTTACAGGAAGTCGGCCATTTTGAATTTACTTAAAAGGGGGCGGGTCACCACAATGGACTTTGTGTAGAAATTATTATTTCGGCCCGAGCAGCGACCGCGGCGAGGTCCCTATTGTTTTTGTAGAAAATATTATTACTTTTATTATTATTATTATTATTATTATTATTAGGGCCTGAGCAGCGACCGCTGCGAAGTCCCTATTGTTTTTGTAGGAATTATTATTATTATTATTTTTCCGATTGTTCGATCGCATTTTTGACCCCCGAAACATGCACAAAAACTCACCAAACTTGGCAGTCTCATCGGGCATGGCGAAAAATTTGATATTTTTTAACGTCTAATATGAACAGGAAGTGAGTTATGAATTTTTGAAAGTCCGATTTTTGCCCTTTTTTGCATGTTTACAGGGGTCATTCTTTTGCACCCTGATCCTAAAGGCTTCATCTGATTGCCTTAAAGTTCTGTCTGGAGCATCTTAAGACCTGGGACAAACACTGGGGCTAAAATTTTTTGTTTCCGAAATACTATATGACGGGGGCGGGGCTTCAAAGTTTTCACTTAAGATTTCCTTCGCCGCAATGGACAAAATGCTTAATAACTCTCCTGCACGTGCTGCTAAAAATCCAAAACTTCACATGTACATAAAGAGTCGGTACCTGAAGACATCTATATGTTTATATTCAGTTATACACCTTGCGCCAATCAATATAAATTTTTACATTTTGACGTACTGCACGGTGCCCTTTTAACGAATCCGATTGAAAATTGGCTAGAAAAGACTCAAGACATTGATCTTACTCTATCCCTATTTTTATGACTTTCCTTCAAAGGGCGTGGCTATTACGGTGCCGCAGAGTCTGATTATTCTCCGTGGCAACAAAAGTTCCTGCAAAATGATTCAGATGATCCATCTTCTGGAAATCTTTCACATTTGAGGATATTCAGGCCCTGAAGACGGCTGCCAACTTATTTTTGATCGCAGTGGTAGCGCCACCAACTGGTTAAAACAAATACAAATTATTTTCGTTGATGTTTTTCTCCGGGAAGGTTAACAAAATCTACCTTATATTTGCTCGGATGAGTGTTTAGGCCTTGAGGATGTCACAATACGAAAGTCTTTCGCCTTCTTCAGAGTGTCACATGATGGTGTCTTGTGACCCGTCTTTATCAGCTGATGTTCCATGAGGGCGTGACTTACCTGTCACGAGAATGAAGGCAAGTCACGCCCCCCGCTGTCCGTTCACTCCGCCAAGATGCTGGTCCAGGTGGTAGAGAGGATGAAGGCTCCCTTGTCTCTGTTCATGGTTTTTATGCCTCGCTTGCAGATCTCAATGGCCTCTCTGATCCAGCGCTGTTGTTTGTTCTCTTCTGTGCGGATGACCCTGCCCTTCTCCCGGTCCATGATGTGGTTTTCCCTTTTGCAGTGGTCAGTGATTGCTGATTTGTAATGTTCATGTTGTGCTTGTTCTTTTACTGCTCTGATTTTTCATTTTTTTGACAGGTAAGTCACACCTTCATGGAACATCAGCTGATAAAGACGGGTCTCAAGACACCATCATGCGACACTCTGAAGAAGGCGAAAGACTCGCCGAAACATGTCAGGTAAAAAATTTACCTAAAACATAATTGTCTGCTTTTAATGAATCAGTCAAATATCAATAATAAGAAGACAAAATGAACCTAATACAAATAAATGAATGCTTAATAACTCCCCTGCACATGCTCCTAAAAATCCAAACCTTCACCTGTAAATAAAACGTCCCGACCTGAAGACATCTTAATGTTATTATTTTGTTATACACACAGTGCCGCCAAGTGGAATCAAAAATTTGTTTTTATTTTAATTTTCACGTACTGCACGGTGCCCTTTTGACGAATCCGACTGAAAATTAGTCAGAAAAGACTCAAGACAATGATCTTACTCTCTGCCGAATTTTGTGACGTTTTGGCAAAAGGCGTGGCTATTAAGGTGCTGAAAAGTCCGATTGTACTCTGTGGCAACAAAAGCTCCGGCAACATGACTCAGATGATCCTATCTTCTCGAAGTTGTACACATTTGAGGATACTTCAGCCCTGAAGACATCTACCAACTTATTTTACATCGTAGTAGTAGCGCCACCAACTGGTAAAAGCTAATACAAGTTATTTTCTTGGATGTTTTTCTCCGTGCAACTCAACAAGGTCGCCCTCATATATGCTCGGATGACTGTTTCGGCCATGAGGATGTCACAATACGAAATTCGTGATTTTTCGTGAAAAGTTGTGGGAGTGGCATTGCACTGTTCGGCAATAAAACAAAGCTGATTATGAGGTTCTAAATATGAACAACAACTCGTAAAACTTTACACACACATCAGGCCGAGCAAATTTATCAATATTTTATACGTTAGTTGTGCAGCTTTTTTGAAATGGCTCGCCATGGCCCTCGAGAAATGTTAAAAAAAAGCAGCTCTGGTTGAGTGTTTCACCTCGCTTTTTGTAAATTTTATGGAGTACAGTGAACCCTCAGTTATCGCGGTTAATGGGGACCGAGACCATCCGCGAAAACTGAAAATCCGCGAAGTAGCGGCGCACCTTCAAAAATGCTTAAAAAAAATATACAATATATATAATAAATATATAAATATATATATATATATATATATATATATATATATACGGGGAGAGAGAGAGTGAAATTCATGTTATAACAAAAAAAACAAATTATTATTAAAACGTATTATTTTTTTATTCCCCAGCCATTCTTTTTGTATTTATTTAATTACTCCGACTTTTACCTGCTGGTACGCCGTCCGGTGTGCCCTGTGAAATGAAAGGTGGCATTCTTTATTTATTTATTCATTTATTCATTCATAACTGACAGCCTCGCGCTCCGCTCGTGCCCGGGCAGAAGAGGTGCTCCAATTTGGCTTAACTGTGACACACGCCCGTCCTCCTCCCCCGGAGCTTCCATTCGGTTAAACTTAGGGGCCGCTTGGCACCGCCCGTGCCCGGGGAAGGTGCTCCTCTTCGGCTTACTGTGACGCGAGCATGCCCTCCTCCTCCGGAGCTTCCATTCGGTTAAACTTAGGGGCCGCTTGGAACCGCCCGTGCCCGGGGAAGGTGCTCCTCTTCGGCTTAATGTGACGCGAGCATGCCCTCCTCCTCCGGAGCTTCCATTCGGTTAAACTTAGGGGCCGCTTGGCACCGCCCGTGCCCGGGGAAGGTGCTCCTCTATGGCTTAACTGCCACGCACGCTGGCCGGAGCTCTGGTACGGTCCGAACCGCGCGAAACGTCGCCACCGATCGTGTCCGGGGGAACGTGCTCTTCTTCGTCCACTCTCCTCTTCGCCCACGCTCTTCTTCGGCGCACGCCGGCCGTCTAACCGCTCCAGCGCCCCGTCGTGCCGCTCGGCGAAACTACAATGCCCCCGAATATTTTTTAGACCCGCGAAGCACTGAACCCGCGAAAGGTGAACCGCGAAGTAGCGAGGGTTCCCTGTCTGTATAAGACCAAGACCATCAAAAAAGTCTCTTGGAGCAATGAGCTAGGTTTTACAGGAAGTCGGCCATTTTGAATTTACTTAAAAGGGGGCGGGTCACCACAATGGACTTTGTGTAGAAATTATTATTGGGGCCCGAGCAGCGACCGCGGCGAGGTCCCTATTGTTTTTGTAGAAAATATTATTACTTTTATTATTATTATTATTATTATTATTAGGGCCTGAGCAGCGACCGCTGCGAAGTCCCTATTGTTTTTGTAGAAATTATTATTATTATTATTTTTCCGATTGTTCGATCGCATTTTTGAACCCCGAAACATGCACAAAAACTCACCAAACTTGGCAGTCTCATCGGGCATGGCGGAAAATTTGATATTTTAACGTCTAATATGAACAGGAAGTGAGTTATGAATTTTTGAAAGTCCGACTTTTGCCCTTTTTTGCATGTTTACAGGGGTCATTCTTTTGCACCCTGATCCTAAAGGCTTCATCTGATTGCCTTAAAATTCTGTCTGTAGCATCTGAAGACCTGGCACAAACACTGGGGCTAAAATTTTTTGTTTCCGAAATACTATATGACGGGGGAGGGGCATCAAAGTTTTCACTTAAGATGTCCTTCGCCGCAATGGACAAAATGCTTAATAACTCTCCTGCACATGCTGCTAAAAATCCAAAACTTCACATGTACATAAAGAGTCTGTACCTGAAGACATCTATATGTTTATATTCAGTTATACACCTTGCGCCAATCAATATCATTTTTTACATTTTGACGTACTGCACGGTGCCCTTTTAACGAATCTGATTGAAAATTGGCTAGAAAAGACTCAAGACATTGATCTTACTCTATCCCTATTTTTGTGACTTTCCTTCGAAGGGCGTGGCTATTACGGTGCCGCAGAGTCTGATTATTCTCCGTGGCAACAAAAGTTCCTGCAAAATGATTCAGATGATCCATCTTCTCGAAATTTTTCACATTTGAGGATATTCAGGCCCTTAAGACGGCTGCCAACTTATTTTTTATCGCAGTGGTAGCGCCACCAACTGGTTAAAACAAATACAAATTATTTTCGTTGATTTTTTTCTCCGGGCAGGTTAACAAAATCTACCTTACATTTGCTCGGATGAGTGTTTAGGCCTTGAGGATGTCACAATACGAAAGTCTTTCGCCTTCTTCAGAGTGTCACATGATGGTGTCTTGTGGCCCGTCTTTATCAGCTGATGTTCCATGAGGGCGTGACTTACCTGTCACAAGAATGAAGGCAAGTCACGCCCCCCGCTGTCCGTTCACTCCGCCAAAATGCTGCTCCAGGTGGTAGAGAGGATGAAGGCTCCCTTGTCTCTGTTCATGGTTTTTATGCCTCGCTTGCAGATCTCAATGGCCTCTCTGATCCAGCGCTGTTGTTTGTTCTCTTCTGTGCGGATGACCCTGCCCTTCTCCCGGTCCATGATGTGGTTTTCCCTTTTGCAGTGGTCAGTGATTGCTGATTTGTAATGTTCATGTTGTGCTTGTTCTTTTACTGCTCTGATTTTTCATTTTTTTGACAGGTAAGTCACACCCTCATGGTACATAAGCTGATAAAGACGGGTCTCAAGACACCATCATGCGACACTCTGAAGAAGGCAAAAGACTCGCCGAAACATGTCAGGTAAAAAATTAACCTAAAACATAATTGTCTGCTTTTAATGAATCAGTCAACTATCAATAATAAGAAGACAAAATGAACCTAATACAAATAAATGAATGCTTAATAACTCCCCTGCACATGCTCCTAAAAATCCAAACCTTCACCTGTAAATAAAACGTCCCGACCTGAAGACATCTTAATGTTATTATTTTGTTATACACACAGTGCCGCCAAGTGGAATCAAAAATTTGTTTTTATTTTAATTTTCACGTACTGCACGGTGCCCTTTTGACGAATCCGACTGAAAATTAGTCAGAAAAGACTCAAGACAATGATCTTACTCTCTGCCGAATTTTGTGACGTTTTGGCAAAAGGCGTGGCTATTAAGGTGCTGAAAAGTCCGATTGTACTCTGTGGCAACAAAAGCTCCGGCAACATGACTCAGATGATCCTATCTTCTCGAAGTTGTACATATTTGAGGATACTTCAGCCCTGAAGACATCTACCAACTTATTTTACATCGTAGTAGTAGCGCCACCAACTGGTAAAAGCTAATACAAGTTATTTTCTTGGATGTTTTTCTCCGTGCAACTCAACAAGGTCGCCCTCATATATGCTCGGATGACTGTTTCGGCCATGAGGATGTCACAATACGAAATTCGTGATTTTTCGTGAAAAGTTGTGGGAGTGGCATTGCACTGTTCGGCAATAAAACAAAGCTGATTATGAGGTTCTAAATATGAACGACAACTCGTAAAACTTTACACACACATCAGGCCGAGCAAATTTATCAATATTTTATACGTTAGTTGTGCAGCTTTTTTGAAATGGCTCGCCATGGCCCTCGAGATATGTTAAAAAAAAGCAGCTCTGGTTGAGTGTTTCACCTCGCTTTTTGTAAATTTTATGGAGTACAGTGAACCCTCGGTTATCGCGGTTAATGGGGACCGAGACCATCCGCGAAAACTGAAAATCCGCGAAGTAGCGGCGCACCTTCAAAAATGCTTAAAAAAAATATACAATATATATAATAAATATATAAATATATATATATATATATATATATATATATATATACGGGGGGAGAGAGAGTGAAATTCATGTTATAACAAAAAAAACAAATTATTATTAAAACGTATTATTTTTTTATTCCCCAGCCATTCTTTTTGTATTTATTTAATTACTCCGACTTTTACCTGCTGGTACGCCGTCCGGTGTGCCCTGTGAAATGAAAGGTGGCATTCTTTATTTATTTATTCATTTATTCATTCATAACTGACAGCCTCGCGCTCCGCTCGTGCCCGGGCAGAAGAGGTGCTCCAATTTGGCTTAACTGTGACACACGCCCGTCCTCCTCTCCCGGAGCTTCCATTCGGTTAAACTTAGGGGCCGCTTGGCACCGCCCGTGCCCGGGGAAGGTGCTCCTCTTCGGCTTACTGTGACGCGAGCATGCCCTCCTCCTCCGGAGCTTCCATTCGGTTAAACTTAGGGGCCGCTTGGAACCGCCCGTGCCCGGGGAAGGTGCTCCTCTTCGGCTTACTGTGACGCGAGCATGCCCTCCTCCTCCGGAGCTTCCATTCGGTTAAACTTAGGGGCCGCTTGGCACCGCCCGTGCCCGGGGAAGGTGCTCCTCTACGGCTTAACTGCCACGCACGCTGGCCGGAGCTCTGGTACGGTCCGAACCGCGCGAAACGTCGCCACCGATCGTGTCCGGGGGAACGTGCTCTTCTTCGTCCACTCTCCTCTTCGCCCACGCTCTTCTTCGGCGCACGCCGGCCGTCTAACCGCTCCAGCGCCCCGTCGTGCCGCTCGGCGAAACTACAATGCCCCCGAATATTTTTTAGACCCGCGAAGCACTGAACCCGCGAAAGGTGAACCGCGAAGTAGCGAGGGTTCACTGTATGTATAAGACCAAGACCTACAAAAAAGTCTCTTGGAGCAATGAGCTAGGTTTTACAGGAAGTCGGCCATTTTGAATTTACTTAAAAGGGGGCGGGTCACCACAATGGACTTTGTGTAGAAATTATTATTGGGGCCCGAGCAGCGACCGCGGCGAGGTCCCTATTGTTTTTGTAGAAAATATTATTACTTTTATTATTATTATTATTATTATTATTAGGGCCTGAGCAGCGACCGCTGCGAAGTCCCTATTGTTTTTGTAGAAATTATTATTATTATTATTTTTCCGATTGTTCGATCGCATTTTTGACCCCCGAAACATGCACAAAAACTCACCAAACTTGGCAGTCTCATCGGGCATGGCGAAAAATTTGATATTTTAACGTCTAATATGAACAGGAAGTGAGTTATGAATTTTTGAAAGTCCGACTTTTGCCCTTTTTTGCATGTTTACAGGGGTCATTCTTTTGCACCCTGATCCTAAAGGCTTCATCTGATTGCCTTAAAATTCTGTCTGTAGCATCTGAAGACCTGGGACAAACACTGGGGCTAAAAATTTTTGTTTCCGAAATACTATATGACGGGGGCGGGGCTTCAAAGTTTTCACTTAAGATTTCCTTCGCCGCAATGGACAAAATGCTTAATAACTCTCCTGCACATGCTGCTAAAAATCCAAAACTTCACATGTACATAAAGAGTCTGTACCTGAAGACATCTATATGTTTATATTCAGTTATACACCTTGCGCCAATCAATATCATTTTTTACATTTTGACGTACTGCACGGTGCCCTTTTAACGAATCTGATTGAAAATTGGCTAGAAAAGACTCAAGACATTGATCTTACTCTATCCCTATTTTTGTGACTTTCCTTCGAAGGGCGTGGCTATTACGGTGCCGCAGAGTCTGATTATTCTCCGTGGCAACAAAAGTTCCTGCAAAATGATTCAGATGATCCATCTTCTCGAAATTTTTCACATTTGAGGATATTCAGGCCCTGAAGACGGCTGCCAACTTATTTTTGATCGCAGTGGTAGCGCCACCAACTGGTTAAAACAAATACAAATTATTTTCGTTGATGTTTTTCTCCGGGCAGGTTAACAAAATCTACCTTATATTTGCTCGGATGAGTGTTTAGGCCTTGAGCATGTCACAATACGAAAGTCTTTCGCCTTCTTCAGAGTGTCACATGATGGTGTCTTGTGACCCGTCTTTATCAGCTGATGTTCCATGAGGGCGTGACTTACCTGTCAC